>NC_072428.2:9396439-9699469 GCF_028878055.3 Symphalangus syndactylus
CTGGAGCGCAGTGGCGCAATCTTGGCTCACTGAAACTTCTGCCTCCTGGGTTCAAGTTATTCTCCTGCCTCAGCCTCCTGAGTACCTGGGACTACAGGCACATGCCAATACCCCTGGCTAATTTTTACATTTTAATTTTTATTTTTTTGAGACAGGGTTTCACTCTCTCACCCAGGCTGGAGTGCAGTGGCGCGATTTTGGCTCACTGCAACCTCCACCCTGGATTCAAGTGATTCTCCTGCCTCAGTCTTCTGAGTAGCTGGGATTATAGGTGCCTGCCACCATGCCCGGCTAATTTTTGTATTTTTAGTAGATACGGGGTTTCACCATGTTGGCCAGGTTGGTTGAACTCCTGATCTCAGGTGATCCACCCACTTCAGCCTCCCAAAGTGCTAGGCTTACAGGCGTGAGCCACCGAGCCCAGCCTAATTTTTGTATTTTTAGTAGAGATGGGGCTTCATCATGTTGGCCAGGCTGGTCTTGAACCCCTGACTCAAGTGATCCACCTGTCTCAGCGTCCCAAAGTGTTGGGATTACAGGTGTGAGCCACCGTGCCTGGCCGAGACACTGTCTTAAAAAAAAAAAAAAAAAAAAAGGCTGGGCATGGTGGCTCACGCCTGTAATCCCAGCACTTTGGGATGCTGAGACAGGTGGATCACTTGAGGTCAGGAGTTCAAGACCAGCCTGGCCAACATGGTAAAACCCCATCTCTACTAAAAATAAATTAGGCCAGGCGCAGTGGCTCACACCTGTAATCTTAGCACTTTGGGAGGCTGAGGCGGGTGGATCACCTGAGGTCAGGAGTTTGAGACCAACCTGGCCAACATGATGAAACTCCGTCTTTACTAAAAATACAAAAATTAGCTGGGCGTGGTGGCGCTTGCCTGTAGTCCCAGCTACTCAGGAGGCTGAGGCAGGAGAATTGCTTGAACCTGGGAGGCGGAGGTTGCAGTGAGCCAAGATCACGCCACCGCACTCCAGCCTGTGCAACAGAGCGAGACTCCATCTTGAAAATTAAAAAAAAAAAGGCAGGGTCTCACTTTGTCACCCAAGCCGGAGTGCAGTGGTGCAATCTTGGCTCACTGCACCCTCTACCTATGGGGTTCAAGCAATTCTCCTGCCTCAGGCCCCCAAGTAGCTGGGACTACAGGTTTGTGCCGCCATGCCTGGCTAATTTTTTGTATTTTTTATCGAGACAGGGTTTCACCGTGTTGCCTAGGCTGATCTCAAACTCCTGGGCTCAAGCAGTCCTCCCACCTCAGCCTCCCAAAGTGCTGAGATTACAAGTGTGAGCCACCATGCCCAGCCTAATTTTTAAAGTAACAAATATTAATTGCAAAAACTTAAAAAATATAACAGCATATCAAGTAACCCATCCCCCTTTTCAATCTCATTTCCCACTGATAGAACCTTAGTTTATCCTTACAGACGTTTTATTGTGTGTATATAATCCTAAGTGTTAGTAAGTATATATACATACACATGTATATTTTATTCATTCAAAAATGGAATTTCATATCATGCCATTCTGCATTTCTCCATGACATACGTAGCATATCAGAGATTGATAAAAGCTATTTTTCCAGTCTTTCTTTTTTCTTTTTTCTTTTTTTTTTTTTTGAGATGGTGTCTCGCTCTGTCGCCCAGGCTGGATTGCAGTGGTGCGATCTCAGTTCAGTGCAACCTCTACCTCCCGGGTTCAAGCGATTCTCCTGCCTCAGCCTCCTGAGTAGCTGGAACTACAGGCGAGTGCCAACACGCCCGACTAGTTTTTTGTATTTTTAGTAGAGACGGGGTTTCACCGCGTTAGCCAGGATGGTCTTGATCTCCTGACCTTGTGATCTGCCCGCCTTGGCCTCCCAAAGTGCTGGGATTACAGGCGTGAGCCACCGCACCCGGCCTCCAGTCTTTCTATTCCAGTGCTATGTAAATGTACAAATGAAGATGTGGAATAGAGACTTAGAGCATTATTTATTGGCAAACATTTATTGAGTGCCTTTGATGTATCAGGCAGCTTGATTTTTCAAAAACAGCTTGATTTTTCAGTTTGAAATATATTTTATTTACTTGTATAATCAGAATTCAACGTTAGCCATTCACAACACACACACACACACACACACTCGCATTTCTCCACACATCCCCAATTCATTACTGTATATGGTAACATTTGTTAAATCAGTATTTGAATTTTCCACTGTTACGACCATGTGGCTATTACTCACAGCTGAGCCACATGGCATCCTTTCTTTACCTGTACTTTCTCATATCCATATTTCTTTTAATTTTTTTTTTTTTTTTTTATGAGACAGAGTCTCACTCTGTCACCCAGGCTGGAGCACAGTGGTGTGATCTCTGCTCACTGCAGCCTCAGCCTCCTGGGTTCAAGCAATTCTCCTGCCTCAGCCTCCCGAGTAGCTGGGATTACAGGCGCCTGCCACCACATTCAGCTAATTTTTGTATTTTTAGTAGAGATGGCGTTTCGCCATGTTGGCCAGGCTGGTCTTGAACTCCTGACCTAGTGACCCGTCCGCCTCGGACTCCCAAAGTGCTGGGATTACAGGCGTGAGCCACCGTTCCTGGCCTTTTTTTTTTTTTTTCTTTTTTTGAGACGGTGTCTGTCTGTGTTGCCCAGGCTGGAGTGCAGTGTGCAATCTCAGCTCACTGCAGCCTCCACCTCCCGGGTTCCAGCAATTCTCCTGCTTCAGCCTCCTGGGTAGCTGCGATTACAGGCATGTGCCACCATGCCCAGTTAATTTTTGTATTTTTAGTAGAGGTGGGGTATCACCATGTTGGCCAGGCTGGTCTCGAACTCCTGACCTCAGGCGATCCGCTGGCCTCAGCCTCCCAAAGTGCTGGGATTATAGGAGTGAGCCACTGTCCCCGGGGCCTCATCCCCATATTTCTGAGGGGAAATGTAGCAAGGAGGTAAGAACCCTTCTTCTGAAACCAGGCTGCTGAAACTCATCCCCCATCTCCTCCATTGCTATCCGGGTGACAATGGGCAAGATCTCCAACCTCTCTGTGCCTCAACTTCTTCATGACAATACCAACTTCACAGGATTGCTGTAAGGACTGAACGAGCTACTGTATGTCAAATGCTTAGAACAGTGCCTGGAAATAGCAAATGTTTTGTACAGATTTGTTATCATGGTCATCTCCTAAGAAAGGGTGTGTGGGAGGTGAGGTTTTTGTTGTGGTGGTGATGGTTTTATTTTGTGTTTTGCCTCATGTCTTTTATTCTGTGCTGTCACTTGATTAATCATAGTTTGGCTGTGTATGGAAATCTAAATTGAAAATCATTTTTTCCCTTAGAAATTGGAAAGCATTTTTCTACTGTCTTCTGGTTACTAGAGTTTTTCCTATGAAGTCTGATACCACTCCATGTTCTTTTAAATTTCTTTTATAATTAACCTAGCTTTTCATTTGTTTCATTTGCTTTTTTTTTTCTCTCTCTGGAAGTTTTTAGTATCTTCTCCCAATGTCTCATGATTCAACTGAATAAGCTTTTTAAAAGGTCACTCTGGGTGGAGAGCAGATGGAAAAGAGGCAAGAATAGGAGCTGGAAAAAAGAACATTGAGGAAACTATTGCAATAATCCAGGAAAGAGATGGTGATGACCTGGGCAAGGGTGGTGGCAACAGAGACAGAAATGGGGGGGACAGATTCAAGATAGATTTTGAAGGGCTCACAGGATTTGCTATTGTTTATTACGCTTTTTGTTTGTTTGTTTGTTTGCTTTTTTGAGACAGTCTCACTCTGTCACCCAGGCTGGAGGGCAGTGGCGTGATCTCGGCTCACTGCAACCTCTGCCTCCTGGGATCAAGTGATTCTTATGCCTCAGCCTCCTGAGTAGCTGGGATTACAGGCGTTCCACCACACCCGGCTAATTTCTTTGTGTGTATTTTTAGTAGAGACGGGGTTTCACCATGTTGGCCAGGCTGGTCTTGAACTCCTGACCTCAGGTGATCCACCCGGCTCAGCTTCCCAAAGTGCTGGGATTACAGGAATAAGCCACCATGCCCGGCCTATTACTCTTTTTAATTGTGGTAAAATACACATAGTATTAAACATTTTTTAAACCATCTTAACCATTTCTTTACATTTTAAGTGTATAGTTCTGTGATATTAAATATATTCATGTTATCATCACTATCCATCCCTATAATTATTTTCATCTTGCAAAACGGAGACTCTGTATTCATTAAACAACAGCTCGTCATTTTCCCTCCCCCCATTCCACTTTCTGTCTCTATGACTTTGACTATTCTAGGTGCCCCACATGAGTGGATTCATACAGTATTTGTTCTTTTATGCCTTCATTTAGCATAATGTTCTCAAGGCTTACCCATTTACCCATGGTGTAGCACGTGTCAGCATTTCCTTCACCTTTAAGGTTGAATCATATTCCCATTGTACGTGTGTGCCACGTTTTGCGTGTGTGCCACGTTTTGCATGTGTGCCACGTTTTGCGTACCAGCTGTCTGACACTTGGGGTGTTTCTGCCGTTTGGCTCTTGTGAAGAATGCTGCTATGAAGAAGGGTGTGGAAAGGCCGTGTTTTCAGTTTTTTTGGATATATGCCCAGAAGGAGGATTGCTAGATCATATGCTAATTCTATTTTTATTTTTTTGAGACGGAGTCTCACCCTGTCACCCAGGCTGGAGTGGAGTGGTACGATCTCGGCTCACTGCAACCTCTGCCTCCCAGGTTCAAGTGATTCTTCTGTCTCAGAATCCCGAGTAGCTGGAATTACAGGTGTCCACCACCACGCCTGGGTAATTTTTGTATTTTTAGTAGAGACAGGTTTTGCCATGTTGGCCAGGCTGGTCTTGAACTCCTGACCTCAGACGATCTGCCCGTCTTGGCCTCCCAAACTGCTGGGAATACAGGTGTGAGCCAATGAGCCCAGCCTATTTTCAGTTTTATTAAAAATTAAACCATCGGCTAGGCACAGTGGCTCATGCCTGTAATCCCAGCACTTTGGGAGGCCAAGGCAGGTGGATCACAAGGTCAAGAGATTGAGACCTGGCTAACATGGTGAAACCCCGTCTCTACTAAAAATACAAAAAATTAGCCAGGCGAGGTGGTGGGCGCCTGTAGTCCCAGCTACTCAGGAGGCTGAGGCAGGAGAATGGCGTGAACCTGGGAGGCGGAGCCTGCAGTGAGCTGAGATCACGCCACTGCACTCCAGCCTGGGCCAGAGCGAGACTCCGTCTCAAAAAAAAAAAAATTTAACCATCATCTATTTCCCATAGTGGCTGCATCATTTTACATTTCCAGCAATGGTATACTAGTATCCTAATTTTTCTGCATCTTCACCAACACTTGCTATTTTCTTTCTTTCTTTTTTTTTTTTTAATTAGAAGCTATACTAATGAGTGTGCTGGACTTTGCTATTTACGATAGGATTTTATTATTTTTTTTGAGGCAGGGTCTTACTCTGTTGCCCAGACTGGAGTGCAGTGGTGTGACCTCGGCCCACTGCAACCTCCCACCTCCCAGGCTCAAGTGATTTTCCTGCCTTAGCCTCCCAAGTAGCTGGGATTACAGGTGCATGCCACCACGCCTGCCTACTTTTTGTATTTCTAGTAGAGACTGGGTTTCACCATGTTGAGCAGACTGGTCTCCATCTCCTGACCTAAAATGATCCACCCTCCTCGGCCTCCCAAAGCACTGGGATTACAAGCTTGAGCCACCGTGCTTGGCCTACAATAGGATTAATGAAGAAAAGAGTTCCAAAATGTGAATTCTATCCATCCATCCATCCATCCATCTATCCATCCAATTTCCATATACTTCTTCATCCTTTCATAGCACTAACCATCTATCCATTCATTAATTTATTTACACACCCATCTAATCATCCACTTAGCCACCTTTCCAACTATTCTTCCCTCTACCTACCAAGCCCTCCATCTTGCACTGGCCTATCCATCTAATAAATATATACTAAGTATCTTTTATATGCCAGGCACATTGCTAGATGCTGTGGAATGAATAAAACACAGGTTCTGCAAGCTCCATCTTTGTAACAAGGGAAAGAATTAAAACTCTAATAATTAGAATCCAAGGTAGAGAGTAACAAGTGCCACGAAACCTTCAGTTCTCTGTTCTCTGAGCCTGTTTCTTTTCTTTTCTTTTCTTTTTGAGACAGCGTTCCACTCTTGTCGTCCAGGCTGGAGTGCAATGGCGCCATCTCAGCTCACTGTAACCTCCGCCTCCTGGGTTCAAGCAATTCTCCTGACTCAGCCTCCGAGTAGCTGGGATTACAGGCGCCTGCCACCACGCCCAGCTAATTTTTTTCTATTTTTAGTAGAGACAGGGTTTCACCATCTCGGCCAGGCTGATCTCAAACTCCTGACGTCAGGTGATCCACCTGCCTCGACCTCTGAACCTGTGTCTGAATAATTTTCAGGAGAGGCTGGGCTTCGGGAGCCCTAGTCTAGTGGTCTATGATCTTCTGAGAAGGTTTTTTTCTTGGCCCCTCCTTTCCTGATTCCTCATCTTTCTTCTCTGTTTTGATCACACTTTTGCTCCCCTGGGAAGAGCCCAGGGTTTCAGGCTGGAGGTTGTGTTCTGAGGAGATAAGGTCAGCTGAATGACACTTAAGCCTTGACATTTTTTGTGGGTTTGTTTTGAATATGATTTTATTTTTACACTGGTGACGTACAGGTGTTAGTGACACCAAAAAACTGAGTAAGACTAGAGATGTGTGGGTAGGACTTTGGCCCCAGATTGAGAACTGGTTTAGAGGGAGGAAATGAGAGATGAAGATGAATGGGTCATTTCTGGCTGGCTGGATGATATAGTTGGATGGATAATGGTTCCATGATGAATGGATGGATGAAGGATAGATGGGTGGACGATGGGGGGATGAAGGATGGATGTAGGGTGGATGAAGAATGACAGGTGATGGGTAGTGATGGTGATCAGGTGGATAAAAGTACTCATTAAAATCTCTCAGTGTTGGCTGGGTGCAGTGGCTTATGCCTGTAATCCCAGCACTTTGGAAGGCCAAGGCGGGGGGATCACAAGGTCAGGAGTTTGAGACCGGTCTGGCCAACATGGTGAAACCCCATTTCTACTAAAAATACAAAAATTAGTTGGGCGGGGTGGCAGGCGCCTGTAGTCCCAGCTACTTAGGAGGCTGAGGCAGAAGAATCGCTTGAACCCAGGAGGCAGAGGTTGCAGTGAGCTGAGATCACGCCACTGCATTCCAGTCTGGGCGACAGCGTGAGACTCCATCTCAAAAAAATGAAATAAAAAATCTCTCAGTGTCACCACAGGTCTTACTTAAAGTTTTCATTAGTCATCTTGTTTCTCAGAGGTGCTATGGTATAGTGGTAAGATTTCAGTCCTTGGGGTCAGATACAGGTGGGTTTGGGTCCTGATTCTATCAATGTCTGCTGTAAAGGACTTCTCTGAGCCATAGATTCCTCCTATGCAAAAGATAGATTATACTGTAGTGGCCACGTCCTGAGAGCTAGGGTTAGGATTAAATGAGATAATGTGGATTGAACCCTTAGCACAGTGTCTGGTATATAAAAAATACACTAAAAGCTAACTTTTGTTGATCATTTAATCAAATAGCGATTGAGATCTACTGACTGTTGGGTGCCTACCGGTCTGCAGAAATGAGGGTCCGGAGCCATGTCCAGATGTTATGCAAGTGACATTATATTCTTTCAAGGAGCTGAGAGTCATGCTAAGGGGGCATATGGGTGACCCCTGAATGGATGGTCTGGGTGGCCCAGTGAAGGGACACAAAGAAATAAAGCAATTTGTTGTCAAAGAGTCATCCGGAAATGGGGTCCAAAGAGCCCAGGAGTGCTGACCTCTGCACTAGGAGGGGTTCCTTGTACTGTGTTCTCACAGAGGGCTGTGTATTTGGAATATTTCTGCCTACCAGACAGTATTTATTACATAATTGCCTGAGCACTAAATCACAGGTAAAGGTGAGGTATCCATTGGGCCTCCTGAAACCTTAATTGTAGCTCGAGAGTCTCAGCTGCAGCCTCTTCAGGAGACCCCGGGTGGAATTGCAGAGTTTCTGTGAGCACAAAACCTCCTTGAGTGGCTTTAGATGCAGATTCCCAGCTCCCCTTAGTGCTTCTGCTTCAGTGGGTCTCCAGCAGGACCCCACATTTACAGGCTTTTCCAGCCTCTCCAAGTGACGGATGAAGGTGGACTGAGACCAGTTTTGGGAAATGCTGGCCTCAGGCTGGGACCATCACAGTGACGTCGTGGGTCTAACGTGGAGCCGGAACAGAGGTGGGGATGGGGAGGAAAACAGGGCAGTTGGGTGCCTCTTAGCCCACACCTAAGGGGTGCATGCACGCAGGGTCCCTCCAACCTTGGAATGGGAGTGGGTTCGGGGATGGGGGTTTGATAGGCAGGATCCATACGGCATTATACCAGGGCACTCCAACTTGGGCAGGGGAAGGCAAAAGTGGGCAGAGCCAGAAGAGGGGCTGAAGCAGGGATCAACAACTGGAGAGGAATCATTTCACCAAATCCCAGAGCCCCAGGACAGCCTCCTCACTAAAGAACAGAGCAAACTCTCCCACAGCAAGGAGAGTTTCGGGATCTTGTTAGCTCACTGCAAGATGAAAATGCAAATTAAGGCCAGCTGCCTGTAATCTCAGCACTTTAGGAGGCCGAGGCGGGTGGATCACGAGGTCAGGAGATCGCGACCATCCTGACTAACACAGTGAAACCCCATCTCTACTAAAAATACAAAAAATTAGCCGGGTGTGGTGGCGGGCACCTGTAGTCCCAGCTACTCGGGAGGCTGAGGCAGGAGAATGGCGTGAACCTGGGAGGCGGAGCTTGCAGTGAGCCAAGATCGTGCCACTGCACTCCAGCCTGGGCGACAGAGTGAGGCTCTGTCTCAAAAAAAAAAAAGAAAAGAAAATGAAAATTAAGTTTTGTTTTGTTTTGTTTTGGCTTCAGGTTTAGATAATTTTGCAAAGGAGAGTCTCAGAGGCTTTTTTTTTTTTGAGACTGCGTCTTGCTCTATTGCCCAGGCGGGAATGCAGTGGCGTGATCTCGGCTCACCACAACCTCCGCCTCCCCAGGTTCAAGGGATTCTCCTGCCTCAGCCTCCTGAGTAGCTGGGATTACAGGCACCTGCCATCAGGCCCAGCTAATTTTTATATTTTTGTAGAGACGGGGTTTCGCTATGTTGGCCAGACTGGTCTCAAACTCCTGACCTCAGGTGATCTGCCCACGTTGGTTTCCCAAAGCCCGGCCTGAGAGGCTTCTTAAGAGGCTGGGATTCGGCTGGGCTTCGTGGCTCATGCCTGTAATCCAAGCATTTGGGGAGGCTGAGGTGGGAGGATCACTTGAGCCCAGGAGTTGAAGGCAACATAGTGAGATTCCATCTCAATTTAAAAAGAGTTTTTTTTTTTTTTTTTTTTTTGAGATGGAGTCTCACTCTGTCACCCAGCCTAGAGTGCAGTGGTGTGATCTTGGCTCACTGCAACCTCCGCCTCCCAGGTTCAAGCGATTCTCCTGCCTCAGCCTCCCAAGTAGCTGGGATTACAGGCACCCACCATCATGCCCAGCTAATTTTTGCATTTTCAGTAGAGATGGGGTTTCATCATGTTGGCCACGTTGGTCTCGAACTCCTGACCTCAGGTGATCCGCCCGCCTCGGCCTCCCAAAGTGCTGGGATTACAGGTGTGAGCCACTGCACCTGGCCTAGAAAGACATTTTTATTTTAAAAAAGAGGCAATAATTGATTCATTCATTCAGGAAATGTTTGTTGAGTGCCCACTCTACTTAGGCACTGGGAAGACAGAGGTGAACAAAACCAGTCCCTGCCCTCATGGTGCCATGCTTGGGCTTCAACTGCAGTGACAACATGGTCCCCTAAAATTATTTCTCTGGGCCATTGACTAAGGTGGCCAGGAGCAGGGAGAACAAGAGGAAAGAAACATGTATTAAAAGCATTTGCTCTATGCTTGTTCAAGTGCTAATCCAGGCTCTTTTTTTTTTAGTTAAAAAATTTTTTTTGTTAAGCCCCTCCCCCTGCACACTGAATACTTTTTTATTAAGAGACAGGGTCGAAGCCAGGTGCGGTGGCTCATGCTTGTAACCCCAGCACTTTGGGAGGCTGAGGCGGGCAGATCACGAGGTCAGGAGATCAAGACCAGCCTGGCCAATATAGTGAAACCCCATCTCTACTAAAAATACAAAAATTAGCTGGGCATGGTGGCACGTGCCTGTATTCCCAGCCACTTGGGAGGCTGAAGCAGGAGAATCGCTTGAACCCGGGAGGTAGAGGTTGCAGTGAGCCGATATCGTGCCACTGCACTCCAGCTTGGGCAAAAGTGAGACTTCATCTCAGAAAAAAAAAAAAAAGAGAGAGAGACAGGGTCTCACTCTGTCACCCAGGCTGGAGGCGTGGATGTAATCATAGCTCACTGCAGCCTCAAACTCCTGGGCTCAAACGATCTTTTCGTATCAGCCTCCCAAGTAGCTGGGACTACAGGTGTGTGCCACCATGTCTGGCAAAGTTTTAAACATGTTTTGTAGAGATAGGGTCTCACTATGCTGCCCAGGCCGGTCTCAAACTCCTGGGCTGAAGTGATCCTCCCTCTCCAGCCTCCTGAGTAGCTGGGATTATAGGTGTAACCACACTCAGTGGGAATCTAGGCTCTTTAGAATAAACTATTATTATTATTAATAATAATGATAATGATGAAGTTAATGTTTATCAAGGTCTTACTTTGTGCCAAGTTCTAGTCGAAGCACTTTGCAAGCAATAGGTCATTTGCTTCTCAAAACAAGCCTGTGAGATGGGTGTAACTGTTAGCCCCATTTAACAGATGAGGACACAGGCTTGGAGAAATACAATGACCTTCCCATTATCACACAGTGGTGAATGGCAGAGCCAGAACTTGAGCCCAGCTCTGCCTTTCTCTCCTCTCTGCCATGTGGCTTCCTAAAGGTGGGAGTCTGGGCTGTCTGGACTGTGAAGCCAAATAATTATACATGTAGACAAGGCCTCGGTAACTACCCAGGTGCATTTCTGACTTTTAGAGTGGGGAATGAGAGGCTCCAGGAGAAAAAAATGTCTTGTCCATGGTCAGACTGCAAAACTACCGCTGAGCAGGTTTAGAAAGCAAGTACTCCAAGATCCAGTCCAGAACCCAAAATCATCATTATCTATTAGGGATGTGTGAGCAGGTGTTTGTGTGAGAGAGAAAGAGAGAGGCGGGCAGACATGTGTACACCTTCGTACACACGTACACACACACACACACACACACACGCATGGCTGGTGGCGGACTTGTCCCAGAGACACTGCCTGGACCTGGAGTCTCATAGGCGCCCACTTCGGCCCACATGAGACAGCCGATCTTGTCACTTTATTACCACGCTTCATTCTGGACCCCAAATGGCGCCCAGGAAGTCCCGCAGATGTGTGGCAGTTTTTGTTCCTGGAAAAGGTGCTCGTGCTGAAGATCTTCCCCTGTTCCAACACAGGGCTTTCGGTGGCGTGGGGCTATTCCCTGGACTTCAGTCGCCTCCACCGCAGACCCTGAAGGGACCCACAGGGGGTTTTCCAGGAAAGTCTCAGGTCCCAGGAACCTCATGGGAACACAGACGCCACTGCTTAAGGTCATGGCTTTGAAGAGGAAGGGCCACCGTGTGCCTGGACAAGTTCTAGTGTGTGAGGAATGTCAGCCCTGTGACTCTGCTGTCACACCTTGGCCATGTGACAAGGCCGTGTGAGTGTGTGTGTGTGTGTGAGACCGAGAGAGAGACTGTGGGCAGCCAGGGAGCTCAGCGACCCGTGGGAGGTGTTTTTCTTTTCTTTATTTTTTTTTTGAGATGGAGTCTCGCTCTGTCGCCCAGGCTGGAGTGCAGTGGCACAATCTCAGCTCACTGTAGCCTCTTCCAGGGTTCACGCCATTCTCCCGCCTCAGCCTCCCGAGTAGCTGGGACTATAGGCACCCGCCACCACGCCCAGCTGATTCTTTTGTATTTTACTAGAGACGGGGTTTCACTGTGTTAGCCGGGATGGTCTCGATCTCCTGACCTCGTGATCCACCCGCCTCGGCCTCCCAAAGTGCTGGGATTACAGGCGTGAGCCACTGCGCCCAGCCGAGGTTTTTTTTTTTTTTTTGAGGCAGAGTCTCACTCTGTCGCCAGGCTGGAGTGCAGTGGCGCGATCTCGGCTCACTGCTACCTCTACCTCCCGGGTTCAAGCGATTCTCCTGCCTCAGCCTCCTGAGTAGCTGGGATTACAGGCGCCCACCACCATGCCCAGCTAATATTTTGTGTTTTAGTAGAGATGGGATTTCACCACGTTGGCCAGGATGGTCTCGATCTCCTGACCTCGTGATCCGCCCGCCTCGGCCTCCCAAAGTGCTGGGTTTACAGGCGTGAGCCACCGCGCCCGGCCCTGGCCGGGACGTTTTAACAGGATGGGAGGGGAATCAACTTTCCCTGACGGCCGGCTCTGGTGAAAGGTGTTTTACAAATGTGTACTCATTCGTATTCTCCCAATAACTGTGATCCCCATTTTACAGGCAACTCCACTGAGGCTAGAGAGGCCACATTTGTGCCTGAGGTCACACAGCAAGTAAATGGCAGAGCCAGGATCAGACGCTGGTCTGTGTAACTGCACAGGAATCAGGATGGAATTGCTGAGAACACGAGCTTTGCTTCAGCCCTGAGTCCTGGCTCTGACCCGGATGCTTTTGACCTTGGGCATGCTATGTAGCCACTCGAAGCCTCAGTGTCCTCATCGATAAAATGCAGTGCTAGCGTAACCATGCAGGTGGCGAGGGTTAAATGAGATGGTGAGGCCCCATATGGTCTGGCAATATTATTTAATGTTACTATAACATTTTCCTGCCCTGCCCAACCCTGAGCTCACCCCATACTGCCTGGCTGTCCCCCACAGACCATTACTGGGACTTCCACCCCCACCACGTGCACAGCGAGTTCGAGAGCTTCGCTGAGAACAACTTCACGGAACTGCAGAGCGTGCAGCCCCCGCAGCTGCAGCAGCTCTACCGCCACATGGAGCTGGAGCAGATGCACGTCCTCGACACCCCCATGGTGCCACCCCATCCCAGTCTTGGCCACCAGGTGCGTGCCACCGCCTGCCCCGTCCCCCAGGAGACTGCCAGGCCTGTGGTGGGGCCCGGGAGCTTCACAGGAAGCTGACACAGGCTCTTACCCAACTCAGCTTCCTGCCCCACAGAGCCAACGGTGGCTGGAGCCCCAACGGCTGCCGCCTGACCCCCCGAGTGACCTCATGACCCCACACCCCTTATCTCGTCTCACCCCGAGTATGGACAGACCCCAGATAATTCTCGCACCCTCACCAAGCCTCCCCACCCCAACGCCTTGTTGTGGGCCCTCCTGGGCCTCACTGTCTGCCACCCCCATTCACTAGCCCTCATGGATCCCACACCAAGTCACTGAACACCTCTACTGACCCTGCCTCTCCCCAGTGACCCTCCCTACTGACCCTAACCTGGATCAGTGACCTCTGCTGACCTCTACCACCCCTACTGACCTCCAGGGTCCCTCCACTCACTCATCACCCCACCTATGAAACCCCCTTCCAGACCCAACGCACCGGCCCCCAGCACGCCCACTTCTGACCCCAGCCTAATGCAGGTCCACACAGCACCTTTGCAGGGAGGAGAACAAGGCACCACTTCCCCGGTGCCCACAGTCCTAAACCAGGAGGCCCAGCTGGGAGGGCTGGGTGGGCTGGATGTCAGCACCCCTCGCCCCACAGCCTGCACCCTATGTGCAGCACCTCAACTGGCCCCCCTTTTCCCTGGCCTTCCCCCAGTCTCCTGTGCCTGCCATCATCCCCTGCCCTCTGCACTCCTTTTCTCCCCAGCTGACCTCCCTCCCAGCCCCCCTGAGCTGTAAACTGGCCCTTCCTGACTCTGATCTCCTTCCCCCACCGTCCAGGTCTCCTACCTACCCCGGATGTGCCTCCAGTACCCATCCCTGTCCCCAGCCCAGCCCAGCTCAGATGAGGAGGAGGGCGAGCGGCAGAGCCCCCCACTGGAGGTGTCTGACGGCGAGGCGGATGGCCTGGAGCCCGGACCTGGGCTCCTACCTGGGGAGACAGGTGGGGCACCTGGCCCTCTACCCTGGCCCCGACCCTGGCCGTGTCTGCGCCCTGCCCCCACCCAGCCAGGCCAACTGACTCAGCAGCCATGCCACCGAGTTGCGTGTGTGTGTGTGTGTGTGTGTGTGTGCATGTTTGCCAATGTGTGTGTTTTGTGGGGCTGTCTGTGGCTGTCTCTATGTGTGTGTGTATCTGTTGTGAGTGCATACGGGCATCTCCGTGAAGTGTGCCAGGTGTGTGTGTCTCTCTGTGCCATGAGTGTGTGTAGATCTGGGTGTGTCTGAGCAAGTGTGCAGAGGGTGTGTGTGAACAGGTATGGGCAAGTGCATGTGTGCGAGTGGCTGTGTGAGTGGGTGTGTGAGAAGCTGAATGTGAGAGCTGGTGTGGCTGAGAGTGGGTGTGGCCATGTTTGTGTGTCTGTCAGCACATGAATGCATTTGTGTGTGAGCAGGTGTGCACGTATGCTCATGTCAGTGGGTGTCAGCAGTGTGTGGGTGTGCCTGTGTGAGCAGGGATGCGAGCATGGTAGATGTCAGTGGCGGTAAGCAGGCATGTGTGAGTGGCATGTGTGAGTGAGCAGGTGTGTGAGCAAGTGTATGTGTGTGAATGTGTGTGTAGGCAGGGATGTGTGTGATATAAGTGAGTGTGTGAACGGGCATGAGTGTTTGAGCAGGTGTGTGTCAGTGGATGTGTGAGTGGGTGTGAACATGTTTGAGGGTGTATGTAAGCAGGTGTGTGTGAGCAGGAAGGTGTGAGCTGGGGTGTGTGAGCATGTATGTGTATATGTGAGCAGGTTTGTGCATGTATGTGAGTGGATATGTGTTTTAGCACGTGTGAGCATGTGTGTGTTCCTGTGTGTGAGGGGGTGAGGACAGGCTTAAGCACCTGCGTGTGTGAGCGGGTGTGCATGTGAGTAGGTGTGCGAACAGGTGTGTGTATGTGTGAAAGCAGGTGTGTGAATGAGTGTGTGAGCATGTGGGTGTGAGTCTGAGTGTGTGGGAGCACGTGCATTGTGTGTGCATGTGTGTGCACGTGTGTGATCAGGTGCATTATGTGTGTACGTGTGAGCAGGTGTGTGGGTGTGAGCACGTGTGAGTGGTTGCATTGTGTTTGAGCATGAGTGTGAGTGGGTGTGAGACGGTGCGTTGCGTGAGCAAGTGTGTGAGTGGGTGTGGGCGTGATGTGTCAGCATGAGTGTAAGCAGGTGTGGGTGAGTGGGTGCGTTATGTGGGTGTGTGAGCATGTGTGTACACTTGGTGCATTGTGGGGGTGCTAGTGTGTGAGCGTGGGGGGGTGAGTGCGTGTGTGTGGGTGTGTGTGAACGGGTGTGTGCGCGCCAGCAGGTGTGTGTGTGTGTGTGTGTGTGAGTGTGGGTGCGTTGTGTGTGCACGCCCGGCGCGGGCTGGGACAGCCGCTCCCCTGCCCTTCCCGGCCACCCCGTCCCCGGGTCCCCGTGCGTGCACAAGGCGGTGGGGGCGGCTCCCATGTGGGCCCCGGGCCCCCCTCCCACCGGGCCCTCCCCCCGCAGGCAGCAAGAAGAAGATCCGCCTGTACCAGTTCCTGTTGGACCTGCTCCGCAGCGGCGACATGAAGGACAGCATCTGGTGGGTGGACAAGGACAAGGGCACCTTCCAGTTCTCGTCCAAGCACAAGGAGGCGCTGGCGCACCGCTGGGGCATCCAGAAGGGCAACCGCAAGAAGATGACCTACCAGAAGATGGCGCGCGCGCTGCGCAACTACGGCAAGACGGGCGAGGTCAAGAAGGTGAAGAAGAAGCTCACCTACCAGTTCAGCGGCGAAGTGCTGGGCCGCGGGGGCCTGGCCGAGCGGCGCCACCCGCCCCACTGAGCCCGCAGCCCCCGCCGGGCCCCGCCAGGCCTCCCCGCCGGCCATAGCATTAAAGCCCTCGCCCGGCCCGGACACAGGGAGAGGACGCTCCCGGGGCCCAGAGGCAGGACTGTGGCGGGCCGGGCCTCGCCTCACCCGCCCCTCCGCCCCCTCCAGTCCCCTCCACGTCCCGCTTCGCCTCCCTCCAGGACTCCGCCCCGGCTCCGGCTCCGGGAGGGCCACCTGGGCGTCAGACCCCACCGGGGCAACCTTGCTGAGGACGACCCGGGGTACAGCCTGGGGAGTCTCACGTCCGTCTGTAAATCAGATCTCCCCTGTCACCCCTCCCACCCATTAACCTCCTCCCAGAAAACAAGTAAAGTTATTCTCAGTCCATCCTCTTGCAGCACAGAGTCTCTTTTAAAATCTGTTGTGTACTTGTGTGCTGCGACGTCTCTCTTTGTGTCATTTGTCCATCGGGTGTTTACTGAGGACTGTACCCAATGCTGGCCCCTGGGAACATGAGGACCAATGACAGAGCGCCTGACCAGGAGTGAAGAGTTTGGTGGAAAGAGCGAGTCCTCAACTGTGATTAGGAGAATAGATCCTATTTAAAAGCTCTCTACTCCCCATAGTTGTTTTTGTTTGTTTGTTTGTTTTGTTTTTGAGACGGAGTCTCGCTCTGTCACCCAGGCTGGAGTGCAGTGGCGCAATCTCAGCTCACTGCAAGCTCCGCCTCTTGGGTTCACCCCATTCTCCTGCCTCAGCCTCGCCGAGTAGCCCCATAGTTGTTTTTAAGCCTTGATGAGGTTTGAACTCATATGATGATGATGAGCATGACCATAGCGACAGCATTGGATTTTCTGGTCGATTAGTACCCGCCAACCTTGAGATGTGGAGTCTAATATCACTCCATTTTATAGAATGGGAAACTGAGGCTTGTAGAGGTCAAATTATTTCCCCGAAGTCACAGCCGCTGAGTGGCCAAGTTGGATCAGACTCCAGGTCTGTCCCGACACGTGAACATGGAGTGGGAGGCTTCGCTTATCTGGAAGAGGAGACTCTTCAGCATTCCGAGGACAGGAATTAAGCCCCAAAGCTCCTGTGGGCCGCAAAGCATTCTCATGAGCTGCACGCCCAGCAGGACTTTAGACCCAAGTGAATCCCTGGTGGGACCCCCCAGGTTCTGTTTGCTTTCTAGCTCCTAGCCACAGCAGGGGAGAAACAGGCGAAGCTGAGCGGAGAAGCATGTAAGTCCTGTGTTTTCCTTCCGATGGTAGCAAGTAGTGGCAGTAGACAGCCTGGGAGTGAGGGACTTCCCAACACTGTCAAAGACCTCAGGGAACCCAGATTCTGGGGGCCATTATCGTAGGGACAAATACCCCTCCACACCTCCTCAACCCCAGAGGGCTCACTGCAGCCCAACCCTGCAGCTCCCTAGTCCTACTGCAGGGCCACAAGAGAAGGCAAAATGGCGTTGTGTCTTCATTCTTCTATTTTTATTTATTTTTTTGAGACAGGGTCTTACTTTGTTGCCCAGGCTGGAGTGCAGTGGCACGAATACGGCTCACTGCAGCCCTGACCCCCCGGGCTCAACTGATTCTCCTGCCTCAGCCTCCCGAGTATCTGGGACTACAGGTGTGCGTCACATGCCTGACTGATTTTTGTATTTTTTTGTACAGATGGGGTTTCATCATGTTGCCCAGGCTGGTCTCGAACTCCTGACCTCGTGATCTGCCCGCCTCAGCCTCCCAAAGTGCTGGGATTACAGGTGTGAGCCATTTCACCCAGCCCATTTTTATTTTGTTATTATTATTCTTTGAGACGGGGTCTCACTCTGTCACCCAGGCTGCAGTGCAGTGGTGCGATTTTGGCTCACTGCAGCCCCGAACTCCTTGGACTCAAGCGATCCTCCCATCTCAGCCTCCTGGGTAGCTGGTACTACAGGTCCACACCACCACACCTGGCTAATTTGTGTGTGTGTGTGTGTGTGTGTATTTATTTTATTTTTTATTTTTTTAGTAGAGATGGGGTTTTGCCATGTTGCCCAGGCTGGTCTCAAACTCCTGGCTTCAAATAGTCTGCTTGCCTCGGCCTCCCAAAGTGCTGGGATTACAGATGAGCCATCACACCCGGCCTAACATTTTTAAAATTATAAACCCACTTCATACATGTGACAATCCTGTGCAGTGGGTGCTGCTTTCACCCACCCCGCTTTACAGATGAGGAAACCAGGTGCTTCGAGATTAAAGAGACGGCAGTGCCAGGCCTCAGAGACACCCTGGCCCCAGGGTCTGTGGACGTGACCACTGCCTGAACTGCCTGCGAGGATGCTCCTGACCCGTTAGCCTTAGGGTTATGGGCCCAGCATGCTCCCACCGTACAATTTGCTGTAAGAGGGACACACACGGGGCTTGGGGTACCCCTGAGGCTTGCCAAGGGTTGGGGAGGCAGAATTGTGCTGTGGGGGGTGAGGGGGAAGGGACAGGAGCCAGCCAGGGACAATGTGGCCCTACCTTCTCCCTGGAGAGACCTCAGCTCTCTGGAATTCATCTATATTTAGCAGGTGGCTGGACAAGAGGCAGATAAGCAGAGCCTGGGGAGGGGGGAGGTCCCCATATATAGTGGGAAGGACAGGACCCCACTCAATCCCTCTTTGGGTGACCTGTGCCTGCTTCGTGCCTGGTGTGACGTCTCTCAGGATGCCTGAGCCAGGGAAGAAGCCAGGTAGCTTTAGCACTGGGGTTGGGTCTAAATGTGGGAGCAGGGGGTTGTCTACAATTGGGGAGCAGGGCTAGGAGGGAGTTCTTGAGGGGGTTGATGAGGGCGTGGCCTCTGAGCCCCAGGACAGGGGCAGCCAGTCCTCCGGGGTCCTGTTTTGATTCTCGGTTTCTTTTTCCCATCCCTCTGATGAGAGGTGAAGGTAAACCTAAGGTCAGGGACGCAGAGAGGGGACACAGCCAAGACAGGAAGCACCCGGGGTCAACCCATCTGAGAACGCAAAGGGACCCCTTCCCTGTCCCATTTCCTTCACCTTCCGCAGCAAGGTTCCCCGCAGACAGAGCCCACGTTTGGCGTGGAGCTGAGCCAGGCTCACGGCATGCCTTCGGACCAGTCTCTACCCACTCTGGGTCTCAGTCTCTCGACCTGGGGCGGCAGGGGTGGTGGTGGCGTTGGGTTGGTTCCTCCTGGCTGTGACATTATCTGCTTCGTGAGCCTGTACGGTGTGGCCCCCGTGTTGAGGGTGACACAGCCCCTCTTCTCTGAGAGAGGACAGTCAGGAGCCCCTGAACCCAGGCCAAGGGCAGGGAAAATCACAGCCCAGGGTCCTGGGCCTGGGCCGTGCCCTTTCCAAGGTTGTCCAGGGCAGAGATCCAGGTCCCCATCCCCCAGTGCCCTCCCAGGCCAGCTTTATCTCAGTTGCTGATTCTCAGCCTGAGGTCCTTGGAGGACAAATTTGGCCACATTCCAAGTAGGCAGAGTTCCCCGCCCCCTGCCAAGGGCCCCAGATGGTTGGGGGAAAGGGAGCTGGGCTCATCACGGGTGTCTCCAAGCAGGGAAAGTGGAGTATCCAGGGGACACACGCAGCAAAAGTCTTGTGTGGAGGTCAGGACAACAGCCCTGGCTCTCCCGACTACTAGCTGTATGATCTTGGAGGAGCCGCTTAGCTTCTCTGAGCCTCAGTGTCCTCCTCTGAGAAATGAACAGAATAACTGCAACTACCTCAGAGAGAACTGCTACAGTATTACACGAGGGGATGCATAGAAAGTGCTAGCACAGTATTTACTGAGAGGGCCTGCAGGGGTGGGGTGCACGCTCCAACCAGGGGCTGCTGTAGCCTCCACCTGGCCCTTCAGTCTCAGCTTTTAGCAAGAAGCCACGATCAGTGGAAGTGGCCGCAGGCAGCCCTGCCGTGTTCGAGGCCGACACAGAGCGGGCAGGAGTGAAGGTGCGCTGGCAGCGCGGAGGCAGTGACATCAGCGCCAGCAACAAGTACGGCCTGGCCACAGAGGGCACACGGCATACGCTGACAGTGCGGGAAGTGGGCCCTGCCGACCAGGGATCCTACGCAGTCATTGCTGGCTCCTCCAAGGTCAAGTTCGACCTCAAGGTCATAGAGGCAGGTAAGATCCTGGCCAGCTTTCCCCGAGGTTTGGGCTCCTGGGGGGAGGGGCAGCCCAGCGCCTCTCCATCCATCCAGGGAACAGGAGGTGCTTTCACACTTTCTTGCCTTTGCTGCGGCTGTGCCCCCCGCCAGGAACGCCCTTTCTCCCTTTTCTGCACATGACCTCTCTGAGTACCCCATGTGCCGTCCTGGCCTGTTCCAGCCACGGGGTAGGTGGGAGAGATGAACAAGACAACCCCACTCTCCCCCTGCAGACCTCCCTGGGGAGATGACCCCGCACAGAGGGCACCTTGTGTGCTGGCCGGGAAGCCCCAGGAGCTGTGGATAAGGGGACTGCAGCCCAGTCTGAGGGGCTGCTCTAAGGCTGGGGCAGAGCCGGGATGGACCTGGAGCTGTTTAGGGCAGGTGCAGAGGATGTGGGAACTGATGGCTTGGGACGGGGAGGAGGATGTGAGAGGCAGGCTGGCTCTCCAGCTCAGCATGAGCTGCCTCTGAGGGGCCCAGGCAGCGGGAGGACAGCCATGGCAGACTTTCCTCGTCCACAGTGGGCTCATGGGTCCGATGCTCAGGAGAGAGAGGGTGGAGGGGTCTCTGGTTAGTGGCTGCACCACGACTCCCATCTGATCCCTTCTAGAAAAGGCAGAGCCCATGCTGGCCCCTGCCCCTGCCACTGCCCCTGCTGAGGCCACTGGAGCCCCTGGAGAAGCCCCGGCCCCAGCCGCTGAGCTGGGAGAAAGTGCCCCAAGTCCCAAAGGTGAGAGGGGCTGGACAGGGAGGGGCAGGATCCGTGGGTATGGGGTGTCCAGGGCAGGTCTCAAAAGCCTTTGCTTGGCCAGGCATGGTGGCTCAGGCCTATAATCCCCAGTACTTTGGGAGGCCGAGACAGGCGGATCATGAGGTCAGGAGATTGAGACCTGGCTAACATGGTGAAACCCCGTCTCTACTAAAAATACAAAAAAATTAGCCGGGCGTGGTGGCGGGCGCCTGTAGTCCCAGCTACTTGGGAGGCTGAGGCAGGAGAATGGCATGAACTCGGGAAGTGGAGCTTGCAGTGAGCCGAGATCGCGCCACTGCACTCCAGCCTGGGCGACAGAGTGAGACTCCGTCTCAAAAAAACAAAAAACAAAAAACAAACAAACAAACTAAAAGAGCCTTTGCTCACAGGGTCAAGCTCAGCAGCTCTCAATGGCCCTACCCCTGGAGCCCCCGATGACCCCATTGGCCTCTTCGTGATGCGGCCACAGGATGGCGAGGTGACCGTGGGTGAGTGTGAGCTGCTGTGCCCAGCATTGGGGTGGGAAGGGGGGCAGCAGGACACTCCCCAAGCCGGGCCTGTCACCCTGCCTTTGCAGGTGGCAGCATCACCTTCTCAGCCCGCGTGGCTGGCGCCAGCCTCCTGAAGCCGCCTGTGGTCAAGTGGTTCAAGGGCAAATGGGTGGACCTGAGCAGCAAGGTGGGCCAGCACCTGCAGCTGCACGACAGCTACGACCGCGCCAGCAAGGTGGGTCCGCCGGGGTCGTAGAGACACGGAGAGAGGGGACCTGGAGAGCCCTGGAAGGCACAAGGCACACAGAAGGCACCATGAGACCCAGAGGCACACACGAGCTGCAAGCAAGGGGTGTGGGGAACCTGGGAGGCAGGTGGAGGGGCCAGGGGCCCACAGGGAGATCCCGGAGGCCTGGGGGCCAGGGAGCACGATGAGGCTCATGGGAGCACTGTCGGGGACCTAGGAGACTTGGTGGACATGATCGCCTCAAGGGGGCACCTAATAAGGTTTGGCCGGGGGTGGGGGGGCCCAGGGTGGTCAGGAAATCTGGAGGACACTGTGAAGCATGGGGGCACCAGCTAGTGGGGTTGTAAAGCCCCTGGATGGGTGAGTATCAGGGCTAAGGGCTCAAGGGATCCTCAGGGATTAACCAGAACAATTCCTCATTATACAGACACGGAAACCAAAGCTTGAGAGGTTAAGTGGCTGCTCCAAGGTCACTTAGACATAGGCCTAGAACCTTAAGCCTTGGTTTTTTGTGTTTTGTTTTTTTCCGCCCTGCCCACCAGAACCTTAAGACTTAAGTCCCCTTGTGTGTTCACTCCAAGCCTCTGCTTTTCCCAACCTTCCCCAGTCCTGGGCTAGGCGAGGGGGCCTCCAGCAAGAGAGGACAAGCTGTGCCGCTGTGCGGGGCTGTGCATTGCACAAAAGCCTGTATTTCACCACAACCATGTGCCAGCAGATGGCAGTCGTGGGTTTCGAGATAGTCCCCTTTCTCTATACAAAAACTCGGCATGGGTTAACTAAACCCTGAGGGTGAGAAGGTTGATGAGCATTTGTCACTCCCAGCCTCCTTTAAAAATATATATATATTATTTGAGACAGGGTCTCGCTCTGTCGCTCAGGCTGGAGTGCAGTGGCTCAATCTCGGCTCACTGCAACCTCCACCTCCTGGGTTCAAGCCTCCCGAGTAGCTGAAACTAGAGGTGCGCACCACCATACTTGGCTAATATTTGTTATTTTTAGTAGAGACAGAATTTCACCATGTTGGCCAGGCTGGTCTGGAGCTCCTGGTCTTATGTGATCTGCCCGCCTCAGCCTCCCAAAGTGCTGGGATTACAGGCATGAGCCACTGCACCCAGCCACTCCCAGTCTCCCTTAAGGGTGCAGAGCCTTGTCTCCCAGCCCCTGGTGTCCCCTGACGCTCCGTCCCTCCATGCACACAGGTCTATCTGTTTGAGCTGCACATCACCGATGCCCAGCCTGCCTTCGCTGGCGGCTACCGCTGTGAGGTGTCCACCAAGGACAAATTTGACTGCTCCAACTTCAATCTCACTGTCCATGGTGAGGGGGTCCTGGTGTCTGTCCTGGGCTCGGGCTCCCAATGGGTCCTGGTCCCCTGCCTCCTTTTCCCAACACTAAGGAGGATGCCTCGCCCCATCCAGACATGAGTGCTGGCCACGTGCCCAGTGCTGCACACACAGGGTGTGAGAGAAACCCCAAGGCTTGCAGGGTAGGCGTGGGGGCTTAGGGCTGAGTCCGGGTCTCATCTGGGTGGGACTCTGTTTTATCATCTTGGTGTCACGGCTCCTGGCCCACAGCCTGGCACTGTCTGAATGTTTGGTCGATGGGTGAAGGTGAGTTGAGAGACGGGTGGGAATTGGGGACAATAAACCGTCCCGCCTCCCTGATACCTTGACCCTGGGAAAGGCTGGGAAGTTGAGATCCTGGGGCAGATGCCCAGCCTCATGGGGTCATGAATGGGCAAGTCTGTGAATACTCAGAGGCTTCCCCCAGGGCAGGGCTTCTCAAACGGCCCCCTCTGAAGCCCCTTCCCCCATCTCTGCACCCTTTGAACCCAGAGGCCACGGGCACCGGCGACCTGGACCTCCTATCAGCCTTCCGCCGCACGTGAGTGGCCGTCCTCAGGGCCTGGGGGGGGCCAGTGCTGGAGTCTGAGGCCCTTCAGGGTCTGGACTGGGGGTCAGGGCTGGGGATGATTTGCAGGGCGGAGCTGAAGTCAGTGGGGGCTGCAGGGGAGAGCAAGCTTCCCAGGCAGGTGAGGATACTGAGTCTAATCCCCACAGGAGCCTGGCTGGAAGTGGTCGGCGGATCAGGTACTCCTGCCCCAGGCCCTACCTGCACCATCCACAGACCCCCAGGGGTCTGAGATGGGTGGGAGCCCAATCTGGCTAGCGTCCCTTTCTCCCTCCCCACTCCACCCCCGTCCTGCTCCTAGTGCCCTTCCAGTCCCTCACTGCAGCCTCACTGGGGGTCCCTCTCCATAGTGACAGCCATGAGGACACTGGGATTCTGGACTTCAGCTCACTGCTGAAGAAGAGGTGAGTCCTGGGTGGCAGTTCCCGGGGCAGCTGGTGAGGCCTGGCTCCAAATCCCAGCACTGAGGTTTGCCAGCTGTGTGACCCTGAGCACAACACTGCATCTCTCTGAGTTGGTTTCCTTGTCTGTCGAGGGGATGATCCCGGTGTGGAAGGAGTTAAAGGGCTCTGCAGACATTATGTCCCATCAACAGTCATCCTCACAGTGTCCCCCACGGCCACTCCACACTTGAGGCTGCAAAAGCTCCCTCCATAAACTCCGGGGACCCAGAAGCAACAGAGAGAGGGTCCCCAGAGCTGCAGGGTCTACCAGGTCGGCCCAACTGACTTATGTTCTCTCTGCCCTCTCTCTCCCTCTCCCCTGGCCCCTCCATTATGGCTGCTGCTGCTGTGGCCCAGAGAGTAAGAATCGGGGTCTGGGTGTTTGGGGGCGGCAGGGCGCTGGGGGGTGCAGAGGGGATCCCGTCCCCTCTCTGACAGGAGCAGGGTGCGGCTCCCCACAGACAGGGGTGAGTCTCTGTGCCTTGGGCTTCTCCTGCCACCCACCTATCTGTCAGAGCTTAGGAGGGATAAGAAAAAGTAATGCACACAGGAGGCCCTGCCAGAGCCTCCGGAGCAGCATGGGTGCCCCACAACACAGGGAGCCCAAGTGCGGAAAATACGGAGGAAGTAAAGGCCCATGGGTGGGGTCCAGGTCTTTGAGGGAAGGTGGCCACACCTCTCATGTGTCACCTACCCTTTCTCCCACCCCCACCCCTGGAGCAGCAGTTTCCGGACCCCGAGGTGAGTGCCCAACATAGCACAGCACCCTCATCACCCCTAATTCTGCCAGGAGCCCCTCCAGATCCCCAGCCCCCCTTAAGCTCCCTTGGCCCCCAGTCGTGGCCTGGGACCCAAACCAGCTCCAGCTGCCCCACCTGGGACCCAAACCAGCTCCAGCTGCCCCACCTGGGACCCAAACCAGCTCCAGCTGCCCCACCTGGGACCCAAACCAGCTCCAAACCAGCTCCAGCTGCCCCACCTGGGACCCCCCCCCCGCCAGCTCCAAACCAGCTCCAGCTGCCCCACCTGGGACCCAAACTAGCTCCAAACCAGCTCCAGCTGCCCCACCTGGGACCCAAACCAGCTCCAGCTGCCCCACGTGGGCCCAGGAAGCCCCGCCCAGGGGGCTGCAGTCTTGCCCCCGGCCACAGCCTGGACTGCGGGGCACAGGGACTCGAAGCTGGAGGCACCGGCAGAGGAGGACGTGTGGGAGATCCTGCGGCAGGCACCCCCATCTGAGTACGAGCGCATCGCCTTCCAGTACGGCGTCACCGACCTGCGCGGCATGCTGAAGAGGCTCAAGGGCATGAGGCGCGATGAGAAGAAGAGCACAGGTTAGCCCTTCCCCACAGGGGAGAGGAGAGGGCACAGGCTAGCCCTTCCCCACAGGGGAGAGGAGAGGGCACAGGTTAGCCCTTCCCCACAGGGGAGAGGAGAGGGCACAGGTTAGCCCTTCCCCACAGGGGAGAGGAGAGGGCACAGGTTAGCCCTTCCCCACAGGGGAGAGGAGAGGGCACAGGTTAGCCCCCCACCTCGTCCACATACATGGAAAGAGCAGAGTCCGGCTTAGCACAGAGACTCACAGGAAAGAAGAGCCCAGGTTAGCCCCTCCTTGTGTAGAAAAAGCCAAGAATGCCCAGGTTAGCCCCTCCTTGTGTAGAAAAAGCCAAGAATGCCCAGGTTAACCCCTCCTTGTGTAGAAAAAGCCAAGAATGCCCAGGTTAGCCCCTTACCACAGAGACAGAAGAGAAGAGCAAACGTTAGGCCGGGACAGCCACAAGGAAAAGGACAGAGCTCAGGTTAACCCTCCTCACCAGGGAAAAATCAGGTCACCCTTTCTTTCTCTACCCTCTTCTGAAAAGAAATGAAGCCCGGTTAACCCTCTCCACACCCAAAAGAAAAGGGAAGAGGCCCACTAAGCCTGGAGATTCACACACAGGCAAAGAGAAGAGCCTGGCTAATCTTTCTCACAGGCAAACAAAGCAGGAGGGCTCGGGTTAGCTACCCTCACCCCCAGGCAGGTGGAAAGAGGAGAGCCCAGGCTAGCCCTTCTCCACTGAGGGGTCGACAAGGGCGGGTGGGAGCCGGGAAAGCAGGGGTCTCACATGCCTGCTCCCCGCCGTGTCTGAGTCTAGCACAGGGCCTGGCACACACCTCGAGTGCTCTATAGACACCGACTGAATGGAGGGGTCAGTTTCCATGCAGGATATGGGAGATGAGCCCCTCCCAAAGCACATACACAAAACACACACGATCGTGGGGATGGGGTGAGCAGCTGGTTAGTCCCTCCCTGCTGACCTAACCCAGGCCCCTTATCCCTCTGCCCTGCCTCCCTGTTGTCTCAGCCTCACTGGGTTTCCCATCACCCCATCGCTAGGTGGCCTGGCCCTTACCGGCACTGTGGCCCCATTTAAGTCAGGGATCCCCTGAATGCCACCAATGTTCCTCTGGGTTAACTCCTGAACTGCTGAGCCCAGAGGGCACCAAGCAAAGCACTGTAGGTGCCCGAGGAGGAACAGATGGAGGCTGGCAAGGCAGACAGGGACCTCTGAGGGTAGGGGTGTCTTCCAGGAATAGCAACAATAGTAAAAAGAGCAAATTGCTGGCCGGGTGTGGTGGCTCACACCTGTAATCCCAGCACTTTGGGAGGCCGAGGCGGGTGGATCACCTGAGGTTAGGCATTCAAGACCAGCCTAACCAACATGGTGAAACCCCGTCTCTACTAAAAATACAAAATTAGCCAGGCATGATAGCAGGCACCTGTAATCCCAGCTACTCTGGAGGCTGATGCAGGAGAATCGCTTGAACCTGGGAGGCAGAGGTTGCAGTGAGCCGAGACGGCGCCATTGCACTCCAGCCTGGGTGACAGAGCGAGACTGTCTCAAAAAACAAACAAACAGACAAACAAAACAAGAAACAGAGAAACAGAAAGAGAAGTGGAAGCGGGGTGGCACAGAGGGGACTGGGGGAGGACCTGGGCCCCAGCCACACCCACAGTAGCTTGGCCTAGGGGAGCAGGGTGCAGGCGGTGGGGTGGCCGGGGCTGAGGGGTGGTGCTCAGCCTTTCAGAAGAAGCTGGAGCCGGCCTACCAGGTGAGCAAAGGCCACAAGATCCGGCTCACCGTGGAACTGGCCGACCATGACGCTGAGGTCAAATGGCTCAAGAATGGCCAGGAGATCCAGATGAGCGGCAGGTGCGGCCTGGGATGGGGAGGGGGCCTCGGGTGGAGGTGGGGACCCCCACAGCCTTGCCTCCTGCCCCTCTCCACACGCGTGTCTCTGACTCTCTGTGGCTCTCAGCCCCACCTCTCCGGGCCTAATTTCCCATCCTCTTGCTCATGCTGGTCCCCCTCCCTGTCTCCTTTTGTCTCGGGCTCATTTCCTCCCGTCGGGAACACTTCAACGGCCCCTTCTGTTCTACAGCAAGTAAGTTCCCCTCTGGATGGCTTGGGGTGGGGGGCACAGGGGTTATCGTGGGGCACGCTGGGCCCGGAGGTGTGTCCGCAGCTTTCCTGCCACTTCCCTGCGGCCCCCACCCAGGTACATCTTTGAGTCCATCGGTGCCAAGCGTACCCTGACCATCAGCCAGTGCTCACTGGCGGACGACGCAGCCTACCAGTGCGTGGTGGGTGGTGAGAAGTGCAGCACGGAGCTCTTTGTGAAAGGTGGGCCTGGGACCTGAGGACGTGGGAACCTGGGGAGGAGATGGCCTCAGGGGAGCCACCCCTCATGCTCACCCTGACTGGACAGAGCCCCCTGTGCTCATCACACGCCCCTTGGAGGACCAGCTGGTGATGGTGGGGCAGCGGGTGGAGTTTGAGTGCGAAGTATCGGAGGAGGGGGCGCAAGTCAAATGGTGAGTTCCAGAAGCACGGGGCATGGGTGCTGGGGGCATCTGCCCAGAAGAGGCCACAGCACTTGCCACCCACCCACCCGGCTAGGCTGAAGGATGGGGTGGAGCTGACCCGGGAGGAGACCTTCAAATACCGGTTCAAGAAGGACGGGCGGAGGCATCACCTGATCATCAATGAGGCCACGCTGGAGGACGCGGGGCACTACGCGCTGCGCACGAGCGGGGGCCAGGCGCTGGCTGAGCTCATCGTGCAGGGTGAGCCTGGCTGGGGGCACACGAGGCTTTAGGGCTTGGGCCCCTCAGCCCCCACCCCACCCAGCCATGTAGGGGAGCAGGCAAACCTGGGCTCAAGGCCTCTGTGACCTTGGGCCTTTGACAGCCTAAACCTCACCCTTCTCATCTCTAAAATGACGACGCTGAGGTCACCGCTCCAGAGGGGACTGAGAGGGTCAGGCGGGCCTGGTGAGCATCACCACCCCTCAGACACTTGAGGTTCCTTATGTGCACGGCACCGTCATAGGCAAACACGGCACACACAGGCACACACGTGTTTTCACATGCCCACATGCACCCAGACACGTGTGCACCAGTGCCCATGAGCCCACACGCCCTCCATAGGGATTCACACCACACCCACACACCCTCCCGAGCTCAATGGCTCTGCCCTGCCCTGCAGAAAAGAAGCTGGAGGTGTACCAGAGCATCGCAGACCTGACGGTGGGCGCAAAGGACCAGGCGGTGTTCAAATGTGAGGTCTCAGATGAGAACGTGCGGGGTGTGTGGCTGAAGAATGGGAAGGAGCTGGTGCCCGACAGCCGCATAAAGGTGTCCCACATTGGGCGGTGAGTGTGCAGGGCAGGCGGATGGGACAGGTGGAAACTGAGATGGACACAGAGAGAAACAGAAAGAGAGATAAAGACAGGTGGACAGAGAGGCAGATGCACAGAGACAGGACAGAGACTGAGACAGAGACCCACAGAGAGGGAGAAACAGACCCAAAAAGACAAACACAGAAAGACACAGATAGTTCTATGGAGACAGAAAGAGATGCACAGGGAGGCACACACATAGGAGAGTTCGTCAGAGACAGAGAAGAACAGATGGACAGAGACAAAGAGGCAGCAGGGAGAGGCACAGAAGGGGTCAGGAGCTCCCGAGCACCCTCCCCCAGCTTGTGACCAGGGCAGGGCAGGAGGCCACCAAGGAGGCAGGCTCTGGCCAGAGGCCCTCACTGCCTCTCCCGCCCTCTTGCTCATCCCTGGAGCAACTGGGCTGGCCGTGCTGGGCCCAAGTTCACAGAGATTAATGAGACCCAGCCCCTGCCCAGTCTCTAAGGGCCCAGCCACAGAGACGCTTTGAGGTGGAAATCACTTTTACACTGTCCACCTCTGACAGCACATGAAAGAGCTTTAGAAAAAAAGGCATTTTTAAAAATCAGAATACCAACAAGCCAGGACAAGGTTGAGGGCCTCCTGGGACCCTGGCTGGGGTATCTGGCAAGGCCAGGGGTGTGTGGCCCGGTTGGGTCCCCTAAGCCACTGCTCCTCTGCAGGGTCCACAAACTGACCATTGACGATGTCACACCTGCTGACGAGGCTGACTACAGCTTTGTGCCCGAGGGCTTCGCCTGCAACCTGTCAGCCAAGCTGCACTTCATGGGTGAGCCTGCTCCGGGGTAGGGTGGGTCGGGGCAGTGGGGCCAGGAGCCCCTGTCACTGGGCCCTGCCTTTGCCCCTGTGCTACTTGCTCTTCCTTCTCTTGCAGAGGTCAAGATTGACTTCGTACCCAGGCAGGGTAAGTCTTGGGGCCCCTGAGTCTTGGTTCTGCTCACTTTCCCGCAACCCACCCACGAAGGCCTCCCTTCCGCTCACAGAGGGAAGAGCAAGGATCAAAAGTGGGGGTCCTGGGGCCCAGCTCCAGCTTTGCCACTCATGACGACGGGTCAGTTATAATCTCTGTGAGCCTCAGTTTCCTCTTCTCTAAAATGGGAACCCTGATAGTGCCACCCCATAGGGTAGTTATAAAGATGAGGTGACATGATGTGTCAGACCTGTCAAGTGCTGTCACAGGTGTGACTTTTATTATTACATCTTTTCTTCCTTTTTTTTTTTTTTTTTTTAATTGAGACGGAGTCTCCCTCTCGCCCACGCTGGAGTGAAGTGGCACGATCTTGGCTCACTGCAAGCTCTGCCTCCCAGGTTCACACCACTCTCCTGCCTCAGCCTCCTGAGTAGCTGGGACTACAGGCGCCCGCCACCATGCCCAGCTAATTATTTTTTGTATTTTTAGTAGAGACGGGGTTTCACCATGTTAGCCAGGATGGTTTCGATCTCCTGACCTCATGATCTGCCTGCCTCGGCCTCCCAAAGTGCTGGGATTACAGGCGTGAGCCACTGCGCCCAGCCTGCATAGCTTTGTTTAACCGAGGGCGGATTCCTGATTTATTTGGCCAGGGAACTTTTTAATGTGTGCGTGCGTGCATGTGAGTGTGCGTGCGTGTGTGTATGTGTCTGTGTGTGTATATGTGTGTTTGTGTGTGCATGTGTGTGTATTTGTGTCTGTGTGCGTGTGTGTGTGTGTGTATGCATATGTGTGTCTGTGTAAGTGTGTGCGTATGTGTATATGTGTGTGTGTGTGTATGTGTGTGGCAAGACACTGATGTTCCCCCAGTTTTCAAAATGCTATGCTAGGTGACCTGACCTGAATATTACAAGCCTCCCAGCCAGCGTCCTGGGGTGATGGGAATGTTCCAGATCTTGGTTGGATTAATGGTTGCATGGGTGTATTCATCTGTCAGAACTCATCAGCCCACGGTCAGATCTGAGCGTAAACTATACCTCAACACAAATCTAAAACACCAATAACCAGGGGCCCAAGCTCTTGAGCAGCCCCTCCCCAGTGACCTGCGCTCCTCCTGGCTCTCCCGTTTCTCTGAACTACATTGTCGCTTCTGCAGAACCTCCCAAGATCCACCTGGACTGCCCGGGCCGCATACCAGACACCATTGTGGTTGTAGCTGGAAATAAGCTACGTCTGGACGTCCCTATCTCTGGGGACCCTGCTCCCACTGTGATCTGGCAGAAGGCTATCACACAGGTACTGTGGGTCCCTCCTCAGTCTCCCCATCTGTAAGATGGGTGTGTGGAACCAGCCAAGTGCTAGGACCTGCTGCACACCCCACCCACATGTGCACGCCCTGCTGTTGGCTACCCCGTGGGAGAGCAGAGGCTCGACTGGCCAGGGGGCAGGCAAGGTGGGCAGTGTGGGTCAGGGGTTGGAAGAAGGAGCAGAGGGGCGCTTCCAGGCTGAGTCAGCTCCTCTGCTCCCTACTTCCCTCCTGCCCTGTTCCCAGGGGAATAAGGCCCCAGCCAGGCCAGCCCCAGATGCCCCAGAGGACACAGGTGACAGCGACGAGTGGGTGTTTGACAAGAAGGTGAGTGAGACTGAGGTCAGGAGGGGGGCTCGTTTGTCTTCCATCACTTTCTACCTACGTGGTGCCGAGCCCTTGGCGAGGTCTCCATGGAGGTGCCACACTTGGGCAGGTGTGTTGCTGCCCCCAGCAGGGTCCCCGTGGGGCCCTCACACCTCAGGCAGGGTCTCTGTGGGGTGTGCTGATGGCCATCACAAGGATGTGGACACCCTCTCATTGCCAGGAAGCCCTCATGACTGGGCTGCTCCCTGGCTGCCTTCATCCTGAGCTGACCTTGACCTTGACCTTGTGCGTCCTCTCAACTCAGGAGTAGTTTCTGAGGCACTTTTCTGCCAGTGTAGCTGCCGGGGTCTTGCTCCCGCCTGGCACTGTTGGTTCTTCTGAAGGCTGGGGTCTTGAGGGGTCCTCACGATAGCTCATCTGAGAGGACAGGCGGTGCCCCAGGTCCTGTGACAAAGCTAGAACCCGAGCCCCTGCCCTCAGTTGGTGCCACAGAGATGATTTTGAACTAGATGCTGACATGGATGCAGTCTTCCCACAGGCTGTGTTCCCCCCATGGACCCCGGGACATCTGGCTGTTGCAGAAGCTGCAAGGGCCTCTGGGGTCTGACTTGGATCTCACCCCAACTCTATATCCCCCCAGCTGCTATGTGAGACCGAGGGCCGGGTCCGCGTGGAGACCACCAAGGACCGCAGCATCTTCACGGTCGAGGGGGCAGAGAAGGAAGATGAGGGCGTCTACACGGTCACGGTGAAGAACCCTGTGGGCGAGGACCAGGTCAATCTCACAGTCAAGGTCATCGGTGAGGCTGGGGTCCACGCTGGAGAACACAGAGGGGCAGCCCCAAGGAGGACCCATCTGTTCGCTCATTCAGCCACTCGACAAACATCACGAGCATGCTCCCTGAGCCGAGTGGCAAAGGGACAGGTTTTTCTGCCCACAAGGAGCCCTGCTCTGGGGGAGATGGAGGCAGATGCATCCAGCAGATTTCCTGTGACACTGCTGTACATGAGCTATGTCCAGAGTGCCATGGGAGCACTGAGCAGAGAGCTATCCCTGTGCCTGGGGGTGATGCCTTTAGGAGGCTGAGAAGATGGTGAGGAAAGGCATCCTAGGCAGAGGAAACTGTGCACAAAGGGATGGAGGAAGGAAAGGGCCTTTTGGGTGTGGAGAATGAATGAAACATGTCAGGAGAGGACTGGGTGGGGTTGGGAGGATCAGAGCCAGGACAGGGGTGAATATGGGCAGGGAGAAGCCTTAAAGGGTTGATGAAGGGCTGGCGACATGATCAGAAATGCATCCTGTTGAGACCCAGCCTGGACAACACAGTGAGACTCCGTATCACTAAAAAAAAAAAAAAAAAAAGAAGAAGAAAGAAATGCATTCTAGAAAGATCTCTTTGGATCTGGGGGTGGTGGGGGCAGCCTGTGGCGGTTAGTTGGAGTGGGAAGGGGACGAGCAACGTTACTCAAGGCCCCAAGCGGGGCAGGGCTGATGTGGGTCCATTCCACCCCATCCAGACGTGCCAGACGCACCTGCGGCCCCCAAGATCAGCAACGTGGGAGAGGACTCCTGCACGGTACAGTGGGAGCCGCCTGCCTATGACGGCGGGCAGCCCGTCCTGGGTGAGTGCAAGGGCACCAGATGGAGGTGCGAGGGCGCCAAACAGATCCGAGGGAAGGTGGTGTGGGGATGCCTGGGTTCCAGACCAGAGCTGCCACCTCCCCCGAGCCAGGCTACATCCTGGAGCGCAAGAAGAAGAAGAGCTACCGGTGGATGCGGCTGAACTTCGACCTGATTCAGGAGCTGAGTCATGAAGCACGGCGCATGATCGAGGGCGTGGTGTACGAGATGCGCGTCTACGCGGTCAATGCCATCGGCATGTCCAGGCCCAGCCCTGCCTCCCAGCCCTTCATGCCTATCGGTGAGCCGGCCTGGCATGGTCCTGCCCCCTGCCCCCTCCCCAGTTAAAAGCCCCCAATAATAGCAGCTGCTCTGCAGGCAGCCATGCTAGACACTCACATCCACGGTTTCCTTTCATCCTCGACTGGGGATACTCAGCCGCATTTTACAGATGAGGAAACAGGCTCCAAGCAGTTAAATGACCTGCTTCAGATCTCCCAGCTGGTTGGGGTGGAGCTGACTCTCACACTACACCGACCCCTAGTTCACGTTTCAAGCCTCTCCTTCTGTGTCTACAAAATGGGAATAATGACACTGCCTATCTCAGAGGGCTGTTAGGATGATATGGGATGACCAGGCAGGCCATTTGGCATCTAGCAGGTGCTCAATAAATGTTCATTGTCCCCTGTTCCCCACACCCTTCAACCCAGGGTTTTCACCCATGGGATGGGGCAAGGGCTGTGGTTAGTGGAGGGGTCTCAGGGGCATCTGTCTGTGGAAAGAGTCCTGGATCAAGACTCAGAGATGGCAGAGGCAGCTCCATGGTTCCCGGGAGGCTAACTGGAGTCATCCCTCCCTGAAGCCTCAGCTTCGTCATCTGTATAATGGGGTCTGAGTGGGCAGAACAGGTTCTGAGACTGGCAGGATTCAGGAGGACACCTGTTCCCACCAGGGTGGGTGAGTCCGGGGGCAGCTGTCTGTGGCAAGGGCAGGCCAAGGACCCCTGGGCCCAGGGATGGGGCACAGCTTGGGAAGATGGCAGGAATCAGGGCCTGTTCAGTTCATCAACTCACCTAATCATATGTGCCAGGAAATTCCCATGTTTTCCTGTAGTTTTAGTTTTTAGTTTTTTTTTTTTTTTTTTTTTTTTTTTTTGAGATGGAGTCTCGCTCTGTCACCCAGACTGGAGTGCAGTCCTGGTGCGATCTGGGCTCACTGTAATCTTTACCTCCCAGGTTCAAGCGATTCTCCCACCTCAGCCTTCTGAGTAGCTGGGATTACAGGCATCCGCCATCGTGCCCAGCTAATTTTTGTATTTTTGTAGAGACAAGAGTTTCACCATGTTGGCCAGGCTGGTCTCGAACTCCTGACCTCAGGTCATCCGCCCACCTCGGCCTCCCAAAGTGCTGATTACAGGCGTGAGCCACCGTGCCTGGCTGCTGTTGCTGTTTATTTTTAAGCCAATCTACAGACATGTCTTGTAACAGAGACAAAATATTCCTTAAAGTGGCCAAAAGCCAGCTGAACAGGAAGTGCCCCCTATGTGACCAGTGGGCAGTTCAGGGTCTAGGGCATGGATCTCCAGCTTCCCCAGGCCTGCTCAGACCCCTCTCGGACCTCTCCTCTGCCCAGGTCCCCCCAGCGAGCCCACCCACCTGGCAGTAGAGGACGTCTCTGACACCACAGTCTCCCTCAAGTGGCGGCCCCCAGAGCGCGTGGGAGCAGGAGGCCTGGATGGCTACAGCGTGGAGCACTGCCCAGAGGGCTGTGAGTGTCCCCGCCCCCAACCCCCTCCCCAAAGGAAGAACATGCTCACCTTGCCATTGAACAGATTCACCTGTAGTCAAGTTTTTTAGGCCCACTTTTGCCAAAAGTTGAGGATACCCAGAGAAATATCTGTCCTGTTTTCAGAAGTAAAAAAGCTTGCCTAGTGAAAAACAAATGCAGAGTAAAGCTGACTGTAACACTTCTTTGAGCGGTGTGAAATCAGCAACTACATTTAAAAAACATATTTAAGGCCAGGCACGATGGCTCACGCCTGTAATCCCAGCTCTTTGGGAGGCCGAGGTGGGCGGATCACCTGAGGTTGGGAGTTCGAGACCAGCCTGACCAACATGGAGAAACCCCGTCTCTACTAAAAATACAAAATTAGCCGGGTGTGGTGGTGGGCACCTGTGATCCCAGCTACTCAGGAGGCTGAGGCAGGAGAATCGCTTGAACTTGGGAGGCAGAAGTTGCGGTGAGCCAAGATCCCGCCATTGCACTCCAGCCTGGGCAACAAGAGCGAAACTCCGTCTCAACAATAAATAAACAGATAAAATAAAAAAAAAATATATTTAAATTCTGGAGATTCCTATCAGAGGAGTGGGCAGTGGGAATGGGGTGTCAGTGGCGACACAGCCTGTGGCTTTGCCTCCCCCTCCCCACCCCCTAGGCTCAGAGTGGGTGGCTGCCCTGCAGGGGCTGACAGAGCACACGTCGATACTGGTGAAGGGCCTGCCCACGGGGGCCCGGCTGCTTTTCCGAGTGCGGGCACACAATATGGCAGGGCCTGGAGCCCCTGTTACCACCACGGAGCCGGTGACGGTGCAGGAGATCCTGCGTGAGTGCCCCTTCGTGCAGTCACAAGACCCGCCATTGACACCCCAGGCCCTTGGTGTCCAATGGAGGTGGGGACAGTTGGGGAGGCCCAGAATGCTCTGCCCAGAACGCTGGGCAGAGACAGGAGGGGTTGGAGCCATCATCCATGCGCTAGGCCTAGGGAAAATGTGCAGAGAGGGTGGCCAGGCACAGTGGCTCAAGCCTGTAATCCCAGCACTTTAGGAGGCCAAGGCAGGCAGATTACTTGAGGTCAGGAGTTCGAGACCAGCCTGGCCAACATAGTGAAACCCTGTCTCTGCTAAAAATACAAAAACTAGCTGGGTGTGGTGGTGGGTGCCTGTAGTCCCTCAGCTACTTGGGAGGCTGAGGCAGAAGAATCGCTTGGACCTGGGAGGTGGCAGTTGCGGTGAGCTGAGATCACACTACTGCACTCCGGTCTGGGTGACAGAGTGAGACAACGTCTCAAAAAAAAAAAAAAAGTGCAGAAAGGGCTTTCTTGCTGTCAGTCCTCTAGTTCTGGAACAGGGAAAGTAAAAGCCACAGTACGCAAGCTCTCTTCCAGGAGTGTCTCAGCTCCAACAGGTAAATATTGTCTATGTCGTCAGATTGGTCCCTCTGGGATCCACTTCCCATTCCTTTGTTCTTTGTCCCAACAAAGGGTCCATCTTTTGTAAGGATTGGTTCTCAAAGCTGGAACTAGGCAGCAAACTTGGGTGGAAACAACACAGAGCACAGGGTGTAAAAGCCCAGGCTTACACCCTGGCCTATGACTTACTAGCTGTGTGACTTCAGTCAAGTTGCTTACCCTCTCTGATCCCTGCCTCTTGAAGCAGTGTGGTGAGGCTTGGGGAAGCCAGCTGGGCTTGGGCAGGCTGCAGTTGCTGTGTCAGCAGGAGCTAAAGGAGGCGCAGGGCCCAGCAGGCAGCTTTTTTCTTAGCTGCAGCTCTCTGGGCCTCGTCTCAAGGGAGGTTGGAGCCGTGGAGGCCCTCAGAGCTGTGGCGGGCCCTCACTTAGCTACCCACTCGATACCCACAGAACGGCCACGGCTTCAGCTGCCCAGGCACCTGCGTCAGACCATTCAGAAGAAGGTCAGGGAGCCTGTGAACCTTCTCATCCCTTTCCAGGTGGGACTGGCCCCCTTCCCTGTCCCCCAGGGGAGAGAGGCTACAGTGTGTTGTTCCCACCCAGCGGACTGATGTCTCAGGGCTGGCCTGATCTGAGGTACCAGAGGCTGGGCTGGCGGCTGGCCCTTGGAGTGATCCAGGTTCAGGGTTAAGCTTTTCCTCCCCTCAGGGCAAGCCCCGGCCTCAGGTGACCTGGACCAAAGAGGGGCAGCCCCTGGCCGGCGAGGAGGTGAGCGTCCGCAACAGCCCCACAGACACCATCCTGTTCATCCGCGCCGCTCGCCGCACGCATTCAGGCACTTACCAGGTGACGGTGCGCATTGAAAACATGGAGGACAAGGCCACGCTGGTGCTGCAGGTTGTTGGTGCGTGGCCAAGGCTTCCTTGAGCCCCCTTGTTTCCCTTCCCTGGGCTGGGCTGCTGGGGCCAGGGGCCGAGCCAGGGGACCCAACCCACAGCTCACATTTTCCAGTCCACTGCCCCAGCAGGCCTGGCCCTGGCTGGCAGGGGTGGGGTGGTCCCTGGAGCCGGTGACCCCCTGCTCACTGTCAGGAGGCGTGGTGACCTAACTGGGTCTGTCTCCCGCAGACAAGCCAAGTCCTCCCCAGGATCTCCGGGTCACTGACGCCTGGGGTCTTAATGTGGCTCTGGAGTGGAAGCCACCCCAGGATGACGGCAACACGGAGCTCTGGGGGTACACGGTACAGAAAGCTGACAAGAAGACCATGGTGAGCCCGGGGTCTGGGGTCCCCACATGCACCCTGCCTAGGCCCGGCAGACCCAGGCCGCAGCTACCCTTCACTGTCCTCACCGTGGACCCCTCACCTTCCCTCTGCTGATCTGAATCCCTCTACAGTAGGGGTGGAGATGCCAAGGGCACCCAGGAGAGGCTCTCGGCATCAGGAAGGGCCTGGCCCAGAGATGCCTCCCCTCCCTCCCTGCCCCCAGGAGTGGTTCACTGTCTTGGAACATTACCGCCGCACCCACTGCGTGGTGCCAGAGCTCATCATTGGCAATGGCTACTACTTCCGCGTCTTTAGCCAGAATATGGTTGGCTCTAGTGAGACAGCGGCCACCACCAAGGAGCCCGTCTTTATCCCCAGACCAGGTGCTGCATCCTCATTCTTCCGACCAGGGGCTGGGGCAGGGAGGCTGTGGGAACAGGGAGGGGGGCCCAGCTTGGTGTGGCCCTCTCGGTACCAAGTCCTGTCACCAACAGGCATCACCTATGAGCCACCCAACTATAAGGCCCTGGACTTCTCCGAGGCCCCAAGCTTCACCCAGCCCCTGGTGAACCGTTCGGTCATCGCAGGCTACACCACCATGCTCTGCTGTGCTGTCCGGGGTAGCCCCAAGGTAGGGAACTTTAGGCGCTGGTCCAGGCCGACCAGGAGGCAGGGCTCATAGGCCCCGACGTCGAGCAGTCCCCTCCCCAGCCTGTCTCCCCTGCTTTCTCTCTACCTTGGGGTGTATGGAGCGGGTTCCTCTCCCTGGGCAGGGCCGTGGTACTCGCTGTTGGTTCCATGTTTGTTTCCAGCCTTGGGCATAGTCAGGGACTCTCGTGGGAACCCCCTGAGTAGAAACACAGATATGTCTCCCTGCCAGGTCCCCTCTCAGCCTGGATGGATGGCTTCCCTCCCTCTCTTTACCTTATTTATAGCCCAAGATTTCCTGGTTCAAGAATGGCCTGGACCTGGGAGAAGATGCCCGCTTCCGCATGTTCAGCAAGCAGGGAGTGTTGACTCTGGAGATTAGAAAGCCCTGCCCCTTTGACGGGGGCATCTATGTCTGCAGGGCCACCAACTTACAGGGCGAGGCACAGTGTGAGTGCCGCCTGGAGGTGCGAGGTGAGGAGCCCTCGGGGCCAGGGCCTGGGAGATGGGAAGAGCGGGCAGCAGTGGGGATCCTGGGCTTTGCTCTGTTGTCCGGGGCCAAGCACCTGCTCTGGCTGCAAGGGCACGGACCATGTCGTGCCCAGATGGGTACTAGCTTCCAGAAGGCTGGGACGATGCAATGACATGGCCTCCTCTTCTGCAGTGCCTCAGTGACCAGGCTGGCTCCCGGGGATGGCCAGGTATGTACTCCAGGCCACCCGACACCCAGGGCACAAGTCAGTGGCTGAGCCCTGGCCCTTGGCCCTGGGGCAGCCATCAGTAAATGGGAGGCTGTAGGGCCCTCCGTTCACTCATAAGATAACCTGTGTTGCAGGTACAACCGGATGCCAGCCCCGTGCCAGGAGCCTGGAGGGAAGTTGCGGAAACCCCTCCCTGCTGTTGGATGTGTGTGTGTGACAAGTGTGTCTCCTGTGCTGCGACGGGGGATCAGCAGGGCAGTTCTGTCGGGCAGGCCTGAGTGGGTGTTGCACAGACTGGTCTACAGGGCTCCTGGAGGAAGCCCCTGGATCTTTGGGGTAAGAGGAGGGTGGCCTCAAGAAACAATGTCCGGGGACAGGCCTTTCTGGCCTGCTAGGTCTTCCCAATGTGTATTGGACAATAAAAGATTAGTGCAGTCACAGAGAACTCACTCCTCAATTTCAGTGTGCCTGTTTTCATAAAAATGCACAGGGGATGGCCGGGTGCGGTGGCTCACGCCTGTCATTCCAGCACTTTGGGAGGCGGAGGCGGGCGGATCACCTGAGGTCAGGAGATCGAGACCAGCCTGGCCAACATGGTGAAACCCCATCTCTACTAAAAATACAAAAATTAGCTGGGCATGGTGGCGTGCCTATAATCCCAGCTATTTGGAAGGCTGAGGCAGGACAATCACCTGAACCCAGGAGGTAGAGTTTGCGGTGGGCCGAGATCACGCCACTGCACTTCAGCCTGGGTGACGGAGTGAGACCCTGTCTCAAAAAAAAAAAAAAAAAGCCCGGGGACATTGATCTTCACAGCAAAGTGAGGGCAGATATTGTTGTTTGTTTTTGTTTTGTTTTGTTTTCCTGATTAAACCAGGCCCAGAGTGGTTTCTGAGTTCATAAAACATTTAACGCTAGAAGGAACCTGTCTGTCTTCCCCTACAGCATTCACTCTTCAGATGATGAAACTGAGCCGTGGCAGCGGAAAGTGCATTTAACTGGTCCCAGGTGCTCAGTGTGATCCTTGTGCCAGGGACCATGGTCACAACCGCCTGGGGGTGGGGTGAGGCAGAATCTCAGTGTTGTGATTGTGCTAGGGTGGAGCTGCACTAGGTGGCTTTGGGGTCCCAGCCAGCAATAAGCCAACAGCCGGTTCAGACCCGTATGCCCGGTGGGAGACAGCAACCCAATCCAGCCCAGGACCCTGGGCACCAGAAAGGTGTCAGGGCCAGGGCCCTACTCTGCTCTCACTTCCCCCATGGGGAGCCTAAATCCGAGCATCTGTTTCCTTTTGGGTGGAGGAAGCCAGCAGGTCTCAGAAATTCCCTGAGTGCAGCCAGGTTTTTCCAGGACAGAATTCCATCAAGGTGGCTCCTAGGGGAGCTTCTGGGAGTTCTACACAGTGGAAGACACTCCTGGCCAGGAGTCCGGGGCCCTGTGGGAGGCCCTGGCTGAGTCACCACACCTCTCTGGACCATACCCACCTGTAAGGGAACGGAGAGGTCCAGGGCCTTGGCTTTCTTTCACTTAATCTCAGTTCAGGTGAGGATGCCCAGTCTGGCTGCTCCCTCTAGCAGCCTGTTCGTTCATGGCAACCCAACTCTGCAGGGCCCCCAGGTGCCCGGGAAGGAAAGCTCCTCCCGCAGCCTTGCTCTGGTAGCCCAGAAGGAGGGGAGCTGGGGCCTCCGTGTGCCAAAGCTTGGACGTGGATGACCTCATCTCCTTCCTTCCAGCCTGAGGTGCCTTTAATTTTACAGTCCAGGGATAGCTTTCCTCAGGCCTGAGCCAAGAGGAGGTGTCATTTAACACAAGGCAGCCAGGGAGCCTGAAGGGAGTTGAGGACATTTATTTCACATTCACACAGCTGTACATTTTCTATAAATAATGTGGGGCTGAAATATTTACAGTCATTTCTTGCCCATGCCCAGGCTGCCTCTCCCTCCTGACACCCCGTGCCCGGAGACACAGCCTGCAGACAGATGTGCAAACCCAGCCTGGTCTTTCCTGCCCCCTCCCTGATGCTCAGGCAGAGCAGCCAGCAGTCCCTGGGACTCCACTAGCCTCGACCACTCCGTCCTCTGATGCCGAAGGCGTGGCAGGCCACGGGGAATTCGCCGCTCCACTGCAGTGACGGAGGCCGTGGCAGGCAGCAGCCAACACTGCAGGCCGTGGGCAGTAGCTGCCAGCTTGGGAATGCAGAAGGAAGCAGGGAGGCTGCCACTCGCTCCGGCTGCCCCCCAATTCTTCCCTTCCTCTCTGTGCCCTTCCTCTGAGAGGGCGAGCTCCAGGGTTCCCTCACTCCTCACAGAGTGAAACTGCTCCGGGCGCCCAGTCGTGCCGGGTCACAGAGAAGGGAGAGCCAGACTCTTGCAGTGGACAGTTATAACGCCAGGGACAAGGACAAGGAACCACAACACAAATGTCTCAAGGACACAAAATAGTGGGTTCACACCGGCCCCACAGACTGTACACACTCTTGAGCCCTGAGGGGAAGGCAGTTTGGTCTTCTGGGAGTGGAGAGGGAGAAGGTGGACACGCTCAAAGACACACTCAGAGGGACACATAACCGGTAACCAACTAAGCCACAGCAGGGGGCTTGCAGAGGACACACGAGCATCATCCACTCCTCAGTCACAGCAGCATCGTGCACTTGGGAACAGCAAGGGGCCAGGGGCGTGCCCTGGGCTGGGACGGCTGCAGAGCCCCTCTCCATCAGCTGGAGACAGGCCGGGGTGGGGTTCTGAGATCTTCCTCACTGCTACGAACTGCAGCCACATACGAGAAGAGACATAATACAGAGTAGCAGATTTCGTGGGCCTAGAGGAGAGAAAACCAGGCGGATCACGATACTGAGACTCCGGCATCTCCACATGTGGAAGATTTGCCAATGGGCAACTCCTGCCCTAACACTGGGCATGGGCCTCTGGGCTCAATGTGAGCTCCAAGCAAGGAAGCTGTCCCCGTGGGAGAGGGGATCCGTGTGTGTGTGTCTGTCTCTCAGGGCTCAAGACCTGTTTCAGCCTGAGTTGAACCTTTGGCAACAAGACAAGGTCCCCACTCACCCCTGTGCGCGCAGAGGGCCCACCCCTCCTCCTGTCCGAAGGTCCCCCAGGGAGCCCTGCGCACTGTGGCCCATCAGGGTTGAGCGGCACACTCACCATTGGTGTCTTGTACTTGTGGCTCACCACTTCTTTAATTTCAGGAACTAAAACCGGACGGGCAAGAGACAAAACAGAAAGTTCAACACTAAGAGCAATCGTGCCATGCTCCCCCAGGCGGCAGCGCCTGGCGTCAGGGTCCCCTTCCCCTCTGTGGCCTCTCACAGTGGCTGCAGCAGCTTAGGCTATGACAGGGCAGAGGCCACCAGAGGCTCTGTCCAGACCCTGCCGGCTGGGAGGACATGGCCCCAGCCTCCTCAGCTAGGCCTCTGCCGTCCGCAGTGGCTTTTACTTGATGGCTGTGATTCTACCCACTTCTTTGAAAGCCCCGGATGGGAGGGACGGGCCTTTCACCAGCCTGGTCACGGCTACTGTCCAGGGCCCCTGAGGAGCTGCAGTGGGGAATTCCCAGGTTTTGGCTGGGAGGAGAGAGCTGTCTCTAGCTTGTGTCCAACTTTGCTGAGACACCCGTGAACTCATCTTGTCACCAGCCTGAAAATTGGGTCATGTTAAACACAGTTCCCTTTATTCCCAGCCCCCTGCACAGAGGGTCTTGAGGCTGGATGAAGAGGTAACAGGATACTACACCCACAGGACGTGGCAGTGTCCTTCCCTGAGTGGCAGGAGAAGCCCAGGCCTGCCTGTGTGAGGGAGAGCGTCTGAGGGCTCTGGAGCAACACACCCAGCAGAAGACAGGCGAGTACAGCACCCAGGGAGGGAAGTGACAGGGAACATCAGGCGAAATACACACATGTCCACAGCCCGGAAGGCAAGAGCGAGAGTCCCCCCGCTCCAGCCATGCAGGGGTTCTGCTTGGCCAGAGGAAGGAGTAGGCCCCCCAGGCTCAGCCATCATGGCCCCTTGAGACTGGGAGCAGAGGGGCCTGGCATCTCCCTGGGGGCCAGAAAAGGCAGGAGGAGAATTGGCCGTACCTTCTTCTGACCCTGGGAGGTAGAATTTGGGGGAACCCAGGGTCAGCAGGGAATAAACTCATCAAAGGTAGAGCAAGAAGCCCCAGGCCATTCTCCCGAGTTGGAAGATTCCCCCAAGTATCTCTCTGACAGAAGAGAGAAGGGAGCACATGGGGAGGAAAGTCCAGTGAGCCAGTGAGAGGGGGAGGCAAGGTGGGAAGAAAGAGGGTGGGGGAGAAAGGAAGAGACGAGCTGGCAGTGTGAGGAGCTGGTTCGATGGGAGCTACCCACCCAGGGCAGGGCCCAAGGCAGAGACCTGGGGAGAGGCAGCACGAGCCGAGGTCACTTTACCTGCTGGAGAACGAAGGTTTTCATAGCAGCGATGAGGGGCACAAAAGAATGAAGCACAAACACAGCAGGAACTCAAAGCCCCAGGGTGAGAACCCACTACGCCACTCCCTAGCGCTGGCTCCCAGCTTCCGGCTACAGCTGTCCCGCTAGACTCCTCTGTCCCTCAAGTGAGTCTGCCTGCGATGCCCGGTGCCCTTCGTCTGGCACAGAGGCCAGGTGGAGACCAGGGCGGCGCCAGGGAGGCTGGCTGGCGACTGGGCTGCTAGAGCGATTGCAGCAGGTGACACGGACGTAGTGGAGCTTGGGGGTCGCCTGTCTGCTCTGTCCCAAACTTTCTGACCACTGAGGTGGTGCTACTTCACTGAGCTGCTTCAGGACCACCTCTAAACTCGAAACCCGCCTGAGGCCCCATTTGCTCTTCTGCGATCCATTATCTATCTTTCCCTTCCACACCCCGGCTCTCATCTCAGGGGTCCCTTTTCTTCCTTGTCACTCCTGCTCCTCCTGACTTCTCTACAGCGGTTCTTCTTCTCCCTGCCCCTAGACCCTCCTCTGGAGCTCCGAGGTTTGAGTTACTGCCATGTGAGTCCAGACCTAAGAGCAAAATAGTGTAATTACCAAATTCCTCCAGGACAAAGACGCCTCGAACTGTATTGCACTTTTTAATGTGATTCAGCTCTATGAAAACCTGCAAGAGAGGGAGGGAGGGCGGGGTAAGGCCCACAGGCTCCACCCATGCCCCACACAGCACACTCTCCCAGCTATAGCCCCGCCCACACAAAGAAAGTCTATTTCCCAAAGAGAGGACAGAAGAATCCACACGCACACAACTCAAAAGCGCTAAGAAGCGAAGATAGCAGAAAGGGCATGTACCTTCCGCTCCTGGCCGGAGGAGAAAGCATGGGAGAGAAATGAAGGCGTTAGTTTGAATGGTCAAACCCAACCCGAAGGCCCCGCTGCTGGCCTGGGCTGCCCGCCCATACCCTCTGCCCAGGGCAGTGCTTGTAAGACACGGTGCCCCAGGGGTCCCCACTCAGCCCATTAGGTCTCTACCCTTCCATGCATCCTCCTCCGGCGCAGAGGGCTGGCACGGGCGCAAAGCTCCCCTCAGACTGTCCTCGGGGTGGGAGGTGTTGGTATCCTCCTTGAAACAGGATCCAGGATCTCCCAAGAGGTATGTGGTGACAATAATTATCAGCTACCACTTGCTGAGCACCTACTTGGGGTTTTACAAATACTATTTCTAATCTCTGCACCTACTATGTGACACAGTATATAGTATTACGCCTATATGAGGAAAACTTTGGATTTTCTACATGAGGAAACTATGGATCAAAAAGTTTCTCTGCCCACGAACGTGGAAGCTGGACTTCAAATCCAAGCACGTCCTGACACCAAAGCCTGTGCTTTTCCCATTCACCCCAGACTGCACAGCTCCACCAGGAGGTCTGCTGCCTCCTCCACTCCAAATGACCACTGTGTGGCAGAAGAGGGGGCAGGTCGCTATCTCATTATTAACTGTGAGGTGAGACTGAGAACCCGGGCTTTCCTCCCCTTCTCTGCACAATCGATCTTCTAGGGGCCAAGCCTTCAACCACAGACTAGCTTGGATGGCTGCCCAGAGGGGCTATGCCAAGGGCAGGACAAGGAACAGGGCACAGCACCTGGGCATTGCTCAGCAAGATCTCATCTTCAGAAGGGGAGGCCACGGCGCTAAAATGTGGTCAGAAGTCTGCTCCCCAAGAAGTACTGACACCTTTGTGGTCCAGAAAAGCACTTAGGTAGACCCCTCTCTGGGCTGGTCCTAAGGTCTTTGGGGTTGGCTACTGCCCTAAGTCCTAGATTGAAAATACACTAAGGGGCTGCTGGCAGCCTGGGCAGCCGTTTCCTGTTAAACCAAAGCTGCCCAGCTACGTTCCTGAAAGAGAGCTACAACGGCTAGCAGAGGGAGGGAGACAGCCACGTCAGTCAGGCATCCACCTCCCCTGAGGGTCTGCGGCCTGGCCAGGGGCTGTGGGGCTTCACACATTCGGGTCTGGCTCAGAGCCTCAGGGAGAGGAACCCGGACATCAGGGAAAGAGGAGGGAAGGCACTTGTGTGAGGAGTCAGAGCTGTGAACGGACCTGGGATGATGCGCTGGCCTCAGAAAGGAATTAGCTTAAGGAATGTCCACTGAGAGAAAAAGGTAACACTGTGTTAAAAGACCAAGAGAGAAAAAAAAAAAAAGTCAGCTCCTATGTGGAATTACAATGAGGGAAAGATGTATCCAGAAGTGCTCCCCAATCAAAAGAAGGGGAATGGGGCCTGGGGAGCAGGGGACAGAGTGGGAACACTCAGAGGAAGGAAAAGAACAGGAAGAAGAATCCGCAGAAGAAAAAGGCAAATAAACACACTCCAGAGAGGACAGATACAAGCTACTTGCACGCAGGCACGCACGCACACACAAGCTGCACGCACGCACACGCAAGCTGCACGCACACCAGAAAGACACAAGGAGATCGGCCAGTCTAGACTCTCAAAGCAAAACCACCAAGCAGAAGCATACCCTGGGAATAGAGGAAGGCAGAGACACTGCAGGGGAAGGGCCAAGTGAGACGCTCCCACTCACACTGTGTGGAGTTCAACGGATGGGGCAGCGTGGCCACCTGGCCTCGCTCCTGCCCAGCCTCCCCCGCGGGCTCCCTGGTGCACCTTCACAGCGCCAGGTGGTCGCCAACGTCACTGTGCCCTCCCCTGGGATTTCTTTCCTGGGTCCAGCTGCTCCAGCTCTCCCTCTAGCTCCAGAGGGCCCTCTCTCATGCTTGCTGGGGAAGTACTGGGGTCCTGGACATTGGTCCTCCTTACAGATGGAAGGACAGGGAGTCTCGTGCTGCCGCTCGCACCTACCTGGTTGTGCATGAATTTGAGGTTGATCCCTTCCAGGGTCACCTGCAGCAGGCCACCCTCACCAGTCTTCATGTCCTGCACAGGGAACTCGCCACCCAATTCAGGTCCTGTGGTGAGGGAGGGGGCTATCAGCTCACTGGTGAGGTGGGGAATCCCACCCGACTTCCCTGCCAGACCCCTGACACTCAGAAGGACTGGTAGAAACAGGGAAGACACTCTCAGGAAAAACTCTCCTCACCGGGTTTGATGCTTTGCTGTCGGGCGGCAGCGCGCTCCATGCTGTCCTTCACACAGTAGTACAGCTCCCGACACTGTGGCACAGGGGAGAGCGGTCCCATCATGGGGGCTCTCCAGGGTTCCCCACCCACTGCTCTATAATGGCCACTGAAGGCTGGAGGTTGAAATGAGGGGTAAAATTTTAAGTAGTCCTCCTATTTTTCGGATGTCTTGTTCATTGTTGAAGTTATGAATGATAGATCTGGAGCATATGAATAGTATGGCTTTAAAGAAGGCATGGGTACAGACGTGTAGGAATGCTAGATATGGTTGGTTAATACTGATTGTGACTACTATTAGGCCTAGTTGGCTTGACAGAGACAGCTTTAGGTACCCCACCCAACAGCTGGAGACAGAAGTGTGGCTCCAGACATGCGTTTTGGAATTTTAACTTCCCAAAAAGAAACTCACTATTTGGTCTTCAATGCCTACTAGCCCCAACCCAAACACAGATCCTGGGTACCTTTTTAGTATAGAACTTGTTGAGCTGGGTCTCAGAGCCATTTCTACGCCACAAGCACAACACCTTGGTCTTGGGACAGTAGGTCATGTTGATGAGCTTCTCGTACCACCAGCGCTCATACACTGTTCCGATGTTACTACGCAGCACCACACAGTCGTCGCACACCTGGAGAAGTGCACAAAGCAGCTCAGCAGGTCCTGTCTCTGACAGCCTCTCCCTAGACTGTCTCCTACAGGGAAAGGATGGGACAACTGGCCCTGGGGCATCCCCATGGTCAGGTTTTCTGCCTTACACTCATGGTGTCCCTAGGTGGAGACACAAAACAGAACTACTGACATGCTGCCTGCTACAAGGATTGTTGGAAGAGATGGAGTCATTAGAAGGAACTTATGTATAAGGGAGGAGGCACAAATCAATCAGTTATTTATTACCTCTTTTTTTTTTTGAGACAGGGTCTCACTTTGTCCCCCAGGCTTGACTGCAGTGGCACCATCTCAGCTCACTGTAGCCTCGACCTCCCAGGTTCAAGTCATCTTCCTGCCTCAGCCCCCAAAGTAGCAGGGACTACAGGTGCAACCATCACACTGGCTATAATTTTTTTTTTTTTTTTTTTGAGATGGAGTCCCACTCTGTTGCCCAGGCTGGAGTACAGTGGTACAATCTCGACTCATTGCAACCTCTGCCTTGTGGGTTAAAATGATTCTCCTGCCTCAGCCTCCCGAGTAGCTGAGATTACAGGCACACATCACCATGCTCGGCTAATTTTTGTATTTTTAGTAGAGACAGGGTTTCACCATGTTGGCCAGGCTGGTCTCGAACTCCTGACCTAAAGTGATCTGCTCGTCTCGGCCTCCCAAAGTGCTGGGATTACAGGCGTTGAGCCACTGTGCCCGGCCCAGTTATTTATTACCTCTTATGTGCTCTACAGACTTAAAGTATTTGGAGATCTCATGCCTCCATCTTACAACCTCAGGAACCATCTTTGTTGACAAACACAAAGGTAGGAGATCATGACAGACTTTAACCAAGGAGAAAAATGGAGCTGACGCACTTTCTAGTCCTGGGTCTACCCTTTTTCTATAAAAATATTTAAAAAAATTAATTACACAAGTGACACATGAACAGTGCTTATTACATAAAAATACAATACAGGATGATATAAATTAAAAAGCAAGTATCTTTGACACCTTCTTGTTCAACATTCTCTTTCAGGTGAAGTTATCTGTTCTTTTTTTTGAGACGGAGTCTCGCTCTGTCGCCCAGGCTGGAGTGCAGTGGCGCAATCCCGGCTCACTGCAAGCTCCGCCTCCCGGGTTCACACCATTCTCCTGCCTCAGCCTCTTGAGTAGCTAGGACTACAGGCACCCACCACCATGCCCGGCTAATTTTTTTATATATTTTTTTAAGTAAGGACGGGTTTCACCATGTTAGCAAGGATGCTCTCGATCTCCTGACTTCATGATCCGCCCGCCTCGGCCTCCCAAAGTGCTGGGATTACAGGCGTGAGCCACCATGCCCAGCCAGTTATCCGTTCTTAAGGCTTCAAATGTTGAACGGGAGACATTATAGCACAATGGTGAAGGGCAAAGGTCTAAAGTCAGCCTGAGTTTAGATTCCAGCTCTGCCATTACTGAGCTGTGCCACCCTGAGCAAGTTCATCTGTGTCCACAATTCCTCACAGGTAAGATTGGGATAGTAACAGTAATAACTTCCTACAGTTACTATGAAGACTAAATGAGTTAATGTGCATGAAGTACTTAAGGTGCCTACAAAGCCAGGCACGCAGAAAGTACCCTAATTAGCTACTACACATCAGAACTATGAAACTAATGACTATTACCGTGTTGATGGTTCTTACCTCTGTCTCCATCTTAGACCTCTCTTCCTGAGCTCCTGAGCCTCTCAATGTCCGGATGCTTCACATGTAGCACCTCAAACTCATTATGTCCAAATCTGAACTCAACACCTCCTCCTGGGCAGATCCTCCTTTTAAGTCTGCTATTTGAGGAAATGGCACCACCATCCACCCAGCTGCCCCAGCCCGAAATGAAGAATTGATGCCTGACTCCTTCCTCTTCCCTCTAACTAACCACACTCTATCACTGAGTCCCATTGGTTCCAGCTCAAATATCCCTGACTGCTCTTCCACTCCCCAACCATTAACTCTTACTCTTTCTTCAAGTCTAGGCTCAAAGGTCAACTTCCCAAAGGAGTTGTTCACACCTCCTAGGCCCTCTGCTATTTATTCTGCCCCCTGAGCTTCTTTCATAATGCTCACCATATTTTATAATACTCTTTAATTATTTGATTTCCCCAACAGCTTGTCAATGCTAAGGGCAATAGAAATCACGTCTGTCTTATTCACTGCTATAATCCCAACACCCAACAAAGTACCTAGCATATAATACGTGCTCCATAAATATTAGGTGAGTGAGTAAGGAAGACACAAGACTATCAGGTTTAAGCTACTGTATAGGAGTTTACTGGAGTTCTAAAGCCTTTGAAGAATCAGTCAAAGTGGCAGAACAGGAATGGGAAACTTGAGTTCTAGGCCCAGTCTGACTCTGTGGGTATCTACCGGGGGAAATGGACAATACCACTCCACCTTTCATAATCCTTTAAGAACATCATGTAAAGGCAGGCAGAACACATTTAGGAGAACACATGATTTCTAAGCTAGAGCATTCTAGGCTAGAAAAATGCTTGTAATATACTGTTATAGTCACCTAAGTGGCTGTTGGAGGTGTAAACTGGTATAGTTTTTGGGATGGCAATTTGGCAAAATCTACCGAAATTTTAAATGTGTATAAACTTGACTTGAAAATTTCATGTCTAGAAATTCTCATGTGAGAGTGCAAAAATGTATGTTCAAGGATATTCAATGAGCAATTTTTATTATTTTTTTTCGAGACAGGGTTTTGCTCTGTCACCCAGGCTGGACTGAAGTGGTGCAATCAGAGCTCACTGAAGCCTTGACCTCCCAGGCTCAAGGATCCTCCCAACTTAGCCTCCCCAGTAGCTGGGACCATGGGCATGCACTAGCATGCCTAGCTTATTTTAAAATTTTTTGTAGAGACGGGGTTTCCCTATGTTGCCCAGGCTGGTCTTGACCTCCTGGGCTCAAGCGAACCTCCCACCTCAGCCTCCCCAGTAGCTGGGACCACAGGCATACACCACCACATGTATGACTAATTTTTAAATTTTTTGTAGAGACAGGGTCTCCCTATGTTGCCCAGGCTGGTCTCAAACTCTGAGATCAAGCAATCCTCCTGCCTCAGCCTCCCAAAGTACTGGGATTATAGGCATGAGCCACCATGCTTGGCCTAATGAGTAATATATATATATATATATATATACATGGACGGAGTCTTGCTCTGTCGCCCAGGCTGGAGTGCAGTGATGCAATCTCGGCTCACTGCAGCCTCCGCCTCCTGGGTTCAAGCAATTCTCTGCCTCAGCCTCCCAAGTAACTGGGATTACAGGCACCCACCACCTCGCCTGGCTAATTTTTTGTATTTTTAGTAGAGGCGGGGTTTCACCATCTTGGCCAGGCTGATCTTGAACTCCTGACCTCGTGATCCACCCACCTCAGCCTCCTAAGGTGCTGGGATTACAGGCGTGAGCCACCACACCTGGCATGAGTGATATTTTTTTAAAAAATAGTGAGAGGCACTAGTTAAACCAATTATGGTACACCATATGACATCTAATGGCTAAGCATCCATTAAACTAAAAAAAAAAAAGACATGGAAAGGTATATCATTAACTGAAAAAAGCAAATTATTTAACAATATTTGTAATTTTTTTTTTTTTTTTTTTTTGAGACAGAGTCTCGCTTTGTCACCCAGGCTGGAGTGCAGTGGCATGACCTCGGCTCACTGCAACCTCCGCCTCCGGGTTCAAGCAATTCTCCTGCCTCAGCCTCCCAAGTAGCTGGGATTGCAGGCACCCGCCACCATGCCCAGCTGATTTTTGTATTTTTAGTAGAAACAGGGTGTCACCATGTTGGCTAGGCTGGTCTGGAACTCTTGACCTCAGGTTATCCGCCTGCCTCGGCCACCCAATGTGTTGGGATTACAGGCTCATGTGAGCCACCGCGGCCAGCCCAATATTTGTAATTTGATACCACTTTCATAAGTGCGAAAACAAAATTCCATATAAATAAATTATATTTACACAAATATGCGTTTTCAATAATCTGAAAGGAGTCACACAAAACTATTATTGGTTACCTCTGGGACAAAGGATTGAGAGGCAGTGAGTAAAACTTTTAATTATTTTTTAACTTTGGCATGGTTTGAAACATTTATAGCATATATGTTTTACTTTTGTAACTAAAAAAAGGGCAATAAAGACAATTTTTAAAAATCTCTGGCCGGGTACGGTGGCTCACACCTGTAATCCTAGCATTCTGGGAGGCCAAGGCAGACGGATCACTTAAGGTCAGGAGTTCAAGACCATCCTGGCCAACATGGCAAAACCCCATCTCTGCTAAAAATACCAAAAATTAGCCAAGCGTGGTGGTGCATGCCTATAGTCCCAGCTACTCGGGAGTCTGAGGTAGGGGAATCGCTTGAACTCGGTGGGTGGGTGTTGCAGTGGGCTAAGATTGTGCCACTGCACTCCACCGTGGGTGACAGAGCAAGACTCCACCTCCAAAAAAAAATATATATATATATGTTCCTTGGCCAGGCGCAGCAGCTCACACCTGTAATCCCAGCACTTTGGGAGGCTGAGGTGGGCGGATCACTTGAGGTCAGGAATTCGAGACCAGCTTGGCCAAAATGGTGAAACCCCGTCTCTACTACAAATACAAAAATTAGCCAGACATGATGGCATGTGCGTGTAGTTCCAGCTACTCAGGAGGCTGAGGCAGGAGAATCGCTTGAACCTGGGAAGCGGAGGTTGCAGTGAACCAAGATTGCACCACTGCACTTCAGCCTGGGCAACAGAGTGAGACTCTGTCTAAAAAAAAATTCCCAAATTGCCGTCCAGCTGATCATGCAGAAAGCAGGTTATGCTCTGAGAAACGCTCAAACAGCCTCACAGGAGCCAGGTAATGGCGCAGTGACCATGGTGCACTCTTCCCTGGCATGGCACCACTTCGAGGAAGAGGCATCTATTTGGGTAATAGGTCCAGTCCCACACCCCAGAGACTTAGCATGAGGCTCCCTTTGTACAGTGGTGAGAGTAAGAGTAGTTCAAGGAATCTGCTGGAGAGATTTTTTTTTTTTTTAAAGGAAAAGAAAAGGGCAAGAGTCATGTGCCACTTCTGCTGTGGTGCAGATGTCCTAAGTCAGCCGTAGGCTCTGAGAGGCAGCTAGCCAAATTCTAACACTTTAAAGGGTGACATGAAAATGACTCCTTCTTGGCTACACTGACATGTATGTTTCTGCTTCAGGGTAAGCCCCTCTTGTGTTTGGTAAACCACCTGTTCAAAAAACTGTGAATGTGGAAATCAAATTCAGCTAAACCACAGGGGAACAGATAACATAAGCGAAATTTTACTACTTTATATATAGGAGTTGTATTTGGTCCTTAAAATTACTTAGGTCTGTTTCAGAATTAAAAACACAGAAATGAAGAAAACACGGCCAATTTCCTTTATAATCCTGGAGAGTAAGGCTTTTTCTAACCATGTCTCAAAATCCAGAAGCCATAAAAGAAACTATTGATTAATTTAATTATATAAAAGTAGCCAGGTGTGATGGCTCACACCTGTAATCCCTGCACTTTGGGAGGCCGAGGTGGGTGGATCACTTGAGGTCAGGAGTTCGAGATCAGCCTGGCCAACATGGTAAAACCCCATCTCTACTAAAAATACAAAAATTAGCCGGGTGCGGTGGCAGGCACCTGTAAACCCAGCTACTTGGGAGGCTGAGACAGGAGAATTGCTTGAACCCGGGAGGTAGAGGTTGCAGTGAGCCAACATCATGCCACTGCATCCAGCCTGGGTGACAGAGAGAGACTCTGTCTGGAAAAAAAAAAAAAAAAAAAAAAAAAGTTATATACAAATAAAAAATTTATGTGTGTCAAAAAATACCATAGGCAAAATCAGAAGACAAATGAGGAACTTTCTGGTGGACACATCAGGTTGCCCACATCTGAGCTCACTGATCGGTAGGAGAGGGACGACCATATGAGGCAACAGGAAGCGTATGGCACCACTCATTAAGTATTCTTCCCAAAAGAGTGAATCTGAAAGTGATCAAACCTCTGAACTGAACTACCAGTCTATGAGAAATATGTGACAGAGAAACACGCTAATACAAAGGAGACACAATCAGCAAAAAATCTAGAATGTATGAGACTCCACAGGGCAAACGATCCAATTTCTTCAACAAAATAAATGGCAAAGGGGGTATTACGTGTTATGAGACATTTAAGAATTGTATCAACCAAAATTACAAATGCATTGTCCCTCTGACCCAGCAATCTCATTTCTGGGAATCCTTAGACACACTTGCACATGTATGAAATAAAGGAGGCACAGCATCATTCACAGTATCACTATCAGTAACAGCAAATTTGGAAGCAACCCAAGGATCCGTATGTACTGACTGGTTAAATAAATTAAGGCACAGTCACACAGTGGAATACAGGTAGCCATAAAACGAATGGGAAAGCTTTCTTGGTACTGATACATTAGAGGACCAGGACAATGTTTTTTTTTTTTTTTTTTTTTTTGAGATGGAGTCTTGCTCTGTTGCCCAGGCTGGAGTGCAATGGCGCAATCTCGGCTCACTGCAAGCTCCGCCTCCCGGGTTCACGCCATTCTCCTGCCTCAGCCTCTCTGAGTAGCTGGGACTACAGGCGCCCGCCACCACGCCTGGCTAATTTTTTGTATTTTTTAGTAGAGACGGGGTTTCACCGTGGTCTTGATCTCCTGACCTTGTGATCCACCCGCCTCGGCCTCCCAAAGTGCTGGGATTACAAGCATGAGCCACCGTGCCCGGCACAATGTTAAATGAAAAAAGCAAGGGATAAAGCAATGGATAAGACGTGCTATCTTTCTGAAAGAAAGGAGAAAAATAGGCCAGGCGGGGTGGCTCACGCCTACAATCCCAGCACTTTGTGAGGCCAAGGTGGGCGGATCACTTGAGGTCAGGAGTTTGAGACCAGCCTGGCCAATATGGTGAAACCCCGTCTCTACTAAAAATAGAAAAATTAGCTGGGCATGGTGGTGGGTGACTGTAATCTCAGCTACTCAGGCAGCTGAGGCAGGAGAATCACTTGAACCCAGGAGGCGGAGGTTGCAGTGAGCTGAGTTCCGACCACTGCACTCCAGCCTGAGTGAAAGAGCGACATTCCATCTCAAAGAAAAAAAAAAAGAAAGGAGAAAAATAAGAATTTGTGTTCATATTTTATTGTTTGCATAAAAGTCCACTGGAAGGCCGGGTGCAGTGGCTCACGCCTGTAATCTCAGCACTTTGGGAGGCCGAAGCGGGTGGATCACTGAGGTCAGGAGTTGGAGACCAGCCTGACCAACATGGCGAAACCCCATCTCTACTAAAAATACAAAAAATTAGCTGAGTGCGGTGGCAGGCGCCTGTAATCCCAGCTACTTGGGAGCCTGAGGCAGGAGAATCGCTTGAACCCAGGAGGTGGAGGTTGCAGTGAGCTGAGATCACGCCATTGCACTCCAGCCTGGGCATCAGAGCAAGACTCTGTCTCAAAAAGAAAAAAAAAATCCACTGGAATTTACAAAGGAAACCAATAAAAGTGGTTGTCTATAGGATGAAGGGGTGAGGGGAGTGGGAAATTCAGTGGAAGGGGACAAGCATGAGTGCAAGACTTCCCAATGTGTACTATTTTCTGTTATTCTGATTTATGAACAATGTGACTATATCATCTATATATAGATATTTTTACGTGTGTGTGTGTGTGTGTGTGTGTATGCGCGTGTATAAAAGAAATGGGGCCGGGCGTGGTGGCTCACACCTGTAATCCCAGCACTTTAGGAGGTCGAGGCAGATGGATCACTTGAGGTCAGGAGTTCAAGACCAGCCTGGCCACCCAACGTGGTGAAACCCCATCTCTACTAAAATACAAAAAATTGGCCAGGCATGGTGGCGCATGCCTGTAATCCTAGCTACTCAGGAAGCTGAGGCAGGATAATTGCTTGAACCTGGGAGGTGGAGGCTGCAGTCAGCCAAGATCACACCACTGCACTCCAGCCTGGGTGACAGAGCGATACTCTGTCTCAAAAAAAAAAAAAAAAAAAGAAATGGGTATCACCTACTATATAAAATTTAATTATTTGAATAACAATCTGATAATTTGGCCAGGTGCGGTGGCTCATGCCTGTAATCCCAGCACGTTGGAAGGCCAAGGTGGGTGGATTACTTGAGGTCAGGAGTTTGAGACCAGCCTGGCCAACATGATCAAACCCCATCTCTATTAAAAATAGAAAAATCACCCAGGCATGGTGGCTGGCGCCTGTAATCCCAGCTACTTGGGAGGCTGTGGCAGGAGAACTGCTTGAACCCGGGAGGCGGAGGTTGCAGTGAGCTGAGATCAAGCCACTGCACACCAACCTGGGTGACAGAGCAAGACTCTATCTCAAAAAAACACACACACACACAAAAAAACAAACAAAAAAATCTGATAATTTAATGATAAATAGATCATGAAGATGAATGAGATAAATGAGAAAAATATCCTGGCATCGGTTCTAGGAGTTCCCTGTGACTCTCAAATAGCCCTTTGGGCCCCCAGCATGAACCAGCACCTACCTCCATGAAAAAGATATCTCCGTTTGTATCTGTCCCTGCATGTACCACAAATGTCTGCTTCTTCATGTGCCGGCTGCCACTGGACCAGATAGAGAGATCGCGTCCATTCTGATGAAAGAGAGATTTTTTAGGGACAGTCATACATCCCTCTCAGAGGGCTCTGGGCCAAGAATTCCCCATCCAGCAATCAAATTCATATCGGCTTCCTCAGCACAGTCTCATCTGCTGGCCACTGGTCACCAGGGAAGTGGTTTCAGATGTTTTGGTCTCAGAGGCCCTATATCTCTTAAAATTTATTGAAGATTCCAAAGAGCTTTTGTTTATGTGAGTTATATTTATAGATATTTACATACTAGAAATTTAAACAGAAATTTCTCAAATGATTAATTATAAAAACAATTAATAATTGATTAATAATAACCCATTACATAGTAATATAAACTTTTTAAATAAAATAACTATATTTTCAAAAAAAAGGGCACTTTCACATTTTTGCAAATCTCTTTAATGTTTGGTTTAGAAGCAAATAGTTGCATTCTCCTATCTGCCTCTGCATTGAGTCTGTTGCAGTATGTTGCTTTGGTTGAGGTATATGAAAAAAACTTGACCTCACAGATACGTATTTGGAAAATGGAAGAGGATTTTCATAGCCTTTTCAGATAAACAGACGTATTCTTCTTTAACACTATACCAGAACTTGAGAAGTAGAAGCTTCTTTTTTTTTTTAAGAGACAAGGTTTCGCTCTGTCATCCAGGCTGGAGTGCAGTGGCATAACCATAGCCCACTACAGCTCTGAACTCCTGGGCTTAAGTGACATTCTTGCCTCAGCCTCCCGAGTACCTGGGATTACAGGCATAAACCACGACATCCAGCAAGAGCAGCTTTTGAAAGTTAGCTGCAGTGTGGAATCTGAAAGCACATCAATGAACATTTTACATTGTTACATTAAAATCCATTTAGGCCAGACACGGTGGCTCATTCCTATAATCCCAACACTTTGGGAGGCCAAGTCGGGAGTACCGTTTGACCCCAGGCAGGAGCTGGAGACCAGCCTGGGCAACAGAGTGAGAACCCTATTCTCCATACTTTTTTTTTTTTTTTTTTGAGACAGGGTCTCATTCTGTCACCCAGGCTGGAGCGCAGTGGTGCTCACGGCAGCCTCAACCTCCTGAGCTCAAGCGATCCTCCCACCTCAGCCTCCCAAGTAGCTGGGACTACAGGTGCATGCCACCATGCCTGCCTAATTTTTTTATTTTTTGTAGAAATGGGGTCTCCCTTGGCTGGGCACGGTGGCTCACACCTGTAATCCCAGCACTTTGGGAGGCCGAGGTGGGCGGATCACAAGGTCAGGAGTTGGAGACCAGCCTGACCAACGTGGTGAAACCCCATCTCTACTAAAAATATAAAAATTAGCCGGGCGTGGTGGTGGGCACCTGTAATCCCAGCTACTCATGAGGCTGAGGCAGGAGAATAGCTTGAACCTGGGAGGCAGAGCTTGCAGTGAGCCGAGATCACGCCACTGCACTCCAGCCCCGGGGACAGAGTGAGACTCCGTCTCAAAAACAAACAAACAAGCAAAAAGAAACGGGGCCTATGTTCCTCAGGCTGAAAAAAGAATGTTATTTAAAAATTAAGATCCATATATCTGCCTTGCATTTTGAGTAGATCTTTTATCCATACTTGAATTTATAACATCATACATTGGTATTTAGAAAATACTGTTGGCTGGGTGCCGTGGCTCATGCCTGTAATCCTAGAACTTTGGAAGGCCAAGGTGGGCGGACTGACTAAACTCAGGAGTTCAAGACCACAGCCTGGGCAACATGGTGAAACCCCGTTTCTACTAAAATACAAAAAAAAAAAAAAAAAAAAAAACTAGCCAGCTGTGGCGGCATATGCCTGTACTCCCAGCTGCTCAGGAGGCTGAGGCAGGAGAATTGCTTGAACCCAGGAGCCCAGGAGGTGGAGGTTGCAGTGAGCCGGCATCATGCCACTGCACTCCAGCCTGGGCCACAGAGCGAGACTCCGTCTCCAAAAAAAAAAAAAAAAAAAAAAAGAAAGAAAATACTGTTTCACTGAGTTACACAGCTCTTCCAAATGTTGACATATTTTGTAATATTAAATCAATGTTTAAAAGATCACATTCATTAATATCACCACCAATCTCATTAGAAAAGTCTTTAAATACTGGGAAGCTTCAAGTTCAAAACTCTGCCAAAATTCTTATTTTCACTTAAAAGCTGAATCTTATCACTGGCAACAAATACTGTCAGTTGCTTTCCCTGAAACAACAGGCTCACTTGATTAACTGAAGGAAAATGTCTGCCAGTTGGGTACTCTGAATAACCATGGTTTATTAATTGTCCTTTCCAGTAAAAATGATGTTCTATGAACAAAGCGATTAAGTCCACTTGCAACTCAAGGTGAACAAATCAAGGCCACAAATTGCTTTTCTTCAAAACAACCGTCATACTGGGTTTGCAACAGAGATGTTTTATGTATACTTCCCATTTTGTCACAAAGAATATTAAAAATATTTATAATTAATCAATTTAATAAAAGTAACAGTCTTCACTGCTTCTTCAAGGACATTTATAAGCACAACTGGCATTTTTAAAAAACTAAGAGTGTAAGCCAGGTGCGATGGCTCACGCCCGTAATCCCAGAACTTTGGGAGCTGAGGCAGGCAGATCACTTGAGGTCAGGAGTTCAAGATCAGCCTGGCCAACATGGGGAATGCCCATCTCTACTGAAAATACAACAATTAGCTGGGCGTGGTGGTGCATGCCTGTAACCTCAGGAGCTTCAGCTACTCAGGAGGCTGAAGCAGGAAAACTGCTTGAACCCGGGAGGCAGAGGTTGCAGTGAGCCAAAATTGCGCCATTGCACTCCAGTCTGGGCAACAAGAGAGTGAAACTCTGTCTCAAAAAAAATATATATATACAAAAATTAGCTGGGTGTTGGGGCACACGCCTGTAATCCCAGCTACTCGGGAGGCTGAGGCATGAGAATCGCTTCAACCCAGGAGGTGGAGGTTGCAGTGAGCCAAGATTGCCCTACTGCACTCCAGCCTGGGCGACAGAGTGAGAGTCTGTCTCAAAAAACAAACAAACAAAACAAAAATGAAAAACTGAGAGTATATGAAGGCAAGGAATACAATGGCTGCTGGCATAGTGTGGGGCCATTGTCTCACGTGGGTTACGGCAGTTTCACCCACCACTGCTTTGGCACCATCGGTGCAAATGTAACCCTGTGAAAATAGCAAATAACATTTTAGAATCGTTCGAAATCATTTTCACCTTCTGAATCCTCAGCAGTTCACAGACCACACATCAAAACTGATGCACTACGATGGTTTTATCCAGAGAATCCCATCACAGAACACAGGGACTAACGCCTCACTTAGAGTCAAAGACAACTGCTCCATTTTCAAAACCAGGGGTGAACTGGACTGCAAGTGACACAAACCAAGAAATGACCCATGGGGAAGCCTAAGTGGTGGCCAGACGTGCTTACCAGGTTCGCCAGCTGATCAAGCACCTCATTGATTTGCTGGCTGTACACAAGCCCAATGTGTGACTTTCCCATTAGGCGCCTCACCTTCTTGCGGATGTCATTCTTATTTACCTGAAAAGCCAACACAGGACTCTTAACAAGGGATCTGCTCTCCTCTCGACTGAGGTAGAGAGAAGAAAATGTACAAGTGGGCTTCCCACCATCTGAGAGAAGTGGAATTCTGAAAGACCACATCACTGAACATGGGAGAAAACTTTCAACTGTGTATTCTGCCACCATGAGGGGAAGAAAAGTCCTGGCTCTGTCTCTAGGTAGCTTCTGCAGAAAAGTGGCTCTTAGAGCAGTTCTGGTTCCAGGGGACACTTTCTCCCTATCCCCACTCAATACCACAACATTCACCCCTACAAGGGCTCTAAAAACCCCCAAGGCTCTTCATAGTGTAATTCAGAAACAATGACTTAGAGTGGCAACACCAGACTGGGTAGCCAAGACATCTCTGAAGGTTAGGGATCACCATCCTTTCCCAGCCAGAGTCAACTGGTACCCTCCAAATTCCACAGAGTACAGTGCAACTTACACCAGGAAATGAAGCAAACCAAGAGGGGCTGGGGGCATTCTCTGCATTTGATCAACTGATCCCTTCACACTTAGGGAGGCTGGGGAGAATAGAAGGAGGAGAAACCCAGTGGCTCCTTCTCCAAACAATTCTCTTCTACCCATCAACTCCAGACTTATGTTTCCCTTTCAGAGCAGAACTCTTCTACTTGGTAACTCTTCTACTTGGTAACATACTTCTTCCACAGCTATAAAACCAAGTACAACCAAATCAAGTTAAAATCTACTATTACTTTGTTAATGGGTGGCTCTTTTTATAACTATAGAAAATTCTGTAAGATACAGGGCTGTGCTGAAAAACAAATTCTGAGCATCGTTTCATTTTTTTTTTTTGAGATGGATTTTCGCTCTTGTTGCCCAGGCTGGAGTACAATAGTGCAATCTCAGCTCACTGTAACCTCCTTCTCTCAGGTTCAAGCGATTCTCCTGTCTCAGCCTCCCAAGTAGCTGGGATTAGAGGCATGAACCACCATGCCCAGCTAACTTTTGTATTTTTAGTAGAGACAGGATTTCACCATATTGGTCAGGCTGGTCTCAAACTCCTGACCTCAGGTGATCTGCCCGCCTTGGCCTCCCAAAGTGCTCGGATTATAGGCATGAGCCACCACGCCTGGTCCTGGGCATCCTTTCTAAGGTTTTAAAATCTACTATTGTAAAAAAAAATTAATTCATTGTATTTTGTGGGAAGCTCTATTGGCATCTTAAAACTACTTAGTAAAGGGAGACCATATAAATCTCAAAATAAACAAATAATGGCTGGGTGTGGTGGCTCCTGTCTGTAATCCCAGCACTTTGGGAGGCTGAGGCAGGAGGATCACTTGAGGTTAGAAGTACAAGAGACCAGCCTGGCCAACATTGTGAAACCCTGTCTCTACTAAAAATAGAAAAATTAGCCAGGCATGGTGGCAGATGCCTGTAATCCCAGCTACTTGGGAGGCTGAGGCAGGAGAATTGCTTGAACCCGGGAGGCAGAGGATGTGGTGAGCCAAGATCGCGCCACTGTACTCCAGCCTGGGTGACAGAGTGCGACTCTGTCTCAAAAAAAAATGAAAATAAAAAATAAATAAATAAATAAATAAATAGTATGGAATCATCAGTTCTTGGTCAGGCGCAGTGGCTCATGCCTGTAATCCCAGAACTTTGGGAGGCCAAGGCGGGTGGACCACTTGAGGTCAGGAGTTTGAGACCAGTCTGGCCAACATGGTGAAACCCTCTACTAAAAATACAAAAACTAGCTGGGTATAGTGGTGTGTGCCTGTAATCGCAGCTACTTGGGAGGCTGAGGCACAAGAATCACTTGAACTGGGGAGGCGGAGGTTGCAGTGAGCTGAGATTGCGCCACTGCACTCCTGCCTGGGCGACAGAGCAAGACTCTGTCTCAAAAAAAAAAAAGAGAGAATCATCAGTTCTTTCTACAACACTCCTTAGTGAAACAGGCTGGCAGCTTCAGATAAATGGAACATTTGTAAGCCGGCAGAGAGGCCTCAGACTTTCAATCAAGAAGACAGCCCTAAGTAAGATACCTTGATAGCTTCCCAGCTGCCCAAAATTTAGGCGACAGGAACAAGCCTTGCCCTTCTAGGATCAGTGGAGCTGGACAGAGCAAAATTGACATTACCTTCATCAGCAGCATGTAGGAGATGAGGTTGTGCAAAAGTGTGGCCAGCAAGCGATCTTCATCATCTTCCAGGCGCTTCCGGTCATGTTCTCCCAGGGACAGGTACCTAAGGAGAAGACCAAGCACAAGTCAGCCCTTAAGTGGGAGACCACAGAACTAACTGGGAGGAGGCTGAGTTTGCTGATTCCCAATGCTTTCCTAGGCCCCATACCTGTCGATCATTTCCTGAGGACCCTGGTCCATACCCATCCCTTCTCTCTCCAACATCACAGCATCTAAGAAGGCATCTTCCCAGAATTGCATTTGGTCCCATAAAGTAGAACGCTCTTTGCCTGCATAGAATAAAGGTTTCTTAGGGGGCCTATTTAACATTTAAGAATATAGCTGCCAAACAAAAATAAAGAGTAAAATCCAGATAAAACGGAATAATTACAAATTCCAGGGCAAAGGAAACACAATCTTTCTACCCCAGATCTAACATGCCCGCCACCAGCCCCAGATGCCTCCAAGTAAGGCCCAGTCCCTCCCAAGGAGGAAGGATGAACACAGCACACAAATAAATGTGGTTACTTATAGAAAAGGTCTCCATAGCAGCATCCTCTAACTGGTCCCACATGGATCCTTTGTCCCTTCCTGCCAATTTGAGAGCAGGAAGGACCATGGTAGCAAGAAAGGAAAGAAAGGACGACAGAAAGGCAGAGGCTGTTGATTAACACCAAAACCCAATCTTGTCCAGTTTTCACCCACTGCTTGTTCTGGACCCAGTAAGTCGCTTGCTTAAGGTATAGAACTGCTATCTAATGTTAGCATTAAGATCAGCAGAAAGACAACCAGCTACTTGTTCAGTGTGACCCTCTCCCCTGGCTGAGCCAGCTTTCTCCAGTGCAAAGGGCCTTCCCAACGTGTTTCTCACCTAGGAGTCCCTCATAGAGATAGACTCGCTGGCTCACATCTTCAGAAGTACGAATGGGGCTGCCTGCCAGCTTCTCCTTTACGCTTGGCTTCAAGCTGTGGGCTTTACCCTAGAGAGAAGAGGTGATAGGTCAGTGGCCAGAGGTAGCAATGAATAGAGGCAAAGGAAACCAAGCATTTCACTAAGAGGCCCTCACACCAGTCACCATCCATTAGCAACATAAACTCCAGTACCCCTGCTTCTGCAAGTCTGTTACTGCCTCCTAAACTATACAATGAAGTTTTCATTTTTGACTTATCTTTACTCCTTAGTCTCTGTAAGATTATTTTCTCTTTAAAGCAACAAAAACAACAATCAGACTAATTCTCTGTGTAGCAACATAACACAGCAGAAAGAACCCAGGGTTTGCCATCAGACTGACCAAAGTTCAGATCCGTGCCTCTTATTAGCTATGTGACCTTAGGTACAAAAATCAGCCTGAGCCTCATTTTCCTTATCTGTCAAAGGAAGGTTATAATACCTACCTCATAGGACTACTTTACAAGAATTAAATTTGAAGATACATATAAGGCACCTAACAGTGCCTAGCATGGCTAGTAATTGAGAAATGTTCATTTCTTCTTTCCTATCAACTCTTACTGACCCTAAAAAATATCACTAACTTCATCTGCTACTTCTGAGTAGATTTCCTATTCATTAAAAGATTTTCAGCTGGGTGTAGTGGCTCACGCCTGTAATCCCAATACTTTGGGAGGCCAAGGTGGTTGGGATCACCACGTCAGGAGATTGAGACCATCCTGGCTAACATGGTGAAACCCCGTCTCTACTAAAAATACAAAAAATTAGCCGGGCGTGGTGGCACGCACCTATAGACCCAGCTACTCGGGAGGCTAAGGCAGGAGAATCACTTGAACCCCGGAGGCGGAGGTTGCAGTGAGCCAAGATTGCACCACTGCAGTCCAGCTTGGGTGACAGAGCGAGACTCCATCTCAAAAAAAAAAAAAAGAAAAAAAATGTTCAGCTAGATCAGAGGTAGGTAATATCATGCCATTTCACAACACATGAAATAGAGTAAGTAGAGAGGCAACTGATCAAAGGTTATTGGGTAAGACCTAATCAGTGTGACTAAATACCAGTCTCCTGGTTCACAGCCCAATAGTTTACTAAATGGATCACGTGACTTTATATAATTTATTTTTTATTAAAACAGCCTTGTTTGAGCAAAAAAATTTAGGTCACTACACTCAGCAGCTCTGTATAAAGAGCCCTTGCTCACCAGCACAGAACAAGTATGAATTTGTCCCAGAAAGATGCCAGAAAAGGTAACACACTGAAGCTGAATGGCTTCCTGCAAGACCGATACTCCATCATACCTATTTTAATACGTTTGGAATTAAAACACAATGGAGTAATTTTAAATACTCTTATTAAAGCAGCTCACTTTGGCCAGGCATGATAGCTCACATCTATAGTCCTGGCACTTTGGTAGGATGAAGCAGGAGGATCACTTAAGCCCAGAAGTTCAAGACCAGCCTGGGCAACATAGCAAGACCCTGTTTCTAAAAAAAAAAAAAAAAAAAAAAAAAAAATGTATAAAAATCTCAGCCAGGGCCGGGCGCGGTGGCTCACGCTTGTAATCCCAGCACTTTGGGAGGCCGAGGCGGGCGGATCACGAGGTCAGGAGATCGAGACCACGGTGAAACCCCGTCTCTACTAAAAATACAAAAAAAATTAGCCGGGCGCGGTGGCGGGCGCCTGTAGTCCCAGCTACTCGGAGAGGCTGAGGCAGGAGAATGGCGTGAACCCGGGAGGTGGAGCTTGCAGTGAGCCGAGATTGCGCCACTGCACTCTAGCCTGGGCGACAGAGCGAGACTCCGTCTCAAAAAAAAAAAAAAAAAAAAAAAAAAAAACAAAAAAAAAATCTCAGCCAGGAGGGATGGTGCATGCCTGCAGTCCCAGCTACTTGGGAGGCTGAGGTGGGCGGATTGCTTGAGCCCAGAGGTCTGAGGGTGGAGTAAGCCATGACTGCACCAAGCCATGACTGCACCCTGCACTGCAGCCTGAGCACCAGAGCAAGACCTTGTCTCAAAAGTAAATAAATAAATAAGTATTTTTAAAAAGTAACAACAACAAAAAAAACAGCCTAGGGGAGTAACGTCAGCAAGATGGCCGAGCAGCCCCTATAGCACATCCCCCTCACAAAGAGAGGTAGAGTAATAAACAGCTATACTTTTAACAAAAATAACTGAGGGAGACTGTGGGGGTGCATCAGAAGGGTGACAGGAATGCTGATGAGCACAGAAACTCAGGATGGCCACATAGAGAACAGAGAGCAACATCAGGCCTCCCCCGCATCCCCCTTCCCCCATCCAGGATCAGCTGGGAACAAGGAGGAACTTCTCCCTACAGCAAGGAAGTAAGCAAGACAATTCTAGAAACTGCCAGCAGCACCTTGGACACCTACAGACTTCACCACTGGCTTCCCTACAGTCCTCTAGGCACTAAGCCCAGCTGAAAGAGCTGCCTGGAGTCCGTATAGCTGTGCTCCCACCAGAGAAGGAGCCGATACTATGTGCCAGCCCCTGTGGCCTGTGCAGCTACTGTGCTACGCCATCTTGGAAGTGGAGCTACAGTTGGAGTGTGTTTTGCTCTGGGGACAGATGGCCACAGCTCCCCTTCATTCCTGAGGCTAAGCCACCAACAAACCACTCCAGCCTGATGTCTTGACAATCTAAGCCAAGCTGTGAGCAGCTATTACATGATTCCCTAAGGGGCCAAGTGGAGGCAGAGCCACTCCACCTACCCCTCCCCACTCCCCTTGGGCTGCAGCTGAAGCAGTACCCTATCCACTGGGAAAACAGTACTTAAGACTGCTCAGAACAATCAGGCCTCCCTGGTGCCTAAGGTGAAGAAGCAATCTGTATCCCAGGAAATGGTTTTGGCCACCCAGGGCAGTCATGCATCCTAGCACCTAACTTGAAGCAGCACCCTGCATTCCAGGGTTCAGGGATACTATGCCTGGGTCACCCAGAACAGTCATGCCCACACTAGGCCTGTGCTAAAGCAGCACATTGTCCCCAGGGAAACTGGTGGCCGGCCAAGCTGAGCAGCTGCGCATTCCAGGGCTGAGCTGACACTACCCCATGTCCCAGGAAACAGAGCAGTGGCTGAGCTGAGATACCTTGCCCTAGCCAAACAACTCCAGTACCCTGCTTCCCTGGAACTGGACTTGCCCCTAGAGTCTGAGCTGCTAAGATACCCTCTTCCTGGGAAGTGGAGTCATTGCTGTGCTGCTCCCTGACCCCCAGGGCCCAAATGACAGCTGTGCTCTGCCACGCTGGGGTATTCGCTGCCATTGCACTTGGCTTCACAGAGTCTGGGATACAGCCAAGCCCCACCATCCTGGAGTCTGGAGTCACTACTACATGGTGCCTCATTCCGTGGGACCTGAGCTGTCATTGAGCCCTATTGGCTCAGATCCCTGAATTGCAGCTGTACCCTGCTCCCTAGGCCCAAACCTCCAGAGCACCCCTTCTTCCACAGAGTAAGGCCAGTGCTATGGCCTATCCCCCAGTATTAGAATCACAGTTATGAGCCTGAGCTGCTAGCAGATGCCTCAGATCCTGGCTCTGTGGGCAACCTACATCCAACCTTGCCACAGAGAGCAAATCTGCACCCCAATACCCAGGTGCCACAATAGGTTTGTGAGACCCTAAGCCTGGAACCCTGACTCCACAGCTACTCCATGCATCTGTACCTGGAACCCAGTGCCTCTGCAGCTGCTTGTAGGCCATGTCAGTCAGACCTGACACCAAGAGGGATTCTCTTGGCTGAGTCACTCCAGTGTGAGGAAAATGAGAATAGGACTCCAAAACTCCTTGACACCAAGGATATTAACAATATATACCACCACTGCCACTGCCACACTTCTATAGCCTAGGACTCTTGAGGCACCCAGTTATTGCTCATGTTGAATGCAGCTGAAGAAGCTACACAGAAAATATACCACTACATCTATCCAGAAACAGAGTTGCCATACCCTTCCCAACTGGCACACTAAAACCCAACTGCATGTGAAAGTTTTTCTCTATGAAAGCCACTCCAGAAAGTTTGGAAGAAGTGATTGTTCTGCCAGATGTGGGTTATCAACACAGAGACATAAGAAACATGAAAAAAACAAGGACATATGACTCCACCACAGGAACATAATAACTCTTTGGTAACAGACCCCAATGAAAAGGAAATCAATTAATTGCCAGAAAATAAATTAAAAGTAATGCTCTTAAGGAAATGCAATGAGATACAAGAAAATACAGATAGATGATTCAACAAAATCAGAAAAACAATTCATGATATGAATTAGAAATTCAACAAAGAGATAAAAATCATAACAAAAAAACAGAAATCTTGCAGCTGAATAATTAAATGAATAAAGTTTAAAAAATACAATAGAGGGCCAGGCATGGGGGCTCACGCCTGTAATCCCAACACTTTGGGAGGCGAGGTGGGTGGATCGCCTGAGGTTGGGAGCTCAAGGCCGGCCTAAGCAACGTGGAGAAACCCCGTCCCTATTAAAAAATACAAAATTAGCCAGGTGTGGTGGCACATGCCTATAATCCCAGCTACTTGGGAGGCCGAGGCAGGAGAATTGCTTTAACCCAGGAGTCAGAGGTTGCGGTGAGCTGAGATAGTACTCCAGCCTAGGCAACAAGAACGAAACTCCATCTCAAGAAAAAAAAAGGAAAAAATACAATAGAGAACTACAACAGCAGATTTGATCAAGCAGAAGAATGACTGACTCTACATTTGAAGATAAGTCATTTGAAATTACTCAGTCAGAGGTAAAAAAATAAGAATGGAAAAGTCAAGAAGGTCTACAACACTCAGGGGATCTCATTAAGTAAACAAATATTCATATTATTGGATTTCCAAAGAGAGAAGGGGAAAGGCAGAAAAAACTTATTTAATGAAATAATAGCTGAAAACTTCCCAAGTCTGGGGAGAGAGATGGACAGCCAGATCCAGGAAGCTCAAAAGTCCCCAAATAGATTCAACCCAAAAAAGTCCTCTCTGGCCACATGCAGTGGCTCACGCCTGTAATCCCAGCACTTTGGGAGGCCAAGGCGGGCAGATTATTTGAAGTCAGGAGTTCGAGACCAGCCTGACCAACACGGTGAAATCCTGTCTCTACTAAAAATACAAAAAAATTAGCCGAGCGTGGTGGTGCATGCCTGTAATCCCAGCTACTCAGGAAGCTGAGGCAGGAGAAAAGCTTGAACCCAAGAGGCGGAGGTTGCAGTGAGCTGAGATCACACTACTGCACTCCAGCCTGGGTGACAAAGCGAGACTGTCTCAAAAAAAAAAAAAAAAAAAAAAAAAAAAAAAGTCCTCTCCAAGGTACATTAATTACAGTCAAATTGTCAAAAGTCAAAGAGAGAATTCTAAAAACAGCCAGAGAAGGCTGGGTGCAGTGGCTCACGCCTGTAATCCCAGCACTTTGGGAGGCCGAGGCGGGCAGATCACAAGGTCAGGAGACCGAGACCATCCTGGCTAACATGGTGAAACCCCATCTCTACTAAAAATACAAAAAAATTAGCTGGGCATGGTGGTGGGCACCTGTAGTCCTAGCTACTCAGGAGGCTGAGGTAGGAGAATGGTGTGAACCTGGGAGGCAGAACTTGCAGTGAGCCGAGATGGCACCACTGTACTCCAGCCTGGGTGACAGAGCGAGACACCGTCTCAAAAAAAAAAAAAAAAAAAAACCAGCAAGAGAAGTGTTAAGTCACATTTAAGGGAATCCCTATAAAAATAACAGATTTCTCTGCAGAAACTTTACAAACCAGTAGAGAATGGGATGATATGTTCAAAGCACTGCAAGAAAAAGATTTTCAGTCAAGAATACTATACCCAGCAAAGCTGTGCTTCAGAAGTGAAGGATAAACTAAGTCTTTCCCAGACAAGAAAAAAATGAGGAAGTCATCACACCCTTATAAGACATGCTCAAGGGAGTCCTACATCTGGAAGTAAAAAGATGACAATTACTATCATGAAAATACACAAAAGTATGAAATCCACTGGTAGAACAGACACACAAAGGAGAAAAAGAAAAGAATCAAACATTATCTCTACAGAAAACCACCAAACCATAATGATAAATAAGAGAGGAAGAAAGAAACAAAGGACATACAAAATAATCAGAAAACAACAAAACAACAGGAGTAAGTCCACACTATCAATAACAACCTTGAATGTAAATAGATTAAATTCCCTCACTTAAAAGAGATAGACTGGCTGAATGGATTAAAAAAAAAAAAAAAAAACTTGACCTAACTATATGCTGCCTACAAGAAACTCATTTCACTAGTAAAGACACATACAGACTGAAAGTGAAGGGATGGAGAAAGATATTTCACACAAATAGAAACCAAAAGCAAGCAAGAGTAGCTATATCAGATAAAACAGACTTTATGTCAAAAACTAAAAAGAGGCTGAGCATGGTGGCTCACGCCTGTAATCCCGGCACTCTGGGAGGCCGAAGTGGGTGGATCACAAGGTCAGGAGTTTGAGACCAGCCTGGCCAATATGGTGAAACCCTGTCTCTATTAAAAATACAAAAATTAGCTGGGCGTGGCTGCGGGCACCTGTAGTCCCAGCTACTTGGGAGGCTGAGGCAGAAGAATCGCTTGAACCCAGGAGGCGGAGGTTGCAGTAAGTGGAGATCGCGCCACTGCACTCCAGCCTGGGCGACAGAGTGAGACTGTCTCAGAAAAAAAAAAAACCTAAAAAGAGACAAAGAAAGTAATTATGTAATAACAAAGGGATCACTTCAACAAGAGGATATAACAATTGCAAATATATATGCATTCAACACAGAACAGCTATATAAAGCAAGTATTATTAGATCTAAAGGGAGAGATACACACCAATACAATCACAGTTGGGGACTTCAATACCCCACTCTCAGCATTGGACAGATCATCTAGACAGAAAATCAACACAGAAACACTGGATTTAAACTGCATTTTACATTTAGATTGCATTTTACGCCAAATGGACCTAACAGACATTTATAGAACATTCCATCCAACAGCTGTAGAATACACATTCTTTTCATCAACATCCAGAACATTCTCTAGGACAGACCACATATTAGGCCACAAAATAAGTATAATGAGAAATTTAAGAAAACTGAAATCACAGCAAGTATCTTTTCAGACCACAAGGGAACACTGTGCTCTGAAAATTAGAAATAAATAACAAGAAACTTTTAAAATCATACAAATAAATGGGAATTAAACAATATGCTCCTGAGTGACCAATGGGTCAACAAAGAAATTAAGAAGGAAATTTAAAAATTTCTTCACACAAATGAACATAAAAACACAGCGTACCAAAACCTATGGGATACACCAAAAGCAGTATTAAGAAAGAAGCTTATAGCAATAAACGTTTACATCAAAAAAGTAGGAAGATTTCAAATCAACTTAATGACGCAGCTCAAAGAATTGTGAAAGCAAGAACAAACCAAATCCAAAATTAGAAGAAATAATCAAGATCAGAGCAGAAATAAAACTGGGACTTAAAAAAATAGGCCGGGCATGGTGGCTCATGCCTATAATCCCAGCATTTTGGGAGGCTGAGATGGGTGGATCACCTGAGGCCAGGAGTTTGAGACCAGCCTGGCCAACATGGCAAAACCCCATCTCTACTAAAAATACAAAAAAAAAAGTTAGCCGGTTGTGGTGGTGGGCACCTGTAATCTCATCTACTTAGGAGGCTGAGGCAGAAGAATCACTTGAACCTGGGAGGTGGAGATTGCAGTGAGCCAAGATTGCACCACTGCACTCCAGCCTGGGCAACAAGAGCAAAACTCCATCTCAAAATAAATAAATTAATAACCAACAAAATGAAAAGTTCATCTTTTTAAAGATAAAATCCACAAACCATTAGAGCTAGACTAACCAAAAAAAAAAAGAGAGAGTGAAAAGACCTCCACCAAAAAAACACCAAAAACAAAAAAGTAAACATTACAACTGACATCACAGAAAAACAAAAAATCATTGGAGACTATAACTATATGCCAACAAATTAGAAACGGATACATTCTCAGACATATACAACCTACCAAGATTTAACCAAGAAACAGAAACCTGAACAGTCCAATTTCAAGTAATGAGATTGAATCTGTAATAAAAAGCTTCCCATCACAGGGCACAGTGGTTCACGCCTATAATCCCAGCACTTTGGGAGGCTGAGGCAGGCAGATCACTTGAGGCCTGGAGTTCAAGACTAGCCTGGCCAACATGGTGAAACTCTGTCTCTACTAAAAATACAAAAATTAGCCAGGCATGGTGGTGAATACCTGTAATCCCAGCTACTCAAGAGGCTGAGGTATGAGAATTGCTTGAACCTGGGAGGCAGAGGTTGCAGTGAGCCAACATCACACCATTGCACTCCAGCCTGAGCAACAGAGCGAGACTCTGTCTCAAAGAAAAAAAGCCGGGCACAGTGGCTCATGCCTGTAATCCCAGCACTTTGGTAGGCTGAGGGGGGCGGATCACTTGAGGTCAGGAGTTCAAGACCACCCTGGCCAACATGGTGAAACCCTGTCTCTACTAAAAATACAAAAATTAGCCAGGTGTGATGGTGGGCGCCTATAATCCCAGCTACTTGGGAGGCTGAGGCAGGAGAACTGCTTGGACCTGGGAGGCCGAGGTAGCAGTGAGCCGAGATTGCACAATTGCACTCCAGTGTGGGCAACAGAGCAAGACTCCGTCTCAAAAAAAAAAAAACAAAAAAGAAAAGAAAGCCTCAGGACCCAATAGCTTCAATGCAGAATTCTAAAAACATTTAAAGAAGAACGAATACCAAATACAAAAGTATTTGATAAAAGTCAACATTCCTTCATGATAAAAGCTCTCAACAAGTTAGGTACAGAGCGAACATACCTCAAAACAATAAAAGTCATATATGACAAACCCACAACCAACATCATACTGAATAGGGAAAAGATGAAAGTTTTTCCTCTACGATCTGTAACAAGACAAGGATGTCTACTTCCACCACTTTTATTCACCTGGAAGTGCTAATCAAAGCAATTAGGCCAGAGAAAGAAATAAAGGGTATCCAACTTGGACAGAAGGAAGTCAAACTGTCCCTAAAAGCAGGCTGGGTGTTGTGGTCCACACCTGTTAATCCTAGCACTTTGGGTGGCCAAGGCGGGTGGATTGCTTGAGCCCAGGAGTTCTAGACCAGCCTGGGCAACATGGCAACACCTTGTCTCCACAAAGAATACAAAAATCAGCTGGGCATGGTGGTACATGCCTGTAGTCCCAGCTACACGGGAGACTGAAATGGAAGGACTGCTTGAGCCTGGGAGGTGGAGGTTGCAGTGAGCTGATACTGCGCCACTGCACTACTCCAGCCTGGTTCTATCTTAAAAAAAAAAAAAAAAAGCCCTAAAATCTCCACCAGAAAACTCAGAACTAATAAGTGAATTCAATAAAGTTGCAGGATACAAAATCAACATATAAAAATCAGTAGTGTGTCTATATACCAACAATAAAATAGCAGAAAAAGAAATCAAGAAGGCAATCTCATTTACAATAGCCACAAATTAATGCCCTAAGAATAAATTCTTAGGAGAAATTTATCTTTTATGAAGGAGGTAAAAGATCTCCATGAGGAAAAATAGAAAACACTGATATAAGAAAGAGTATAGGGAAAAAATGGAAAGATATACCATGTTCATGGATTGGAAGAATACTGTGAAAATGACCATACTACCAAAAGTGATCTACAGATTCAATGCAATCCCTACCAAAATACCAATGGTATTCTTCACAGAAATAGAAAAAACAATCCTAAAATTCATATGGAACCACAAAAGACCCCAGATAGCCTAAACAATCCTGGGCAAAAAGGAATCACACTACTAGACTTCAAAATATAAGACAAAGCTATAGTAACCATAACTGCATGCTACTGGCATAAAAAACAGATCCATAGACCAACGGAACAGAATAGAGAACCCAGAAAGAAATCCATATATTTATAGCCAACTGTTTTTTTGACAAAGGAACCAAGAATATTCACTGGGGATAGGGACAGTCTCTTCAATAAATGGTGCTCGGAAAACTTGATATCCATTATTCAGAAAAATAAAACTAGACCCCTAGCTCTCAACATATACAAAAATCAACCCAAAATGGATTAAAGACTTAACTGTAAGACCCAAAACTATAAAACTACTAGAAGAAAATGTAGCAGAAATGCTTCAGGACATTGGTCTGGGCAAAAAGTTTATGGAGACCTCAAAAGTACAGGCAACAAAAGTAAAAGCAAAAACAGGATTATATTAAACTAAAAAGCTTCTACACAACAAAGGACATGATGAAATGAGTGAAGAGACAGTCTGCAGAATGGGAGAAAATATTTACAAACTATTCATCTGACAAGGGATTAATAGCCAGAATATACAAGACAGAAAAAACAGCAAAAAAACACAAATAATCTATTTAAAAATGGGCAAATAAGGTGAATAGAAATCTCTCAAAAGAAGACATACAAATGGCTAACAGGTGTTTTGGAATAATGGGCCTCTACAAAGGCCTTGAAGCCAAACTGCTGTAGACCGTTCTCACTGCCGCTTCCATTTATGAGAAACTGATGGTTGCTGTCTTCACAGTTATGCGCTGAGGAGTACAACCAAGCACTGAGATGTCTTATAGTGAAAAGTTCAGAAGATGCTCAAGGTGGAGGATTTTCTTCTAAGCGAAGAGAAGTAATTTTCCTATTACTCTGGCTCCTTCCACCACAAATGTCATCCTTACTGGCTTGAAAAGCATCTAAAGGTAAACAGGAAGTATAGCAGGCTAGCACTGTTGCCAACTTAATTTTTATGATCCATGGTTAGACTTTGGGGTGAAGGTTGAACTAATATGTAAAGAAGGCCGGGCGCAGTGGCTCACGCCTGTAATCCCAGCACTTTGGGAGGCCGAAGTGGGCAGATCATGAGGTCAGGAGATTGAGACCATCCTGGCTAACACGGTGAAACCCTGTCTCTCCTAAAAATACAAAAAATTAGCCGGGCGTGGTGGCGGGCGCCTGTAGTCCCAGCTACTTGGGAGGCTGAGGAAGGAGAATGGTGTGAACCCAGGAGGTGGAGATTGCAGTGAGCTGAGATCGCGCCACCGCACTCCAGCCTGGGCAACAGAGCAAGATTCTGTCTCAAAAAAAAAAAAAAAAAGAAAAAAAAGAAAATAAAACAAAACATTATTGAAAACCCCTGGCGTGGCATGGTGGCTCACGCCTGTAATCCCAGCACTTTGGGAGGCCGAGGCGAGCGGATCACAAAATCAGGAGATCGAGACCATCCTGGCTAACATGGTGAAACCCCGTCTCCACTAAAAATACAAAAAAATTAGCTGGGCGTGGTGGCAGGCACCCGTAGTCCCAGCTACTCAGGAGGCTGAGACAGGAGAATGGTGTGAACCCGGGAGGCGGGGCTTGCCGTGAGCCGAGATTGCGCCACTGCACTCCAGCATGGGTGACAGAGCAAGACTCCATCTCAAAAGAAAAAAAAAAAAGAAAACCCCTAATAAACTGTCAGCACAAAAGAAAAATCAATCACTCAATCAGCCAATCAGTCTGTTCAGACTGAGAGAGAGTTAAGCCCCATTAACTTGAGTAGCCTCTCAGTCCTATTCCCAATCTTCACTCTGGGAGGTCACTGACTCTATTAAAAACACACATACAGAAGGCTCTGGGGGTGGGAATGATAACCAGTTTTAAATAGTTGGTTTCATTTAAATTTTATCTTCCTTTCTCCCCATAGGCCTTAAAGATAAGGACCTATGCGTATAAGCTCTTGTAGAGAACATCCATTCTCATCTCTGTTTAATAAAGTAGCAAGTCTATCAGTATTTTAACACAGCCTATAGAGGCACATACACATTAAAAAGCAGAGGCTGGGCACAGTGGCTCATGCCACTTTAAGAGGCCAAGGCAGGAGGCTCACTTAACCCAGGAGTTTGAGACTGGCCTAGACAACAGAGGGAAACCTCATCTCTACAAAAAACTAAAAAATTAGCCAGGCATGGTGGTGTATGCCTGTAGTCCCAGCTATTTGGGAGGCTGAGGTGGGAGGATCGCTTGAGCCTGACAGGTCAAATCTGCAGTGAGCAGTGATTGTGCCACTACACTCCAGCCTGGGCAACAGAGTGAGATCCTGTGTAAAAAAAAAAAAAAAAAAAAAAAAAAAAAAAGCCAGCTGTCTAAGGCAAGGACTAAAAAGAATTCATCTCCTTCCAGCTGATCACGGGCTTACTGTGTGATCTAGAGAAGTTCGTTCTTCCTAAGGCGTTGTTCCCCTCACCTGTTAGAAGAGACCACTCACAGCAATATAGTGGATCACAAACTTCTTGAGTAGGAACCATGCCTTTTTCATCCCTGTTTCTTCAGCGCAAAATCTGGCACTTAGTAAATCACTTCATGGATGTTTATTAATGGATGAAAACTTTAAATAACTGTTAGGAATATACTAAAATAAAATGCTATTTTATTTATAAATAGAGCAGTGACCAAACTAAAACTGGATAGTCCATAGAAATAGGCAGACTGGTACTAAATGACAGCTGCAATTATCCTGACATTGCCACAAAGGTATTGCTTTGCCTGTGTTAAACCTGGGGGTTAATACTACATACGATTCAAAGCCCTTATCTGACTGGGCAGGGAGCCTAACTCATCAATGATTCAGGAGAGGGTTCTAAAAGCCCCAGATCATGAGTCAAATGACTCTGAACAAAGCCTTAAGAAATGTTTTCCTTCAAGCCAAATATAAGAGGATTACTTCCTCCTTATTTAAGCTTTACCTCTTTAGTGTCTCTTCACTTTCATTCTTTTCTAGCCTGCTTCCCTCCCCCATTAAAGAAATGGTTTTCTTTTGTTAATAAACAAAGCTTACAAAGATGGTGCTTGTGGCAGAGTTGGTCTCAATTTCACTATCAGACAAAGTGCCCCGAGAGCTTGCCAGGTGAACACTGCCCTCGCCACCTGGTCCATCACCTGCATTGCTGCTCAAGTCACTGTCAGCTCCAAGTGTCTCTCCAGAGCTATTACTCACCTGGAAGGGAAAAAAGGTAGTAAGAGACAGTCCCCAGGGATGGGCCCCAGAAATGCCAAGCTGTTAGAGCTCCCTGCCACCATAAAAAAGTATTAAATTTCAAAGGTGTGTCAGAGAGCTTCTGGAAGTACCTTCTTTATAAGATGAGAAGCTCTGGGTGAATTTCGTGTACACACACCTACGATGGTAATACATCTCCACCATGAGAACCAGGCTGACCTAAGACTCAGAGCAGCCTCCAAAGAGAAAGTAGCACCCTTTCCCAAAGGGGAAATCCACACCCCACCCACCAAGATGCCAGTGTGGTGTTCCCCTACCACGGTGCTAACTTCAGAATCCTGGCTTGAACTGCGGATCATAGCAGCTGGACTCACGCCGATGACAGAGCCTTGACCAGTCCTCTGAAACAAGACACACGAACATGAGGGGAGGTGTCCAATCTCCTCTCAGTTTCCCACAGAAATACTGTACCTTTTTCTTTCTCCCCATCCCCACCCTTCTGTTATCATCCTTAGAGAAGTCATGAGCAACTTTTGTTTCCAGAATATAAAATATGTACAACCTATGTAATAAAAAAAAGAAATAGGCCGGGCACAGTGCCTCACGCCTGTAGTCCTAGCACTTTGGGAGGCTGAGGTGGGAGAATCATTTCAGCCCAGGAGTTGGAGACCAGGCTGGGCAACATGGTGAAACCCCATCTCTACAAAAGATACACAAACTTAGCCAGGCACGGTGGTGGGCGCCTGTGGTCCCAGCTACTCAGGATGCTGAGGTGGAAGCATCACTTGAGCCCAGGAGTTTGAGGCTGCAGTGAGCAGAGAGCACACCACTGCTCTCCAGCTGAAGCGACAGAGTGAGACCTTGTCTCAAAAAAAAAAACCAAAAAAACAAAAAACAATGCGTTAAAGAAGTACATGCTCACTGTAGAAAATACACGAAGGAATAAGGAAATAAGAACAAGCTGTAAATCTACCTCCCACGTTAACCACTGTTTTTAGTATATTTCCTTTATTTCCTTTCAGTTTTTCCTCAACACATTTTAAAAATAAAATTGGAATCACACTATATGTAGCTTTGTTAAACATTTTCTCACGTCACTAAATTTTTGAAAACACAAGCTTTAATGGATACTAATATTGCATTACATGGATCTATTATACTTATTTAATAATTCCCTTATCATTAGATATTTATGTTGTTTTGAGGTTGTTAATTTTTTTTTTTTTTTTGAGACGGAGTCCCACTCTGTGGCACAGGCTGGAGTGCAGTGGCACGATCTCAGCTCGCTGCAACCTCTGCCTCCTGGGTTCCAGTGATTCTCCTGCCTCAGCCTCCCAAGTAGCTGGGATTACAGGTGCCCGCCACCATGCCTGGCTAACGTTTGTATTTTTAGTAGAGATGGGGTTTCACCACGTTGGCCAGGCTGTTCTCCAACTCCAACTGCTGACCTCAAGTGACCCACCTGCCTTGGCCTCCCAAAGTCCTGTGATTACAGGCATGAACCACCACCGCACCTGGCTATTTTATTTTTATTTTAATTTTATTTTTTTTGAGATGGAGTTTCACCTTTGTTGCCCAAGCTGGAGTGCAACAGTGCAATCTCAGCTCACCACAACCTCCGCCCACGGGTTAAAGCGATTCTCCTGCCTCAGCCTCCCAAGTAGCTGGGATTACACGCATGCACCACCATGCCTGGCTAATTTTGTATTTTTCATAGAGACGAGGTTTCACCATGTTGGTCAGGCTGGGGTTTCACCATGTTGGTCAGGGTTGAACTCCCAACCCCAGGTGACTCACCCGCCTCAGCCTCCCAAAGTGCTGGGATTACAGGCGTGAGCCACCACGCCCGGCCGTCCGGCTGTTTTATTTTAACTTAAAGAAGTATTCTGAGACAGCATATTTAATATTTGCAAATTTCAACAAGGTTGTCACAAACCTGGGAACTAGACGTCAGGCTCACACCGCTATCTGCGCTGATCTGGGACTTTTTCTCCTCTGTCTCGCCAAGGTCAAAGACAGGTTTGATTACTTCCGGCCCTGAGTAGGGGAAGACTTCTGTTACTCTGTGCACAAAGGCTAGGGGCAGGCTGGTAAAGGGGGTGGGACAGCACAGGCTGTTCCCAGACCTGTTCAGCCCATCCCAGTCACCTTTCCAAGGACTGCCCCAACTCAGGACCCACTGGAAAAAGAGGTCCCCAGATGCCTTAAGAACCAAGTAGGACAAATCAGACCTGGTCTCAATGGGTTCTCCAGCCATCTTCTCAACCTGAGAAAATTCTGAGCAAACCATCTTAAAACAGAGAAGCTCCACAAGGCTGGGCATGGTGGCTCACGACTGTAATCCCAGCACTTTGGGAGGCTGAGGCAGGTAGATCACCTGAAGTCAGGAGTTTGAGACCAGCTTGGCCAACATGATGAAACCCTGTCTCTACCAAAAAATACAAAAATTAGCCGGGCGTGGTGATGCACGCCTGTAATCTCAGCTACTCGGGAGGTTGAGGCACGACAATTGCTTGAGCCCTGGAGGCAGAGGTTGCAGTGAGCCAAGATCGTACTACTGCACTCCAGCCTGAGCAGCAGAGCAAGACTCCATCTCAAAAAAAAAGAAAAGCTCCACAAACAAATGTCTAAACCACATTCCATGGCACTCAGAGTCTGAGCTTCACTGGTACCTGAAACTATTTAATGGTCCCCAGGTCCCTTAATGCTTCCCAAACAGATGTGTCTAAAGGAGGTAGAAAAGGTTGGGCCCGATGAGGTAAGAAACACCAGCTGTTTTGGTGGGCACTGCCTACCTCCATCCTACAACATCTACGTTTGAGATGAAAACCACCCCCTTGTCCCCCACCCACCCACAATGGTATGGCAGAAGGACAGAATGACAGAAAGCAAGAAAGCGTGCCTAGGCAAGCCACCAGAGAGTGGGGCAGCTACAGACTCAACATGGAGGGACAGCAACCATCTCTGCCAACTGTGCCCACAGGCCTTCTAACAGGTGTGGGAGATATCATCCAATGGGGGGGCACTAAAATAGGCAAACATTCTCCCCACCAACTCTGAAGCAACAGAGAACCAAGTTCTGGGGAGTTGTATTCAGTAGACACCTGGTTATAGCCTGATTGACACGAGGGGAAGGGGAAAGAAGCGGCCTACACACACCTAGGAGTCACATGCTACCTACCTGCTGCCATTCCAAACACCCCCTAAAAGCAAATTTGGGGTGGGGCTGACAAAGGGAGCCTGCCCCAACTGGGCCTGGGGAGTTGGCAGGTATGGAGGACTTGGGAACAGGAAAGGGCATTTGTTCCTTACTCTGTTTTTCCAAAGCTTTTTGCTTTTTCACTTCCTGGTGCTTGTTCCACAATTCTACCCCAGATGCAATGCAAGCAGGAGAGAAAGACAGAGAGTCAGAGGCTGGTCAGACAGACGAAATGGAAACCCACCCACCCAAGTCGATTCAGTCTCAGGCACTGGATTACCAACCAAGAGATAGAAAGATATCTTCATGGGGAGAAGGGGCAGAAAACAAGAGATCTAACCCCTCCACCCAAACTCACGAACAGATTCCAAATTTCTAATTCCAATCCCAATGTGGCAGTAAAAACCCTGCAGAATGTTAGAGCGGGAAGGGCCCTTAACAAAGCTCCTTCATTTTTGCATGTGGAACTGGTCCTAAAGAGGCTGGAGCACTTGATCAAGATCATGTAACTTAGGATCCATTTAAACTCCCACCATGCCACACTCTCTCTGCCAAATGAGCTGGGGAAGGGCAGTTTTTCAGATTCCAGATGAGACAGACGAACACCTCAAGCAGCCAGAGTTTCAGAAGCATGAACACCAATCTGTTTGATTCACTGGACTGGACAAAGGCCAATTCATGCAGGCAGTTAGCATCCCTCCTCATTGCTCCTCAAGAAGCCAACTCATCCCTACCTGCCTTACCCACCAGTGATTTGGAAAAACGCCTCCAGTTGAGGTGACAGAGAACATAAAACGGTCAAGACCAGCATCTTCACAGGGGAAAGCAGACAGAATGGCAACCACAGCAATTCTTTTCCTGGAAGGAACTTCAGAGTGTACTCAGTATGATTTCCTCATTTCCCAGATGAAGAGACAGAGACCCTGAGAGGTGAAGTTATTTGCCCAAAGTTGCATTCCTAGTTGGAGGCTGATATGGGACTAAAACTCCAGACCTCCAGACTAGCAGGTCACTACTTTTTCTAGAACATCACATGAGGCAAGAGAAAGCCAGGAGTTGACTGCTACTAGAATAATATTCTGCTGGCTAGGGAAGTGTAGCTCCCCTAAAAAGGAATCTGGTTGCACGTCACCATTTATGGGAGCATATGGCAACTGCTAATGGCCATGGCAATGAGACATCAGCTGGAAGCAGAGTGCCTAGGGACCTAGAACCAGAAAAATACTATCCAACCTCGATGACTCAAGTCAAGCAGGGAGTGAGCCAAACACAGGTGATGCCCAGAAAGCTCACTAAGGCACTGCCTTTGTGGGAATGGAGAAACACCAAATGTAAACGAGATTTTAATCAAGTCCAGTGAAGAAGCGTTTAAAGAACTGACTTGGAAACCTATACCTCAAAGATCCAGAACCTAGGGAAATGGGGTTGCCAGACATGCCCCAGAGGAGCACATTCCAGAGCAGTGTAATGGCTGGATGGGAGGACACTGGCTTCAGAGACACAAATGTCATAATTTTATGGCCCAAAGATGCATCTATAAACTTCCTGAGAATTTCCCGGAATTCTCTCCACTATGTGAAGAAATGCAGACGTAAACAAAAGGAGGGGCCAAGAGTACAGCTCACACCCCCTGCAGTAAGCCTCACTGGGCCCTCTAAACAAAACTTCCATTCTTCATCTAAGATACGGGGTGGGGGGTGGCTGTGGATGAAGCATAAAGACTAGAGAAGTACAAAGAAACACCACCAGAAATGGACACAGGCCCCCTTCCCTCTCTAGGAAGCAAAGCATGGGGCAGAGAAAGGCAGGATTCTGGATGAATTGAGGAGAAAGGGATATTTAAGAAGCCAGGACCCCTCCACCACACCAAACACACTGATACGTACCAATAGACGCTATAAAATTTTCTTCCTTTAAACTTTTGGTGTCCAGTTCCTTAGGACCCTTTCCTGTGGCACTTGGTGCCCGAGGTCCCAGCTGGGGAACTCTCAGCTGTGCCATAGCCTTTGGGTCCCCCCGCCCAGCTAGGCCAGGATCCTTGCCAACTGGGGTATTTACACTTTCTGTTGGACTTCTCTTCCGCTTGTCTGGTTCTGAGGGAAAAATATCAAGAGGTCAAGAGAAGTAGTGAGTAGGAATCAAGGCGCAGATATGAGGTGGGAGGAGCCAGGATACAGGAGGGTATGGAATGGAAGAAGTTCAAGGAAAGATGAGCCGATGTCTTATTTTTCATAACAAAAAACGCCCACTGCGTATAAACATGCACTAGAAAATAAAATCCCAAAGCCTGATGGGAAGCAGCGTGGCACTGGGCAACATGTCCTGGGGACAAATGTATTTTCTCTTCGGGAGACAAGTGGGAGTGTTAGGGATGGCGTGGTGCCCAGCAGGTACGATCCCTACCTTTACTATAGTAGTGGGTCTGGGCGATCTCCAGAAGCCCAAAGATGCTGGCCATGCCACCCAGACCCGCGTGGGCATAGGACTGCTCCAAGCTGAGGACTGTACACTTGAGGAGGTCTAACATTCCCTTGTACACCTTCCGACTGATCTCCTGCAACAATAACCCAGGGACTAGCGTTGGCAAACTGCCTGTGGTGTTCACATCCCTCTCCAGTTACTCCGACTCCCTACCCCCAACACTGACCACATCCGGGATGATGTCCTGCCGGGCATCGTCCTCTGACTGCACTGTGCGGTTCAGCTTGCTCAGGACAAAGACTCGCAGCTGCTCGCTCTCCAGCAGCCGGCGCACCTTTTTCATGTTGAGCCAGCCAACTCCCTGGCCGTCCAGCACGCTGTGCACCACCTCCTTCAGGAACTGCTGGTTCTCACTACAGGGTCCACACACCGCTTCTGTGGTCACCGGCTCCTTTGCAGAGCACCCCCCACCTTTCACCCAGACTAGATGTCTGCCTCCAGGGGTAAAACACAAAGCCATGCCTCTGAACGTCCAAGTCCACCACATCTCCACCTCTCCGGAGCACCCGATTTGCCCAAATACCCACCGCTGCTGATTCACCCCCCTCAACACTGTATTACATCTACCCCATTGAGAGCTTCTCTCCCACTCTTCAGCATCCCTAAAGTTCTGTAGAGGAACCACCCCACCTCTACCTGAGAACTTTTAAAACAGCTCTACCATTTATTACCTAGAATTGCTGGATCGTCCCTGAGGTGATGGAGGTTCTCTTTTCACTGTTGGGCTGTGTTTAATGACAGATGACTTCTGATCCACTAACGCCCTCCTGTTTCCTGCGGCAGGGAAGGCAGGAATGAGAGACATCACTATTGCAGTGCAGGAGCTCATGCCAGCACAGCCCTGAGTAGCCATGTTCCACGCCCGTTCCTCAGAAGGGCTGGGTGAGGGTAGCACCAAGGCATCACACGTAGGTAGAAACCAGCCATGGCAATGTGGAGGAGGTAGGGATGGAGACTCAGGCCACTCCACATGCACCAGCAGCACGCCCCATGGGCAAGCATGGGCGTCATGGGGGACGGGGCAAGCAGGTCACTCATGTGACGCTGCTTGCTCCATGAGAAGGATGGCCCTCGGGCAGGCACAGAAGATGCTAGAGAAAAAAAAAAAGATCATGCACAGCTCACAGGCAAGACCCACCTTCACCACTCCCGGGGCCGGCTTCAGTAACAATCTCCATTAGAGTATTTAGCCCAAATACTGGGACACAAAATACACAATTAGTAGGTGCACCACAATACCGCAACCCCTCTACCCCTCCGAGGAGCAGTAAGCCAGATAATCTGAGCATTCTCCCAAAGCTTGAGGAATGCACATAACCTTGGTTCTTGGGCACCTCAGAGCTGGAAGCCAAGTGACCAGGAGACAACCAAGGCTCTAAGAAAAGACCACCCTTAAAACTGTGGCCTCTCAAAGCCAGGGGCAGGTAAATGACACAGGGAGCCTTCAGGTACTGAACACACACATGCATGAAACAGGGACTGCTGGTTTTCAGAAAACATCCAGCACAGGGTGCCAGGAGCCTGAGGGTATGTGCAGGGAAGCGACCCATCTTGCAGATGCTGTTGTGGGGAGTGGGGTCAGGGTAGGAGGATGGGAGGTGGGTGAGAGGGTAAGTGCAGCAAATGCGACAAAGCATCAGCATGCAATGAAAGAGTTTCAATCGCTCTTCTCTTCAAATGTACCAAATGAAGGCCAGTGACACTGACACCCTTCCATCCCTAGCCTACCCGGCCACATGTGGATTCCCTGGCAGTGCTAGTTCGCTCCTTTCACTGCTAGCTCTGATGTCCCTTTGCCCATTTATCCAATGTTCCCATCCTCACCTAAGAACATGCCTTAGACTCCTGACAATTTTGTTTGTTTCTGTTGGTTTCTTTTAGGGACAGGGTTTCACTCTGTCGTCCAGGCTGGAGTGCACTGGCCTAATTATAGCTCACTGTACCTCAAACTCCTGGGCTCAAATGAACCTCCTGCCTCTGCCTACCAAGTAGCTAGGATGACAGGTGTAAGCTACTGCACCCAAGTAACCTGACATTTTTTACCACTAGGAATGAGAGGTCAGTTAAAGAATACATGAAGTTGGCTGGGTGCGGTGGCTCATGCCTGTAATCCCAGCACTTTGGGAGGCCGAGGCGGGTAGATCACAAGGTCAGGAGATCGAGACCATCCTGGCTAACATGGTGAAACCTCGTCTCTACTAAAAATACAAAAAATTAGCCAGGTGTGGTTGCAGGCACCTATGGTCCCGGCTACTCAGGAGGCTGAGGCAGGAGAATGGTGTGAACCCGGGAGGCGGAGCTTGCAGTGAGCCAAGATCGCGCCACTGCACTCCAGCCTGGGCGACAGAGCGAGACTCCGTCTCAAAAAAAAAAAAAAAAAAAAAATACATGAGGTTGCTTCTCACTGCACTTCCTACCACAGTTAAATATTTCGGCACACCGTCCAGAGAAAACAAAAAAAATCAGGCCAGGTGTGGTGGCTCACACCTGTAATCCTGGCACTTTGGGAGGCCGAGGTGGGCAGATCACTCAAGGTCAGGAGTTCAAGACCAGCCTGGCCAACATGGTGAAACCCCATCTCTACTAAAAATACAAAAATTGGCCGGGCGAGGCGGCGTGTGCCTATAATTCCAACTACATGGGAGGCTGAAGCATGTGAATCGCTTGAGCCTGGATGGCGGCAGTTACAGTGAGCCAAGATCACCACCCTGCACTCCATCCAGCCTGGGTGACGGAGTGACACTCTGTCTCAGAAAATAAAAATTAAAAAAAAATCAAATTCAGAAAAGTCCCTGAAACTGTCAGATAGCACAAACCAAATTCAAAAAAGGTTTTTTTTTTTTTTTTTAAGACGGAATCTTGCTGTCGCCCAGGCTGGAGTGCAGTGGCGTGATCTCGGCTCACTGCAACCTCCGCCTCCTGGATTCAAGTGATTCTCCTGCCTCAGCCTCCCAAGTAGCTGTGAGGCCAGACCCGGCGAATTTTTGTATTTTTAGCAGAGGTGGGGTTTTGCCATATTGGTCAGTCTGGTCTCAAACTCCTGACCTCATGATCCACCCGCCTCGGCCTCCCAAAGCACTGGGATCGCAGGCGTGAGCCACCGCGCCTGGCTTTCACATAAGGTCTTAACTGCCCCTAGAAACTAACCAATACTACCTGGCGCACTCATAAGCCCTGGGTTGACAAGCTTATCAGTACGTGAGAGGTGACAGGCTGTGCTCTATGAACGCTGCCAGGCTCTCCATAACCATTCTCTGGTGGGCCAGCTCTTTGGCATGGAATTTGTCCTAAGTTCATGCAGTGGCAACCCAGCAGACGACTGGGGGCGGCTGATGATCCCTATGTTAATCATGTACCCTGACATGGTCCTCCCGCGAAGCAGCAGTAATCCCACAGTTGCCATTGTCCTAAACGACATAACAGGGCCCTCTCTAGCTACAAAGATGGTTTCCATCAGAGCCCAGGATGTGCGGTGAAAGCCATGAGGAGCAATATGAGGGACGACAACCAGGTCAAAGGATTCACCAGATGCAGGGCCCCTGACATGAACCCACAGCCCGAAATATCTCCCGGAGAAACCTGGCTTGGCAAAAGGAAGGCCGTAGTTACCTTTCAGACTGGGGAAGGGCGTGGCCTTCTCTCGGGCACCTTTGGTGGGCAGTGTGAGGTTTGAAAGACTGAAGCTGGTACTGTGGTTCCGATAGAGGCTGCCTATTAAGGGGAGGGTGCAAGAGTGATGACTTGGCAGAGTAAGTAATCAAAGCATTAGACTAATGACTATCAGCATCTGCACCTCCCTCCTTTTCAAACACAATCCCAGTTTGGTGGATCAGATCATCTCTGATCTGTCTTAGAAAGGATCACGTCTAACTCCAGGCAAACAACAGAGCCACTGCCAGGATCAGCCAAAACCCAGTAACAGCTTTCTCTGTCCACCTCACATGATAATATCCAGGTCTCTCATCCACTGCTACACAGCATGAAAGCTGGCAGTTAACAGGCTTCTGGTCTGAAGCTGGCACTGTCCCTCCCTGGCTGCTGAAGAAACTCACAATCACAGGGATCCTCTACGTTGGCTCTCTCTAGTCCATGGTCTGTCTTCAGTCTTTAGCTGATACCACCCACACTGCTGGGAATACTACCTAAGCACAAAACTCAATCTCATATCGATTTCAAAGCACATTCATGGAAGAGTCCGTTATGAGGCAAAGAAGATACCAGATATGGACTCAAATCAAATTTGACCAGAGTATTTCCACAAAATATAAGTGTGTGATTTTGAATTTACTGCCTGTTTTCCAGTTACCTATCCAGCTGTCTTACCTGAAATAGACTGAAATGTCCAGGCATAATGATAATGCCTCATCTGTCCCTGTCCTTTACTGACCTCACTTGAAAACACCTTATTCAGTATCACCCAAATGACTGGATTAGGGCTTGCTAATGCCAACTCAGGCCTACATGTGACGTTCTAAGCAACATTTGCCATAGTCAGGCTCTGCTGTAGAGAAAATGGAACACAGGGATGAGAGAGACAGCTGAAGGCACTTACTGGCAAAAGACATGATGCCCCCGAAGCCCTCGGTGCTGGTGTTGGAGACGGTGGAGTTGGGAGAGCTTGCCCGAGAGTCTGACTCTGCATCTGAGTCACTTGCCAGTCTCAAGCTGTTGGGCCGCAGCAGCTTCTGAGCCCTTGAATGCACAGTGGCACCTATGAGCCCCAGGCAGGGGCACCTGATCTTGGGAGTATGGGCCTTATGCTACACTGCAGTTGCCGCTCCCTTCCCGTAATTCCTAAACCCCTGGATCAAAACACCATCCTCTGGGGGTGGCAGGACCACGAGAGCATTCAGACTTCTCAGACTTTCTGATTAACCCTCGCCCAGGGTCCACTGAGGTGAGGTCCTTCAGTCACCCATCTAGAAGGGATCCCCGGGCTCTCACCGATTGCCACTGACATGTTGGCTGAATCGGGGAGTGTAACTTTCCCCCTGCTCATCCTCATCTTCCTCAGGGGGAAAGCCATATTGGGGCTCGAAGTATGGATTGTCATAGATTCGCCGGCGCACTGACCCCTCTCCAATTTCTGCCTGACGTCTGTCCGCGTTCGACTTGCCAATGCTGGGAGGCATGGAAGGGAGGGGCTTGGAGACGCCTACTGCTGCCTTATCATCCATCTCCGTAGAGTCAGCAGGTTCCTAAAGGCCGCATGAAATTAAAAGTGGTTACCTGGTGCCCAATGGTACCTTCCTGTAATCCCGGTTTGGCAGGGCTGGACCAGGCCTGTCAGATTTCTAGCCTAAGGAATGTGTGGGAAATGATCTCTGTGGCACCCGTTCTCCATCCCCACAAACTACATAAGGGGGATCATAGCCGTACCCTGAACAAAGCCTGATGACCTCCTTTTGGGGTCAAAACTAGGTCCCTTAGGCTCTAAGCTCTAGGGCCCATGAAGAGGAAGATGAGAAAATTGCGTGAGAAGGAGCAAATGCATAGCTACAGCCTGGCTTTCCTAATAGATGAGGCCCACACCCCAGGCCATGGTTCTCACTCCTCCACAGCTCCTCACTTACGGAGTTGGCTCCGTGGATGACGGTGCTGGGGCTGCTGCTGGCTGTGGTGCTGGAGCTGGAGCGCAGTGGAGGGTTTTCCTGAGAGTTCTCACTGTCTGGGCCAGGTTCTTCTGCTTCCTTCTGATTCTGCAGCTCGTCAATCTCCACCTCGCTGGCATCCCCCAGTGCTGCATGCGTCAGAGGGTCCACATCTGCCAAAATCCAAGGGAGGCAGGTACAGACCACCCCATCCCTGGGCCCCCAACCCCTGCCCAGGGCTGGCCAATCTCCCCAAGCACACTTACTGGGAGTATCACCATTAATGTCACATTTCATCATTTCACTGACAAAGTCACCAAGGGAGGAGTAAGAAGAGCTTGAATCGTCATAATCCATACTATCACTGCCACTGCAGAGTGAAGTGCACAAAAAACAAACAAAACAGAAAGGGGCAGGGAGAACACCTGCAATCAGCACCAGGAAAAATAAAAGGGGGAGCACTCCTAACTCAAGGCCAGGGAATGATCAAACAAGGAAGCCAAGAAAAACAGTCAACCAAAGCATAAAGACTGATATGGGGGCCGGGACAGTGGCCCATGCCTGTAATCCCAGCACTTTGGGACGCTGAGGCGGGTGGATCACCTGAGGTCTGGAGTTTGAGACCAGCCTGGCCAACATGGTGAAACATCATCTCTACTAAAAATACAAAAAGTAGTCGGGCGAGGCCGGGCGTGGTGGCTCACGCCTGTAATCCCAGCGCTTTGGGAGGCCGAGGCGGGTGGATCACGAGGTCAGATCGAAACCATCCTGGCTAACATGGTGAAACCCCCTCTCTACTAAAAATACAAAAAATTAGCCGGGCGCGGTGGTGGGTGCCTGTAGTCCCAGCTACTCGGGAGGCTGAGGCAGGAGAATGGCGTGAACCCGGGAGGCAGAGCTTGCAGTGAGCGGAGATCGCGCCACTACATTCCAGCCTGGGTGACAGAGCGAGATTCTGTCTCAAACAAACAAACAAACAAACAAAAGTAGCTGGGTGCAGTGGCTGGCGCCTGTAATCCTAGCACTTTGGGAGGCCGAGGCAGGTGAATCACTTTAGGGCATGAATTTGAAACCAGCTTGGCCAACATGGTGAAACCCTGTCTCTACTAAAAATACAAAGAATTAGCTGGGCGTGATGGCAAGTGCCTGTAATCCCAGCTACTCGGGTGGCTGGGGCAAGAGAATCGCTTGAACCCAAGAGGCGGAGGTTACAGTGAGCCCAGACCACGCCACTGCACTCTAGCCTGGGCGACAGAGCAAGACTCCATCTCAAAAAATACATACATACAAAAATTAGCCAGGCAAGGTGGCGGCACCTGTAGTCCCAGCTACTTGGGAGGCGGAGGCAGGAGAATCACTTGAACCTGGGAGGCAGAAGTTGCAGTGAGCTGAGATGGCACCACTGCACTCCAGCCCACGTGACAGAGCAGCAAGACTCTGTCACATATACACAAAAATAAATAAATAAGGCCAGGCGCGGTGGCTCATGCCTGCAATCCCAGCACTTTGGGAGGCCGAGGCAGGCAGATCACGAGGTCAGGAGATCGAGATCATCCTGGCTAACACGGTGAAACCCCATCTCTACTAAAAATAGAAAAAATTAGCTGGGCGTGGTGGCGGGCACCTGTAGTCCCAGCTACTCAGGAGGCTGAGGCAGGAGAATGGCGTGAAGCCGGGAGACAGCTGGCAGTGAGCCGAGATTGCGTCACTGCACTCCAGCCTGGGCGACAGAGCGAGACTCCGTCTCAAAAAATTAAAAAAAAAATAAATAAATAAAATAAAATAAAAAATACTGATATGGGAAGCCTATGAGACTTTGCCTTCTCTGTGCTAAAGAAGGGCTAGTGAGAGCCTCTTCACCTTTAAAACCTTTTTGCTGCTCTAAGGATGCTCACCTATCATCAGTAGGTTCGGAGTCAGAGTCCCGCTCTGGTGGTACACTCAGGGCCTCAGCCAGCTGGGAATTGCTGTCATAGACGCGATAGTGGATAGGCTGCAGCTGATGAGCATACCACTTTGGCTTGTCACCAATCAGGGCTGGATCAAACATATCTACCCCATGAGGGAAAAGAATAGAAAGTCAGCAGCAAGGAAAAAAAGGCAAGCAACGTCTGAAAGAAAGGCAGGAAAAAGTCTAAAGCAGAGCCAGGATAGAAGGCACGGGTCAAAGATTAGCAAAGGAAAAATCAAAGTCCATCAGGAGGACAGAGGCAGAAGGCAGAGTGGAGCAGAGGGCAGGTGGACTCACTGTTGTGAATTCGCTGAAAGGCATAGTTGGTGGGGTTAAGGATCCATTCCCCAAAGTACTCCACAGCCTGAGTCCTGGCCAATTTCTCGGCAAAAGGAGTCTGCCGGGGACGTGACGCTAGAAAGGAGCCAGCTTGAAAAGCTACCACAGGCCGAGGAAAGAGGCGCAGGGTACGTGTGTGCATCTGAAATCCCTGCAGCACATTGGCGGAGTTGAAGAACCGTACCATGGCGACCCTGGGGAAGCAGATGATGAGATAATTCGAGACCCATAGGGTAAGGATTCCCATGATCCAAAGTCTTAGAACACCTCCCAAAGCCATCACTTAACAGGCTTCCAACATCAAGGGGAGAGATATCTTAAAGAATTATCAGCCCCTCTTCATCCTGAGCACATGGTTTACTATTTCTTCATATTGCTTTTACTAAGGTTTAAAGTAACAACCAAATATGGTACGTATTTTATGCATAAAGAAATCCTGGGCTGGGTGCGGTGGCTCGCGGCTGTAATCCCAGCACTTTGGGAGGCTGAGGTGGGCGGATCACCCAAGGTCAGGAGTTTGAGACCAGCCTGGCCAACATGGTAAAACCCCGTCTCTACTAAAAATATAAAAATTAGCCAGACGTGGTGGCAGGCGTAATCCCAGTCACTCAGGAAGCTGAGGCAGGAGAATCACTTGAACCCGGGAGGCAGCAGTTGCAGTGAGCTGAGATTATGCCATTGCACTCCAAGAGTGAGACTCTATCTCAAAAAAAAAAAAAAAAAAAAAAAGAAACCCTAGTTCAGAGAAATAGTCTGCCCTAAGGTCCCTTAGAGAGCAAAGAGATCAATTTAAGAACTGTGATTATACAGTCGGCTTGGTGTTACCTGGTTGCAACATCCACAGAATCCACGTCATTGCCATAGATGAGTGGGTTGAATTCAGTGGAGGGTGTGGACTGCAGGTCATTAGAAGGCCTTCCCAAGAGAAGGGGGATCTCCTGGCCCTCATGAAATTTCTCCAGATTGAGGATGGGCTGGGTGTTGAGACTCATGCTGGCCAAGGCCTATGGAACAACAAGAAAATTCCTTACACAAGGCACGTCCCTGGGCAGCTAGCCAATCTTAACTCCAAGGAAAGGGCCTTCCTGAAGTCTTCTACCTCGTATTCTCTGGTCAAAAAGTTCTGCAACAAAGAACGGTGCTAATTTGCAAATCCTGGCCAACCCATTTCAGACCTTTCATCTTTGAAATAAAAATCCCAATATTCTAGCCTTTAGAAAACAGTCTGAAATATGTAGCTCTCCATCTTAAGACAACCTAGCTCAAGGCAACTTGATCTTATCTGAAGTCCAGGACAGTCGTTTGCAAAATTATTATAGTCATTAAATGTTTTTTAAAATTGCAATCTATGTGAAATTATACAGAATGGAAATTTGAAAACAGAGCTGCTCTGAAGGACACAGGAAGCAGAGCCTTAAATGCTCAGGGCTCCCAAAGCTAAATCGGCCCCTCAGAGGCTCAGTGGGGCAGTGTGAAGACCACTGGTTGAGAGCAGCAGTGCTTTTTTTTTTTTTTTTTTTTTTTTTGAGACGGAGTCTCCCACCCAGGATGGAGTGCAGTGGCGCGATCTCGGCTCACTGCAAGCTCCGCCTCCCGGGTTCCCGCCATTCTCCTGCCTCAGCCTCTCCGAGTAGCTGGGACTACAGGCGCCCGCCACCACGCCCGGCTAATTTTTTGTATTTTTAGTAGAGACGGGGTTTCACCGTGGTCTCGATCTCCTGACCTCGTGATCCGCCCGCCTCGGCCTCCCAAAGTGCTGGGATTACAAGCGTGAGCCACCGCACCCGGCCAGCAGTGCTTCTCAAATTTGAGTGAGGAGAGGAATCACCGGGGGAGGCTGTTAAAATGCAGATTCCGATTCAGTATGCCTGGAGTGATCCTGCACTTTAACAAGCCCAGGTGATGCTAATGGTGCTGGTTCACAAACCACAGTCTGAATAGCAGGAGTTAGAACACAGGATCAATGAGTCCAAGGATCTTAGCTCCCACAAACATTTAGAATATAATTCTGGCTGGGCGCAGTGGCTCATGCCTGTAATCCCAATACTTTGGGAGGCCAAGGCAAGTGGATCACCTGAAGTTAGGAGTTTGAGACCAGCCTGGCCAACATGATGAAACCCCGGCTCTACTAAAAATACAAACAAATTAGCCGGGCACGGTGGTGTGTGCCTGTAATCCCAACTACTCAGAAGGCTGAGGCAAGAGATTTGCTTGAACTTGGGAGGCAGAGGTTGCAGTGAGCCGAGATTGTGCCACTGCACTCCAGCCTGGGTGACAGAGCGGGACTCCATCTCAAAATAAATAAATAAATAAATTAAATTAAATATAATTCCTTTTTTTTTTTTTTTTTTTTTGAGACAGAGTCTCGCTCTGTCGCCCAGGCTGGAGTGCAGTGGCGCACTCTCGGCTCACTGCAAGCTCCGCCTCCCAGGTTCACGCCATTCTCCTGCCTCAGCCTCTCCGAGTAGCTGGGACCACAGGCACCCGCCACCACGCCCGGCTAATTTTTTGTATTTTTTTTAGTAGAGACGGGGTTTCACTGTGGTCTCGATCTCCTGACCTCGTGATCCGCCCGCCTCGGCCTCCCAAAGTGCTGGGATTACAAGCGTGAGCCACCGCGCCCGGCCAATTCCATTTATTAACCTCTCCATCTCATTAGTCATACTAAAGCAATCATCAAGACTGAAAACACACCAACTGAAGGCAGCTAGAGAACTTTCTGAACTTAAAATTCCCACTACACTCTGCAGTAACAAGGTATCATATTATATTAGCAGTGATGAAGCAACTGAGGTGAGAGGGATGATATAAAATGACCCATTTAAACCCAAACATAGCATCTAGAGGTACTACTAAGAACTTCAGACAACACAGAAAAAGATTTCTAAAGGCCCTTCAAATGAGAGCAGGGATTCCTAAAAATAAACACAGTGCTATCTACTGGTGTTGCTGTACAACACATAAGGCAGGGGAAGGGAATGAAGCTTTGTCATGTGTTACCTTCAGGTACTGTGTTCAGCATGCAGAGGAAGAAGAAAATCAATCAATAAAAAATGGATGTGAGGAATTACTCAAAGAAAGGAATTTTTTTGTTTGTTTGAGACTGAGTCTCACTCTGTGGCCCAGGCAGGAGTGCAATCGCACGATCTTGGCTCACTGCAACCTCTGCCTCCTGGGTTCAAGTGATTCTCCTGCCTCAGCCTCCAGAGTAGCTGGACTACGGGCATCCACCACCATGTGCCCGGCTAATTTTTGTATTTTTAGTAAAGACGGGGTTTCACCATAATGGCCAGGCTGGTCTTGAACTCCTGACCTCGTGATTAGCCTGCCTCCACCTCCCAAAGTGCTGGGATTACAGGCACGAGGCACCGCGCCCAGCCAAAGAAAGGAATTTTTGAAGAAAGGAACCTCGGGATCAACTCTAGAAGATGATATAAAAGCAGCCAGACGGTCAACACTACTAACTTCCACCTAACAAGACTGAGAAAATCAGCCGGGCGCAGTGGCTCACGCCTGTAATCCCAGCACTTTGGGAGGCTGAGGCGGGTGGATCACGAGGTCAGGAGATAGAGGCCATCTTGGCTAACATGGCAAAACCCCGTCTCTACTAAAAATACGAAAAAATTAGCCGGGCGTGGCGGCATGCGCCTGTAGTCCCAGCTCCTGGAGAGGCTGAGGCAGGAGAATGGCGTGAACCCAGAAGGCGGAGTTTGCAGTGAGCCGAGATCACGCCACTGCACTCCAGCCTGGGCGACAGAGCAAGACTCCATCTCAAAAAAAAAAAAAAAAAAGAAAAGACTGAGAAAATGTTCTGAAGCCATAGAGAGTGGCACACATACAAGAAACAGAGAGTGAAGGGCTATTTTATACAGCATCATAAGCATTAGAAGATGGTAAAGCATACAATGAATTGGAATCAAAAACAGAGATTCACTTTGCCACCCAGAAATGGGGTATGCCTTTTCTTAAGCCCATCCAGGGTGAAGAAAACTACTCCACTTGAAGTTTGATAGGAAACTGGCTCTGAGAATAGCTGTCTTCTCACAGGAATCCCGCAGCATCTATTACTCCCCTTTCTTTCCTTCATTCTTCACCTACCTGCTTTAAATGCTTTTTCAGCTCTAGTGATTCTGGTTCTGGCAGGATAGGCAGCACTTCTGCATTGGTGGGGGCAATCACCTGCACCAGAGAAATGATAAAAGACGTGACCTTAGAGTTTATTGCTCAGGAATTTCACTTATATAGATTAATAAAAATAAGAGGATGTATACACAATATTATTATACAAATGAATACACATTATATAACTGCACAGTAAGATATATGTACACACACATATATGACATACATATGCATCTGAAACGAAATATACCTTAATGTTATTGGTTATTCTCTCTAGATAACAGGATTATGGTTTTTCTTTTATTTTATTTACGCTTATTTTTATTTTTTTTAAGTTTTACAATGAGCACATATAAGGGCTTCCCACCAAAGTTTGAATGTACCCACATTGCAGAATGGTCATATAATTCATTAAGCCTGCATTGGAAGACAGTTTCTTACCGGAAACTATACCCCAGGGAAACCATTAAGAGATGATCTCTACCACATGTAATGGCCCTCAGATCACAACCGTCTGACTGCTCTTGGAGGATACGGTTGGGGGCCACTGAATTCTGGCAAAAATAAATCCTATAATTCTCTGAGACCTAACCAAGGGTTTATTTGGCTAATAAGGTAAAAGCAGCATCTAAAAAAACTTGTTTCAGTAAGTCTCACAATAGAAATTATCCAACAACTTAGGACGTTCCTGAAAGGAATCTAGAAAAACAGATATCCCAGGACTCGGTCTAGAATGCAATCCTCCTCTAGACTCTACAATGCCTCAGCCAAGAACCTCACCCTGTTGCTGTCCAGATCCACTAGCCATACATCATCAGGCATTTTGAAGTCCAGTTTGTAGAGGAAGAAGCTGGCAGGAACCCCAATGATGTACGGGGTTGGAGCCAACAACAGCTGTGGAAATGATAAAGAAGGTGAGAACAAAGACAAAACCTATCACGAGCACGTATCAAGTCTGGATTCTTCTAGATAAGGAAATGCAGATACAATCCCTCTTCCAAAACTCCTGAGGCCAGATATATTTGAAAATTCAGAATTTTTCAGATTTTTTGAAAGGTAACATGGTACATTTTTTTGTATACAGTAGTCTTCCTTATCCACAGTTTCACTTTCTGTGATTCCAGTTACCTGAGGTAAACTGTAGTCTGAAAATATTAAAAGGAAAATTCCAGAAATAAACAATTCATAAATTTTAAACTGCAGCTTGATCATATCTGAAGTCTAGGAGAATAGTTCTGAGAAGCATGATGAAATCTCATGCTGTCCCGCTCTGTCCCACCCAGACATAAATCATCCCTGTGTCCAGCAAATCCATGCTGTATACACTACTCGCCTGTAGCCATCTCGGTTATCAGATCAACTGTCGCACAATCTCAGCGTTTGTGTTCAAGTAACCCTTATTTTACTTAATAATGGCCCCAAAGCACAAGGGTACTGATGCTGGCAATTGGGATATGCCAAAGAGAAGCCAAATATATGTAGAAAGAGGCTGGGCGCGGTGGCTCATGCCTGTAATCCCAGCACTTTGGGAGGCTGAGGCAGGCAGATCACCTAAGGTCAAGAGTTCAAGACCAGCCTGGCCAACATGGTGAAACCCCGTCTACTAAAAATACAAAAAATTAGCCGGGCGTGGTGGTGGTGCCTGTAATCCCAGCTACTAGGGAGGCTGAAGCAGGAGAATCACTTGAACCCGGAAGGCGGAGGCTCCAGTGAGCTGAGATCGTGCCACTGTACTCCAGCCTGGGGGACAGAGGGAGACTCTGTCTCCAAAAAACACCAAATATATGCCCAAAGAGAAATTGTTACTCTCTTACTGTGTCTAATTCATAAATTAAACTGTATCATTGCTACGTATGTATAGAAAAAAACAAAGTATCTATAGAGTTTGGAACTATCTGTGTTTTGAGGCATCCACTGGGGGTCTTGGAATGTATCCTCCACAGATAAGGAAGAACTACTGTATTACATAACACACGTAACACCTGCTGCAGTGTAGCCAGTAGCCTATAGTCATTAACATTTGTTGTGATAAATAAAAACTAAAATAGCATAAGCTTTGCCACCAGATCAGTTCAAATCAGTCATATTTTGTAAACAAGTAAGTTATGATAAAGGATTGAGGACCAGCACTCACTTACAACTTCTTTGAGCATTAGGCCTCCTCCCTCAGGAAGACAGAGGTGAGAAAGCCGAAAGACGCCTTGAGACTCACCTGCTCTGCGGATGCCATGCAGGTAGGTAGCAGCGGGATGACAGGAAACATATACTCCAGTGGGTAGATCATTGCCACGAATGCCATCACAGACATGGAGAGTGCATTGTAGTCTCGGGACTGTAGCACCACCTGTCATGAGCCATCCAGTAAGAATCACTCCAAAACATAAAATAAGGTTTACAAGAAAACAGCTTCCAACATTACAACTTGGTGCCAACTTCACCACGCCTACAGACCCAGCTTTGTCTTTCCCATTGCCCCCTGCCCCACCATGCCTGCCACCTCCCAATCCAGGCACAATGGTGATCCTCCCTCACCTGAGATATGCAAATCACTCCCTTACCTTCCTAGTTCTTGTACTGCCCATCCCAGGACCACTCACTGAAACAGAACTACTGATATTTCCAAAAAATTAGGTCAGTATAATTAAGGATAAGCCCTAATGAATGGTAAACCCTCTAAATACATCCCACATGATACCAGTATCTTAATTCAACCCACATCTATGGAATACCTGCTGTTTACCAGGCATGATGTTACCTCCTGAAGACAAAAAGATGAAAAACATGTAGTCCCTGTCCTCCAAGAGCTCGTGGTCTGGCCACTGGCGTATTTAAGAGTTCCTCCCCTAGAAAGGTCTAGGAAGCTGGCCTCTCACCTTGTGCTCTAAGAGAATGCAGGTTAGCACCTGGAGACAGGCGTCCACACCTAGAAGTTCCAAGGGAAGGTGCAGTGGGAAATCCACTAGGGTGAATCGAGATGGGTCTGGAAGAGCAAAGGTCAGAGCTGGCTGGAGCTCTTGGGGTAGGACCTCGATGTCTACTCGCTTCTGCCCAGAGACGGGTACTGGGGAGCGCAGCAATCGATAGATCCAGGCCTCAATCTCTCGAAGGTCATGCAGAAGGGCACTTGACTTCTCCTCCACCAGCAGCGATCCAGTAAAGATCCGCCACATGGTGTCCCTGAGAAGCGGACAGCAGGAATCAGACACATTAGCATTAGAAGCTGATACCCACTGCAACCCAGTATCGCCACAGAGGCTCTAACGATGACAACGGGAAAAGGAGCATCATTAGGAAAGCCCAGTCTCTGAGCTCAGATAGGACCGGAAGGTATATACAATGGCCAGAGCAAATGTAAAAATATATACTGGGTTAAGACTTACTGTCCTAACCACAGTTAAACATCAAATTCCAGCATTACTCCAAACACAATTGTGGAAGGAGGTCTAACTCTGGAGCAGTCTTTTGCTTAGTAAAGATTAACTCTTGGCTGGGCATGATGCTCACGCCTATAATCCCAGCCCTTTGGGAGGCCGAGGTGGGTGGACCACCTGAGGTCAGGCGTTTGAGACCAGCCTGGCCAACATGGCGAAACCCCGTCTCTACTAAAAATACCAAAATTAGCTGGGCATGGTAGCATGCACCTGTAATCCCAGCTACTTGGGAGGCTGAGGCATAAGGATCACTTGAACCCAGGAGGCAGGGGTTGCAGTGAGCTGAGATCGCACCACTGCACTCCAGCCTGGACAACAGAGCGAGACTCTGTCCCCAAAAGAAAAAAGATTAACTCTAAATACTCTAAATATGCTTCAATAGGTCTGAAGGACCTTGAGCTGTAGAGGAAATTTCCTATGCCCCTCAAAGACCAATTACATGGAATCTCTACATACTTCCCCCATTGGGCATCAGCAGCAAACTGTACCTTTGTACGCCTCGAGGGATGCCCAGTTTCTTGCCCAGCAGGCGCTCACTACAGCAGTCCACCAGGCGCTTGAGGGTATACAAACACTCTCGGAAGGTGGAGAAGAAAGGGTAGTGGCTGAGCACGCACAGGGACGTGAGAGTACTGTTGCGGGAACGGCTCCCCGCCTTGGGCCGGCGTTTGCCCCGAGGAGACTGGTTCACATCAGGGGTAGAGTCGGCACTGGGAGGCTGCAGGGATGAGCCGCTCTCTGAGCTCTCAGTGCCACCCTCTTCTGAGGCACAGGTGGCACGGGTTCCTTCCTTCCCACGGGGCCCTGCCCCACCTTCCCCCTTCTCCTTAGGGATTCGCTTTTGGAAGGAGCGGTAGAAGTTAACACAGATGCCATATCGCGTGACTCCAGTGTCCTTGTCAGTGAGGGTGAAGACAAAAGAGGTATCATCCCGAAGGCTCATGCGCCGCTGCCGCACGCTCAGGCAGCCCTCGGGCTGGCAGAAGAACACTACATCTGGGGGCAGGGGAAACTCGGCGTGATCCTCTAAGGGGTATCGCCGTAGCAGTTCAGGAGTCTGGGCCACACTATCACTACTTGGGTGCCTGAAGAACATAAAGACAAATTCAGCAGCCTGAAGGGATGGAATGGGCTATCAAATTTTAACCACAGTCAACAAATAAAGCTCAAGATGCTATTTTGGATAAAGTAACCTAACTGTAACACCTTGGAAAATATGGGTGCTGCCTGCCGCATGGAGCTGGTAGCCTAAGTGAAGTCTGCACTGTCATGAAGGCATCTATTCTGAAACGAAGGGGAGATTTTGACAATAAAATTATCACTGGCACCTTAAGATGATTAACATCTTTTAAAGTGAATTAACTAATAAATTACCAAAAAAGCATACATAGAGGAGTAGCTTATAATGTACTTTTTCTTATTACAAAATAAGAAAACTGAGGTATAAAGAGTATATTTGCTCGACATCATGAAGATGTTAGTTAAGAGCAGGGTTTTGCTTTCAATCCACCTGACTTTGTTGTTTTCCCTACTGGCTTCAATGCTCCCATCAGGGTAAAATAACAGGGGAAGACGAGCTATGCAAAGCAACGTGGAAATCGGAGAGGGGAACAACTGCAGATTTTATGGCTATCCCAGATATTAAGACAAAAGCCAATCTCTTCTTGGTTACCTGGCCCCTACGATCACTAGATAGTCAAGTAACCGAGGACAGAACTTCTTCTTTTGCACCATGGTTCCAATTCATCAGTTCATCTCAGAGAAGCATCAGGGCACCAAGCAAGGAGTCAGCATTCCCGGGAGGAATTATGAAAATCGAAGTCTAATAGGAAAAAAAGTACTGATAAGATCCACTGCTGTGCCTAAGGGCCTCACCCTCTCAACTTCTTCCCGGCCAGAGGCAGAGGTCAGAAGGTCTTCCGCTTTCACACTAATGATAAGAGAACTTGACGCTTGTCTAGCCTCACGGCTAGGCTCACGAGCTCACAGAATCAAATGTTAAAAAACAGATAGGCCAGGCACGGTGGCTCGCGCCTGTAATCCCAGAACTCTGGGAGGCCGAGGCGGATCACCTGAGGTCAGGAGTTTGAGACCAGCTGGCCAACATGGCAAAACCCCATCTCTACTAAAAATACAAAAAAATTAGCCGGGCGTGGTGGCACACGTCTGTAATCCCAGCTACTCGGGAGTCTGAGGCACAAGAATCGCTTGAACCCAGGAGGTGGAGGCTGCGGTGAGCTGAGATCGCGCCACTGCACTCGAGCCGGGGCGACAGAGTGAGACTCCGTCTCAAGAAAAGAAAAAGGAGTAGATAAATAATGGTTCATCTACCTATCCCTACCAATGACTTAATTTCCAGCTTAACGCCTGGGGCTCTGTTTCTGAAAAACAGACCTAGGCCGTCTAATCGGGACTCACTCATTGTAACAAAAATTGAAGTCACTCTCAGGACCCCTCCAGGGTGGATCAGGATCAAACCAGACTCCTCAACTAGCTAGCACTTAATCTACACTTCTAGGTCTAGATGGAAACACAATTATTCTGTTTCAACCATCTACATTCAGCTTGATGTGAAACTACCATATAGACTGTCTAGTTAACCATGGTCAGACAATAACAGCTGGCTATTCTACCTCACGTGATCTCAAATGAAAATGTCCATGCCCCAATTGCCTAATCTGCACCACTTTTCTCCCTCCTTCAGGCAAGAAAGGAGCCCAGACGCCACTGCTACTAGCTCTGCCCTTGGTGCTGAATCATAATCTCTCCTCTGTTTTGATCTCAGGCTTAGAATCAGTAATACAATATACACAGATGAGTCCTTGTCCTAGTATACATTACAGAGGCTATGAATTAGAGGCAGAAATACTAGGATTTCTGCAAGGACAGGGAGAGGTGCTCAGAGAAATTTCTAAACTATGTCCTAAAATTAGGAAAAGCTTTCATGGTCTTAATTATACTTTATTTCCTGTTAAGTGTCTATACACTTCTCTAAATAAAACGTTTCACCCTGCTGCACAGCTATTTCTAGTAGGGCTATTTCTTCTATGAGTGGAAGTTCTTTTCTCATATTTCTAGTGTTCCAGGATTCTACCTCTGTGCTCTACATGCGGCCTAAGACCTTGTTCAATGCACACGAAGAGAAACCCGTTATCATATACACATACACACCCCCTACTCCCTCACCTGCTGCTGCTGCGGGCACTCCCATATATACAGACACACACACTCCCTGGATGCTTAAGGCCCTGTTTGGTTTAGGTAATGAGTAGAAGTTTTTTCTCCCCTACCTAATAATAAACAAGACCTATTTGCAATACCTCTCAAATCCTCAAAATACTGCTTTCTCCTTTCCCTTGCTCCCCACAGAGGACCTGCAGGTAATAGGATTCAGTTTTATCTCCATAGCGACTCTGGCTCCCAACACTATTTATAGCAGAGCCACAGCCCCTCCCCTGCTTGGTGACCGCACACTGCTAGCAGCTGCTACTCCAGGGTCGGCCAAGGCCCATAACAATTCACTCTCCTCGAACCTACAGACACTTCTCCCACTGGCAGTACCTGCTAAGAATTAGGTTATCTTCTCCCTCATCTGTCTGTAGTTTGTACTTCGTCCTAATTCTGGCTTTTGATAGTGATATCTCTAGAACACCACCAGGTTTCTGAGCACGCCATATATTCATTTCTAGGTATCACCACTGATTGACGAACCCAAACAGTCCCTTGGTTCTCCCAACTGCAACAAAGTCATGAGCAAACTACAGGAGGTGGGGTACGATAACAGAGCTGCACTCAGCTCCTCCTGAGCAGAATCCAAGGGGGAGAGAAATAGAGAAATGAAATGGGATGTGAGTAAAAAGCATAATTTGTTCTAATAAAGAATTATGTAGTTAACCTGTCATGGGATTCGAAAAAAAAAATTATGTAGAAATGACCAGAGTGAGAGCCAAAGTATCTAAAAGTAAAACAGAATTTATAGAACCAGAGCTCTAGGCTACACCTCGCAGTCTATGTTTACATTGAAAACCAGGGGCCCTCTCCAGCCAAAATCTCAAACATCAGGCCTGAGGCACCTCCTACTGAGTACGCATCAGGCCCCTCCAGCCTTGGTGGGATCTCAGTCCCTCTCCACTGACAACTATCTGATGAAACTCAAGTCACTCGCAATCATTTCCTTCCAGAGCCACAAGGACCCTGAGATCTTGTTATTCTAGCTACGGGTGGTAGGATAGATTTTTAGCCAGAATTCACATCTGATCAGCAGCACTGCCTTCCATTATTCAGAATGCAGAGATAACTAAGATTTTCCTTCTCATTCTCTCCTCTCCCCCCTCCCCACAAAGACTAACACCTCTAACTCCTCTTAAGACTAAATCCTCTAACATCACCCACAACTCACACTGTCTTCACAACCAGCGAGGCTCCGACTCTGCCTCTTGTCTCAACCACGTTTACTAACGTGGAGCCTCTGGTTCCTATCTTCCTGTATTCCAAAAGCATCCAGTTCAAAATGCATATCTATCTGCTGAAGTCCGACATCACCATCAGCTCCACCCAGAGGTAGATTCGAGATTCACAAACTTTTAAGTTACCTATGCCTTTTCAGTAGAAATGGCCATGCTAACCAACCCTTTGGATTCGTCCCTCATTTTGGACAGGATCTCATAGTGAAACCACAGGAACCAGAGAGCGATATGACATCTCTGCTGACGTGAACACAACAGGAGGCTCTCCTCCCCTCCTCTACCTCCGCAGGCAGTGACCTTGCAAGCTCATCAGCACAGACTGGTCCAGCGTACGGGAGAACTGGAGCAAGGAGGCTGGCAGCTGGCAGGGTTGGGGTAGAGGGGAGGGCAGGGAAAGGTGGAAGAAGGTAGATACACGAGGATGGGGAGGAGAGCGATTGCAGAAAGATGAAATGGTGTTTTCTCTCTCCAGCAAGTCAATTTTGAAACATCAAGTTAAAAAAAAAAAAAAAATCTTGAGAACCAAACATGTTTCTCCACATTCTAGCCAAAAATAAGGCGCACGCACGCACACGCACAAGCACACCCACCAAGCGTGGTGCGGGCTCGGCCCAGGGGCTGGCCAGCTCTGCCCGCCCCCTCACCTGCTGGCCAGTTCTCCCCCGCCCCCGCCCCCGCCCCGAACCCGAACCCGAACCCGAACCCGAACCCGAGCCGCCCGCCAGGCAGGAACCAAGCCCAGCAGCCTGAGCCCCCTCCTCGGCCCAGGGCGCCCCCATCCCCGGCCCCGCCCCTCCTCGGCAGACCCCCGCCCCACGCCCCTTCACACTCCCCCAGGGCCTCCTCAGAGACCCCTTCCTCCAAGAGCCACGGTGTCCTCTCAGAGCCCGTCTCCCGCTCGGAGTCCCCAGACGCTAGCCCAGGATCCCCACCGGCCCAGACTCTCCTACCTCCCAAGCTCTAGGGCACTGACCAGGCCCGGCCCGACGTCCCCCGGCAGCGGGGCGTCAGTCGTTCCCCAGCGCGGCGCCGCTCCGAGCGGGCGCCAGTTCCGCGTCTGCACTGGGGGGCGCGCACCACTCGCGCGGGGTGCGGAGGGGGAGGCCGGGGCCGGGGCCGTACCATTCAGCCCGGGGGGCCGGGGCTGCGCCGAGCCGAGCGCCGCGGGGCGGGGCCGACCTCGGGAGACGGCGGCTGCGCACACACCTAGCCTAGCGCCCGTGGGCGGGGGAGGGCGCGCCAGGCCGACCCAGCGCCGTCGCGTGCCAAGGGGAGGACCCACGGCAGTACCTTGTTTGGGTTGCTCAGAGAGACTCACCCGACGGGGTCATAGCGCCCGTTTCGACGACATGTGGATTCCTCTGAAAGTCACTTCCCAAGATAATCGGCCCCTGAGACTTCCTGACGGGCTCCCCATCCCCCAGTTCCCCCCACTCAGGCGCTTTGGCGGTGTTCGGCGCCCGAGCAGGGAAGCCGGCTGCCGCGAGATGGAGCCTACCAAGCCAGGGCAGCGGGGACAGAGGGGGGCGCGCGGCCGCGGTTACCTCCACCGGGCGCGCGCGGGGAAGGGGGGGCGTGGCCGCGCCGCGGCGCCCGCTGGGAGATGGAGTCCCGTCAGTCCGCGAGGACAGCCCCGCCGCAGGACATCCTCCCCGCGGCCACACGGCTCTTCTCTTCCTGTCCCAAAGGGCCTGGGGACCGAAACTGGGTTCTGGGTCTTTCAGGTTGTGCCTTTTGCAGATGCCAAAGGAAAAACCAAGGCATGCTACACACGCACGTGAGGTGCACCGCCGAGGCCTTAGCGCTGAAATCCAACACTTCCTCCTCCACCGCAGAAAGGCAACCGGATCCTACCTGGATCCCAGCAGGGGAAGGGGGCGCCTAAGCCTCAGCATTCCATTTACCCATATGGCGCAGTGGGGGTTAGTAAGAAGAGGCCCCCTCTCACGGCCAAGGCTGTCATTTGTGACTCTCCCTCCTCTGAGCCTGGAGGCGGATCCTAAAGACCGCAGGCTTCCTCCTCTATTACCGTGTCCCCACCCCCAATCCAGAAATTGGTTTCTCTCATTTTGTATTCATTTTGATCTTCCTGTTCAAACAGTACCAGACCTATCAGTGAGGCGGCGCTGAGACATTTATGGCCATACCACAGAGTGACAGTGGAGAATTTTTCTTGGGGCCCTGTGGGAAAAACAGGAAGTGGCGGAGGCAGGATGGGCAGGCCCTGGGGAACCTTGTGCAGAGTGGCCCCCAGTCCCATCCGTTTGTGGGGTCAGCGTGGTCTTCAGACACAGCACAGTGTTAGCGAGGGCTCCACTGCTCAGAAGCCACAAAACTCCCAACCCTTTGACTCTCTTTTAATGCCACGGGAGGATCTCCTTGCCCAGCTCCCAGGAATGTTTGCCCTTCTCAGTCTGTTCCACTTCTAGGAGGCAGCCACCAGGCCTCAGCCATCCGGCCAAGAAAACGGAAAATATGGGGACAGAACAGTCATTCGTGCACATCCCAGATCTCAGAGAGCAGCGGTGGGAGCTTTTTGTCCTGCAGACGCAGTGCAAACACTTGCTCTGAGTGGACGCTGCTCAGGGTCCGGAGGCTCACCAGTTTCATTAGCATCCGTGGGAACATCAGTCGGTCCTGGGGAAAGGAGAGAGACAAGCACAGCTTTTGCCTGTCCCCAGGGAAGCGGGGCAAGGGTAGGGGAGTTGTGGGAGAGGTGAATTGTCTGCACACCATGCGGTCAGAGAGAAATTCTTGAAGGGAAAGTAGGTATGTCAGGGAATGGGCCTGTGTGTGGGAAGGAGGAAAAGGGGCACCATGGGGAGACTCACATGTGGATGGTGGATGGAGACATAGGCATGCAGGGCTTCCACATATGTGTGCTGCAGCCTCTCTACCTGGAGCTGGTCCTGCACGTTGGGCCGGTCTATAGGTCACCAAGAGAGTTGAGGAGCAGGTCTGGCCAGGGTCCAGTTCCATACCCCAAATTGCAACCAAAATATAGAGACATGCTCCAGCCAAGCTCTCTCATCCTAAAATAACACAGCAAATGCCTCCACCCTCCCAAGCCACCACCCCCCGCCGCCCCCCCATTCCTGTGGGGCCTGCAGCCCTCCTTGGTGCAGGTCTCTTGCTGTTTCCCGTTGCCCCTCCTCCACACCTGCAGAGAAGATGCTGATAGCAATGAGCAAAGCAAACTCGGCATCATTGAGTTGCAGCTCATTCATGGCCCTGGAGAACTCGAAGATGGGGTTGATGAATTCCACTTGCAACCCTGGGGAGGAAGAAGGGAGGCTGACGCATGCAGCAGGAGCAGCAGGAACTTTCTTCTCTCCTCACCTTAGGGAACTACTAGGGACTCACTAAGAAGTTTACTGGGGCCGGGCACCGTGGCTCACGCCTGTAATCCCAGCACTTTCGGAGGCTGAGGCGGGCGGATCACCTGAGGTCAAGAGTTCGAGAAGAGCCTGGCCAACAGGGCGAAACCCCGTCTGTACTAAAAACACAAAAACTAGCCAGGCGTGGTGGTGGCAGGTGCCTGTAATCCCAGCTACTTGGGAGGCTGAGGCAGGAGAATCGCTTGAACACGGGAGGCGGAGGTTGCAGTGACCCAAGATCGCACTACTGCACTCCAGCCTGGGCGACAGAGTGAGACTCCATCAAAAAAAAAAAAAAAAGTCTACAAGGCTTTGCTGTGTAACCTTGAGCAAATGTCTTAACCCCTCTAAGCCTCATCTGTGAAATGGGAATCATATCTGAACCCATCTCAGAAAATTGTTGGTATGGTTCAATGACGAAGTATGCAGAGCACTTAGCGCTGTGTCTGGCACACAAGAGGTGCTGAATTAAATAATAATTCTGGTATTCTTGTTTTTTTTCTTTGAGATAGGGACTTGTTCTGTCACCCAGACTGGAGTGCAGTGGCACAATCACAGCTCACTGCAGCCTCAACCTCCCGGACGCAAGCCATCCTCCCACTTCAGCCTCCCTAGTAGCTGGGACTACAGGTGCATACCATCACACCTAGCTAATTCTTATATTTTTTGTTGTGACAGGATTTCACCATGTTGCCCAGGCTGGTCTCGAACTCCTGGACTCAAGCAATCCACCCACCTCACCCTCCCAAAGTGCTGGGATTACAGGCACCAGACACCATCACCTGCCAATTCTGTCATGAAAATTATTGAGGGCTCCACATTTCTAGAAATAGAGGCAACTCTTATTTTTGTTTATAAAGAATCCTTTTTCAGCAGGGCACGGCAGTTCATGTCTGTAATCCCAGCACTTTGGGAGGCCGAGGCAGGGGGATCACCTGAGGTCAGGAGTTCGAGACCAGCCTGGGCAACATGGCAAAACCCCGTCTCTACTGAAAATACAAAAATTAGCTGGGCGTGGTGGTGCACTCCTGTAATTCCAGCTACTTAGGGGGCTGAGGCAGGAGAATTGCTTGAATCTGGAAGGCGGAGGTTGCAGTGAGCCAAGATCACGCCACTGCACTCCAGCCTGGATAACAGAGCGAAACTCCATCTCAAAAAAAGAAAAAAGAAAAAGAAAAAAGGCCGGATGTGGTGGCTTATCCCTGTAATCCCAGCACTTTAGGAGGCCGAGGCAGACGGATTGCCTGAGGTCAGGAGTTTGAGACCAGCCTGGGCAACACAGTGAAACCCGGTCTCTACTAAAAATACAAAAATCAACTGGGCGTGGTGGCGCACCTGTAGTCCCAGCTACTCAGGAGGCTGAGCAGGAGAATTGCTTGAACCTGGGAGGCGGAGGTTGCAGTGAGCCGAAATTGTTCTACTTGCACTCCAGCCTGGGCGACAGAGCAAGACTCTGGCTAAAAAAAAAAAAAAAAAAAAAAATCCTTTTTCAGCAGGGCACGGTGGCTCACACCTGTAGTCCCAGCTACTCAAGGAGGATCACCTGAGCCCAGAAGGTCGAGGCTGCATTGAGCCGTGATTGATCACACCACTGCATTCAGCCTGGGCGACAGAGTGAGACCCTGTTTCAAAGAAAAAAAAAAAGACTCATTTTTCACTGGCATTGGCCTTACTTATTTGAACACTAGAGATACATTTCATGTATCACATCCTCGAGGGAATATTGCAGTATGGGTGAGGATGTGGATTCTGGTGCCAGACTGCCTGGGGTTGAGTCCTGGCTCTACCACTTACAAGGCAGTGTGACCTTGTGTAAGCTATTTAACCTCTCTGGGCTTTGGTTTTCCCATCTGTAAAATGGGAATAATAATAGTACCTATCTCATAAATATGTGGCATATATGGTAACTACCACATAAGTGTTTGTAAAATAAATAATTTTTTTTTTTGAGACAGAGTCTTGCTCTGTTGCCAGGCTAGAGTGCAGTAGCATGATCTCGGCTCACTGCAAGCTCTGCCTCCCGGGTTCAAGTGATTCTCCTGCCTCAGCCTCTTGAGTAGCTGGGACTACTGGCGCATGTCACCACGCCCAGCTAATTGTATTTTTAGTAGAGACAGGATTTCACCATGTTGGCCAGGATGGTCTCGATCTCTTGACCTCGTGATCTGCCTGCCTCGGCCTCCCAAAGTACTGGGATTACAGGCATGAGCCACCGCGCCTGGCCAATAAATAATACGTTTTTCTTGGAAACAGTCTTCCTGCTGAGAAGACTAAAATGCAACAAAACATGAGCTAAAGTCATGATACCCAGAGAATATGTCTCTCATACACATTGTCAAAGTCTCTGCACCCTACACAGTTCCCCAGGCTTTGTCAGATTTCTTTTAGCAACCATCTGCTACACTTTTCCATTCAAGGCTTCTTGGTGAGTCACTTCCTGTACTTTCACCCTGATGTTTATCAAGTGTTGTGTGTTAGTCCATTTAATGGGCAGGCCCCATTTTCTTTTTCTTTTTTCTTTTTTTGAGATGGAGTCTTGCTCTGTCACCCAGGCTGAAGTGCAGTGGTATGAATGTGGCTCACTGCAGCCTCAACCACCTGGGCCCCAGTAATTCTCCTGCCTCAGCCCCCAAGTAGGTGGGACTACAGGCATGCACCACCATGCCAGGCTAATTTTTATATTTTTTTTGTAGAGACTGGGTTTCGCCATGTTGCCCAGGCTGGTCTCGAAATGGTCTCGAACTCCTGAGCTCAAGCAATCCACCCACCTCGGCCTCCCAAAGTGCTGGGATTACAGGCGTGTACCTGTCTCTACATGGTAAAACCCTGTCACCCAGGCTGGAGTGCAGTGATCTCGGCTCACTGCAACCTCAGCCTCCTGGGTTCAAGCGATTCTCCTGCCTCAGCCTCCCGAGTAGCTGGGACCACAGGTGTGCACCACCACACCCAGCTAATTTTTGTATTTTCAGTAGAGATGGGGTTTCACCATGTCAGCCAGGCTGGTCTCGAACTCCTGATCTCAGGTGATCCACCTGCCTCGGCCTCCCAAACTGCTGGGATTTCAGGTGTGAACCACCACGCCCGGCAGCAAGCTCCATTTTCTAAAGCATTTCTTGGTGAGGTTTTGAGCCCCAAAGTGTGGCAAACAGCCCCTTTATACAGAAATTAAGAGGAGGTTCTGTAGTTGGCTAATGCACCTGTGAGGGTCTGCTGCTGCTCACGGAATGAACACCTCAAATGTGCTCAGTCCATGTCACCAGTTACCTACTACATGCAGTAAACAGTAGAGGATAGAGAGGGGAGGAGACTTGACAGACAGCACTCCTGCTCCTTCTCCCCAAGGCCTCACTCATGAAATGAGAAATGAAAGGCAAGCGTGATTACTTCAAAACTGCTTGTATAAATAAAGCTATAAATAGGTGCAGATTCAGATAGCATGAGTCTACGAGTGCCAAAGGAATACAAAGATCTTAGAACTGGGCAGGGTTCCACAAGGAGGATATTCTGAAGGAGGGAAGAGCCATGGTTAAGAAGCTCTGAGATAATAACCATTGAGGAAAAAGTGGTTTGGAAGGGGGGGGCAGGGCTGGGCTTTAAAGCTGGATAAAGTCATTAAATCATCCCATTAGGTGTCAATACATCCAGGCAGCACACCGGTTACTATAGAAGGCAAAAGGTGCCAACATAGCCCTATTATGCCCTACAGCGAAGAGTGGCCTTCCTAGAAAGCTCACTGGGTGGGCCTGTGTTGGGAGAGCAAGAGGCATGTGAGCTGGCCTGAGTTATCAGAAACCAGGGAAGGCTTGATGACTGGCCTGGTCGCAGATCTACCAGCCCCGAGAATGGAGTCAGGGCATCAGCCATATTTTATAGCCCCACTCATCCAGCCGTTAAGCTACTTGGTTTCCTGCTGAAGCTCAATTCCAGCCCCTCCAAAACTCCCTCAGCCTCCTGTCCTTTCCCAGGCCAGTTCTCATGACACAAACATTATCAATAGTTGAATATGAAGAAACCCCTTCTGCGTAGCTCCCAAGCGAGCATCAGATAGAGAGCCGCAGGGTGAACTAATTTTTGGAGAACATACTTCAGATATAGGATGGGGATGGAAGCATTCGCTCTTATCGTACATCCCCTCTGGGCATGTTTCCCATGCCATGGTTCCGCTTCATCAGAAAGTGCAATTGAAAAAGAGTAGGGGGGGAGCCTGGGGCAGTGGCTCATGGCTGTAATCCCTCGGCTTTGGGAGGCCGAGGCGGGCGGATTGCCTGAGCTCAGGAGTTCAAGACCAGCCTGGGCAAAACAGTGAAACCCCGTCTCTACTAAAAATACAAAAGTTAGCTGAGCGTAGTGGCGCGTGCCTGTAGTCCCAGCTACTTGGGAGGCTAAGGCAGGGGAATCGCTTGAACCCAGGAGGCGGAAGTTGCAGTGAGCCAAGATCGCCACTGCACTTCAGCCTGGCAACAGAGTGAGACTCCATCTCAAAAAAAAAAAAAGAAAAGAAAAAGAGTAGGGGAGGCTGGGTGTGGTGGCACACGCCTGTAATCCCAGCACTTTGGGAGGCCGAGGCAGGTGGATCACCTGAGATCAGGAGTTCGAGACCATTTCGAGACCAGCCTGGGCAACATGGCGAAACCCAGTCTCTACAAAAAAAATATAAAAATTAGCCTGGCATGGTGGTGCATGCCTGTAGTCCCACCTACTTGGGGGCTGAGGCAGGAGAATTACTGGGGCCCAGGTGGTTGAGGCTGCAGTGAGCCACGTTCATACCACTGCACTTCAGCCTGCGTGACAGAGCAAGAACTTATCTCAAAAAAAAAAAAAAAAGTAGGGGAAATCAGCCCCCATGATCCCCAAAGAGCACATGTGAGGAAGATTTGTTCACTTTTTGACTACTAAAAAGTTCAGTGCAGTGAGTTTCAAACTTTTTTTTCAAGCTATAAAATCTGCAAGCAAAATACTATGTAGCAGTGCAATATATAATGCAGATTTAAATGGAGCTTCTTGTTTGGCTAAAGTAAAGGTGAAGGACATTCCTGTGCCTCCCTGTTTCTCCTCCAAGGTGCCATTCCATATATCTCTCAGGTTCCTTGGAATACAGTTTGAAAACCACTGACCTAAAGCAACAGAGGACAGGGGTCTATCTGGAGCAGCTGAGAGAAGCCTATCAGCATTCCAGTTTTCCATCTTCAAAAAACAAGCGGAGCCTTCCCTTACCAGCCACCCAAACATTGGGCCTGTGGCTCTGTAGTCACTATGGGTCTCTGACAAAAAGCACCAGTCCTGGCCAGGTTCAGTGGCTCATGCCTGTAATCCCAGCATTTTGGGAGGCTGAGGCACATGGATCACTTAGGGTCAGGAGTTCAAGACCAGCCTGGTCAACATGGTAAAACCCTGTCTCTACTAAAAATACAAAAATTAGCTGGGCATGGTGGTGCATCTAATCCCAGCTACTTGAGAAGCTGAGGCAGGAGAATTGCTTGAACCCGGGAGGTGGAGGTTGTAGTGAGCCAGGATCACGCCACTGCACTCCTGCTTGGGTGACAGAGCAAACTCTGTCTAAAAAAAAAAAAAATGAAACAAACAAAAAAAAAGTCCTTGGCTGGGCATGGTGGGTGGCGCACGCCTGTAATCCCAGCACTTTGGGAGTCAGAGGCAGCAGGATCACTTGAGGCCAGGAGGTTGGGACCAGCCTGGGCAACATAGTGAGACTCCATCTCAATTTTTTTTTTTTTTTTGGTCGCCCAGGCTGGAGTGCAGTGGTGCGATCTCGGCTCACTGCAACCTCAGTCTCCCAGATTCAAGCGATTCTCCTGCCTTAGTCTCCCAAGTAGCTGGGGCTACAGGCGCGTGCTACCATGCCTGACTAATTTTTTAGATTTTTAGTAGAGACAGGGTTTCACCGTGTTAGCCAGGATGGTCTCGATCTACTGACCCGGTGATCTGCCCACCTCGGCCTCCCAAAGTGCTGGGATTACAGGCATGAGCCACCGCGCCTGGCCCTCAATTTTTAAAACTAAAAAATAAAAAAAGAGGCATCTGTCCATCCAACCCCAATCCCTGTGTGATCTCAGTTCTCACCTGCTTTGGCAAAGTCTTCCCGGTTATAACTGAAATCCTTGAGGAAGGTGATACTCTCACTCCCAGGGTTGTACCTCCGAGATGTCTCCAGAAGCATCACCTGCACACAAGCAGCAAACCTCAAACGGGGACTAGGAGGGCTGGTCTTGGAGCATGGCCCCTTCCAGGGAGGCCGATTCCCCTCATCCCTGCTTCCCAGCAGATTTAGCTCTCCCAGCTCGATGTCTGGAGGCCCCTCCCACAGATAATCCCACTCTGCTTCTCCCTTCGTCCCTTGCCCTTCTCCAGCCACCTCGATCGCAGAGGTCTTCAGCAGGGCAATCTGGTCCTCCCGGCTGAGCTGCAGGAAGCCGGGTAGCTGTTTAGCAAAGTCAACTATCTCCTGCACAGAGACGATGGCCAGCTCAGTGAAGTGGGCAAAGCGCTGCTGACGGGCCTCCCGGCTATGGGGATCTGGTGCCATGGGCCAAGGCTACCCAGGAAGGAAAAGGCAAAGCGCTTTGAGTCGGACATCAAGAAGCCCACTGGTGATTTGGGCGCAGCCGCCTCTCCCCAGGCGTGTCAAGTACCGTGACTCGAAGCCGGTCAGAAAAGGAGCGCCGATTACACTGTTGCTGGGCAGCGACCAGCTTCTCAATCATGCCCAGTTGCTCCGGGCTGAGCTGGGGCAGGATTTGGGGGGGTGAGGAAGCCCTGGGGGGCAGGGATGTGGCATGAGCCTGTTCCTCCTCTTGCCGCTTCAGTTTCTTCAGGCGGATCTGTTCTTCTGACAGGACACCTAAGGACAGGGCCGAATATGAGGAAGGGAGCAGATGGGGAGACAGGAAGCAAGGATGGGGCAAAGGGGGTGGTTTGGGGCTCCAGAAGAGCAGACAGCACTGGGTAAAGGCAAGAAGATTTTTTTTTTTTTTTGAAACAGAGTCTCACACTCACTCAGGCTGGAGTGCAGTGGCGTGATCTTTGCTCACCGCAACCTCCACCTCCTGGGTTCAAGTGATTCTCCTGCCTCAGCCTCCTGAGTAGCTGGGATTACAGGCGCTCACCAACACGCCTGGCTAATTTTTGTATTTTTAGTAGAGTCGGGGTTTCACTATGTTGGCCAGGCTGGTCTCAGACTTCTGACCTCAGGTGATCCACCCGCTTCTGTCTCCCAAAGTGCTGGGATTACAGGCAGGAGCCACCGTGTCCAGTCAAGAAAGATATTGTAATCCATACTTAGGGATCAGTTAGCCCCTGCAAGTTCAGGCACCTGTCCTGGGTCACACCCTGGCCCCCTCTTTCCCCTCAGCCTCTTCCCCACTCCAGCCCCAGAAACTCACACTCCTCCCGCATGCCAGCCTGGCGGCATTTGCGAAGCCGACACTCCTGGCACTTGCGACGCATGTAGGTGTCCATGGGGCAGTGGCCGCCGCTGTGGCAGACATAGCGCGCTCCCTTGATGACGCTGCGGCGGAAGAATCCCTTGCAGCCCTCGCAGCTCAGAACGTTGTAGTGGAAGCCGGAGGCCTTGTCCCCACACACGCTGCATAGCTCGTTCCCCAGCATTTTGGGGGCTGGCCCCTTTTTCCGCTTTTGTGGACGGATCTCTGGATACAGGAAAGTGCTTCAATGCTCTCCCCCGAGGAAAAACTTCATGTTCTCCCTGACTCAGCCACTGCCCTGGGCACTCAGTGACCTCCATTCCCTTCATTATACAAACTCCAGTCTCTCTTTTATGAGAAGAGTAGCCCTCACTTGCCAAGTGCCATTATGTTCTAGGTACTGTAAGAGCCTTTTATATGCACTGATCCTTAGAACAACCATAATTTTTAACAAGGAAAGTGAGGCTCAGAAAGGCCTAAAGTAGAGACAAAATTCACACTTAGATCAGTCAGATTTAGTTAGCTCTAAAGCCTTTGAACTTAACCATGAGATTATATATAAAGTAAAAACCCCCAAGGAACTTCTTCCAGATCCAGGACCTGGAATCTGGACCCCTACCTCCTCCAAACCCAGAAGCTCCTCACCTGTGGGTTCTGAAGGGGGCTCTGCCCTGGTGAGCAGGGCTGTGGGTTCTGCAGCCTCCAGCCCCACCCCTGCAGCGCCCCCGGCAGAGTGGGGCATCTTGGCTTCCTCTCTGAGGATGCAGCTGCTGCCTCCCTGGGCCTGGCTGCTTGCATCCTGTGTGCCTGGCTTCCACAGCTCCACTGCAGTGTCTGAGCTCCAAAAGAGAGGCACAAGGGGGTCTCAGGCCCCATCCCGGCTCCACGGCCCAGCGTCCTAGCTGGGAAACTGCAAACTTATCCCCACCCTTAGAGGGCAGCAAAGTCCCAGCTCAGGCTTTAGGACCCTAGAGTCTGTGTGGGCTCTAGCTAGGACTAGTCACTTGTAGCTTCTTACATCTCAAGACCTTAAATGAAGATGTTAACCCTTGTCCCTTTGGGGGGCTGGAGTGTATGCATTTCAGAGATCAGATAAAACTCTTCAAAGCCAGAGCAGGGTAAGCAGTCAGCTGGCCAACTCTCCAGCAGCAAATCCAGACTGGGGAGGACGGGGCGGGTGCCTGCAAGGGCCAGGCACTGGAACCAGGGGAGAGGTGACCTGGGCGGGAGGCAAGCACGACTAAGAACGGCTCTGGACTGCTCCCTGGAGGAAGGAAGAAGTCAGGTAATGAAGGAGGCCGATTCCTACAGGAGGCGTGGAGCCTGCGGTCTGGGCTTAGGGGAGAGGGCTGGAATGAAGCTTACCAGGAGAAATGTCAGGCACAGGGGCCCCCAGCCACAAGGACATCTCTTCCTGGAGCCCTGGTCATTACCAAGGCACTGTCCTGCAGGAAGGACCCAAGTTATACTCTTCCAGAACTGGGCTCCTTTCTGGCCTCAGCTCCCTTCTCCACCTGATCCTCCCTTTTATCAATATCAACAATATCAGCTAACATTTACTTGCCAAATATTAGCCTGTACTAAGGCTTTATTATATTACTATTATGTTTTTTAGAGACAGGGTCTCCCTATGTTGCCCAGGCTGGTCTAGGAACTCCTGGGCTCAAGTGATCCTCCCACCTGGGCCTCCCAAAGTGTGGGGATTATTGGAGTATGCCACTGCACCCAGCCTGTTATAAGGCTTTATGTGCTTTCCTCATAATATCCCTCTGAGGTCAAGACTATTAATTTTTTTTTTGAGATGGGGTCTCTCTATGTTGCCCAGGCTGGAACTCAGTGCTATTCACAGGTGCAATAATAGGACACTATCGCCTCAAACTACTGGGCTCAAGCAATCAGCTTTCAGCTTCCTGAGTACCTGAGATTATAGGCGCACGCTACTGCTCCCGGCTCAGGACTATTCTTAAACTCATTTTACAGATAAGCAAACTGAGGTTCAAAGAGATTAAGTAACTATGGTCACACAGTTAGGCGGCGGTAGAGTCAAGACTCCAACCCTCCTCTGACTCCAAAGTCTGGGCTCCCAGCCACCGTGCTGGCCTTTCTCCCCCAAAGTCCCCTCCAGGCCAGTGGGGACTGTTTGGGTACATCTACCCTGCTTCTCTCGGGCCCCTTCCCCCTCACTCCAACACTGAGGACAGCTCACTCCACCCAGTGAAACACACTGCTTACTAGAGAACCTCGCTCGTGCCACTTTCCAGGGTCCTAGCACAAACCTGTCTCCAAGAATCTCCCCAATTCACATAGAGGACCTCCTCCCCCGAGCCCCTCAGGAGTTATTCTGGGACCCAGAGTCCTGTTCCTGTCCCAAGCTTCCATCACCATCACCCCTCACTTCTCCCCAGAAACCCCCTTCTCAGATCCTTAGGACATTCCCCGACCCCACCCCAGATACACACACAGAGCCCCAGGCCACTGCTAAGGAGCAGACCCACCAAATCCCCAGGCCACCAGACTTCCTGGGTGGGCAGTCTCTGGAGCCCCCTTGCTGGTAGAAGAGGATGGTGCAATTCCCTGTCCAGAGGTCTCGGTGGCCAGCCGGTGAGCTGGAGCTGAGCACAAGCGGGACCTGCAGCCCCAGGGAAGCAGCAATTTGGGGAAAGGCTGAGGGGAGGGACTGCCGAGGGGTCAGGCCACCCCTCCTTCCTGCCTGGCGACCACAGCCCTCCCCTCCTCACCCCCGCCCACAGGGCAGCTTCTCCACCAGGCTGGCTCCTCCCCAGCCGGCCACCCCCCTCTCCCGCCACTCCCACCCCCCTACTCCCGGCCAAAACAGTGGCATTTCCCTGCAGACCGGCCAAGTTCCATGTCTCTCCCCTTCCTCTCCTTACCCAGCGCTCTTAGCAGCTCTTGCAAAAGGACTGCCTCCCAGGAACCCCCACCCCAATCCCAGCAGCCTCCAGAATCAGTGTTCCCTCCCCTCCATAGGCACCTCGTGGAGCAAAGGTCCCAGCACGGCCCGGAATTGCGACACTGAGCCCCAGCCGGCTTTCCCAGCCTCCCTCCTCCTCCCTTGCCTCTGGGAAGAGGCCAAGAAGCTCTCCCTACTAGCCCCAGGCCTCAGCCAGGCTGGTAGAAATCCAGGGGTGGAGAAAGGCAGGTGCAGTGCCTTCCAGGGAGTTTCTGAAAGTGGGTGCCCTGCAGGGGCCACAGATAAGAGAGGAGGCCAGGAGAGCCTTTGATAGGAAATCTGCTATGAGCAACGGCAGGCCTGGGATAGGGGTGGAGGTGGCAGAAGGAAGGCAGGCAACTCAGGTGGCAGCCCAGGATGGACCTGGGAAGGTATGCGGGTTGCCTCTTCTGGGGAACAACCCCATCTGAAGTGATGGCAGGCTCCAACCAGCAGCTACTGAGACTATAGTCATTCTTCCCACTCTGCTGCCTAGGGTGTGAAATCCATCCCTGAAAGTAGACATCGTATTTTATTGATTTCATCTCCCCCAACACCCTTGAAACAGGGCTGGCGCAGATGTGGCAACAGAGTAGGTACTGTGTTCCTATTTGTTGAATGAATAACAAGAAAAATATTATTCTCGGCCAGGCACGGTGGCTCACACCTGTAATCCCAGCACTTTGGGAGGCTGAGGCAGGCAGATCACGAGGTCAGGAGATCAAGACCATCCTGGCTAACATGGTGAAACCCATCTCTCCTAAAAATACAAAAAATTAGCCGGGCATGGTGGCAGGCGCCTGTAGTCCCAGCTACTCGGGAGGCTGAGGCAGGAGAATGGCGTGAACCCAGGAGGCGGAGCTTGCAGTGACCCGAGATCGCGCCACTGCACTCCTGCCTGAGCGACAGAGTGAGACTCTGTCTCAAAAAAAAAAAAAAGAAAAATATTATTCTTGTCTATCCCATACTTGTTAGCCCTAGTCAATTTTTTTTTATTATTCTTTTTCTTTTTTTTTTTTTACCTTTTTTGAGGTGGGGTCTCACTATGTTGCCCAGGCTGGCTTCACACTCCAGGGCTCAAGCCATCCTCCCACGTCAGCCTTCCAAAGTGCTAGGATTACAGGCACACACCATCACAACTGCTGCAGTCAATTTCAACTCAGCATGTTGATTTAGCGTTCAGACTCTGGGCTCAGATTTTGGGTTCAAACCCTAAACCTCTTATTACCTATGTGATCCTGATTGAGCAATTTACTTAATGTCTCTGAATCTGTTTCCCTATCTTTAAAATAAGAATAGTCGAGCCAGCAATGGTGTGTTGAAAAATAAATAGACCGGTCGTGGTGGCTCACGCCTGTAATCCCAGCACTTTGGGAGGCCTAGGCCTAGTGACCTCCCATCACTTGAGGTCAGGAGTTCGAGACCAGCCTGGCCAACATGGTGAAACCCCGTCTCTATTAAAAATACAAAAGTTAGCCAGGCATGGTGATGCGGGTCTGTAATCCCAGCTACTTGGGAGGCTGAGGGAGGAGAATCACTTGAACCTGGGAGGTTGCAGTGAGCCGAGATTGTGCCACTGCGCTCCAGCCTGGGTGCAGAGTAAGACTCCATCTCAAAAAAAAAAAAAGGAAAGAAAGATAAATAAAATAGGAATAATAGTAATTTTTACCACACAAGGTTGTTGTGAGATTGAAACTACAGATCATGCTGGACGTGGTGGCTCATGCCTGTAATCCCAGCAGCTTGGGAGGCCAAGGCAGATGGATCACTTGAGGTCAGGAGTGCCAGACCAGCCTAGCCAACATGGTGAAACCCCATCGCTACTAAAAATACAAAAATGTAGCCAGGTGTGATGGTGCATGCCTGTAATCCCAGCTACTTGGGAGGCTGAGGCAGGAGAATCGCTTGAACCCAGCAGGCGGAGGTTGCAATGACCTGAGATCGTGCCATTGCACTCCAGCCCGGGCAACAACAGCAAAACCCCAAAAAAAAAAGAAGAAAGAAAGAAACAGAGAGAGAGAGAGAGAGAGAAAGAAAGAAAAAGAAAGAAAGAAGAAAGAGAAAGGAGAAAGAAAGAAAGAACAGATTCTATCACAATGTGTGGCACATAGTAAGTGTTGGAGAAATGGCACGAGTTATCATCACCCTCCCAGTTCTTTCAGCTGTGGGTCTGCCCATTGCTTTAACTTGGTGGATTCTGAATTTGTACTTGTTTCCATACACAACACAAACCCTTCACTATCTTTTCTGGTCCTTAGAGCGGCCCTGGGAGGAAAGGAGGGTAAGTAACCAGAGCTCCATTTGACAGAGAATACTGAAACTCATGTGAGGGCCTTTTCCAAGACCACACAGTTAGTGACCGGGCTGGGATCAGAACCCAGATGTCCTCACTCCAGTCCCTTTGCCGTGTCAGAGTCCAGGACAATCTTGTCTTGTTGTGTCTTGGGCCACTGAAGTGCTGGAATGGAAGCAGCCAGGGCTGGTGGGCTACAGACAGGGGAGAGGCTGAGAACCCTGCAGATGCTCCAGTCCAGATGTGGGAGGCGAGGAGCTGAGGTTACTGCTGGTCATTCACCCCCTGCCCCATTCCCAGCTTCCTGCTCACGGACTCTTCCTGTTTTGCTATGAACTCCAGTTCCCATGGGCCCCACATTAAAGCATAGAAGGATGGGGGCCAGGGCAGGCAGCCAAAGAGACCGAAACAGATGAACAGGGCACCAGGGAAGAGAACAGAGGAAACAGGGAAAGAGTGGACAGGGGGTGTGGATGGGACAGAAGGAACCAGATGAGAAAAAGATGAAGGCTGAGACAGAAGAGCAGCCTGGTGAAAGACGAGAGGAAGCACAGGGTGGGACAGGGGGAACAGGCGGGGGCTGGGGAGCGGAGTGTGAGAAGACAGCAGGCTGGGTGCTGTTGCAAAATCTGCCCATGTATTCATTTTCACATTTCAGAAAAGCCCCTGTGACACCCCCATCTTAGACTTCTGCCTCCAGCTTTTGCTTTTGTTCCCCCTCATCACAAGGTCATCCCCTCCCAAGGCCCCCACCCTGGTCTGGGTATCTCTGAGTCACAAGCACAAGGCTCTCCATTCCTCTCGTGTGTGTCCCTCCCTGATTTTCACAAGGCCCCAGCTGTTCTGGAAAAGCAGAAACCAGGGACTCTAGTCACTGACAGACTGGCGCTATTCTGTCCCAGCACCCACATCACCAGTCCGGCTCCCTCCTCTACCTCCCTGCTCCCAGAAGCTCCAGCCTAGCAGGGCAGAGATGTCCCTGAGATGCCTGGTTTCAAGAAACTCAGGGCTCAATGGTCTGGGGCCCAGTGCCCTATCTTCTGGGAGCTGGGAGAAGCCTCTTTCATCCACTTTGTTCTTCAACTCCCTCCCCTGACACCTAGTCTCCCCACAGGTGGCTTCCCAGGACCCAGAACCACACATAAGCCCCATCTTGCGGGGCCGGGGGCGGGGGCAGGCTAGGGCCAACTGCTGAAAAGGTAGGTCTGGGACCAACTCCCCCAAGCCAGGGAGTTGGCCTCAGCCTCATCTCCTGTGTAGGAGGAATTATAACTAGGACTTCAACTGCCAGAGCTGTCCTATCAGGTTACAGCTCAGAAACCCCAACCCTCATCCCTACAAAGAGGGAAAAGGAGAGGAAAATGGGAGAAGACCAAAACCTGTTGGCAGTATTTCCATGGAGTTTCTGGAGACCAACCACAGAGACTTGCTTCAAGCCAGGGCAAGCAGTGAAGTGATCAGCAGCTGGAATCACGTTCCCACTTTGCCAGCCCCACCCCCGTGCCACAGTCCCACCAGCCCGCAGTTGTTAGGTCCAAAGTCCCCCAGTCCCATGGGCCTCTTCTATGTTTCCTTGGCTCCTGCAGGAGGCAATGTCTCTGGGAACACACTCGGGGATCTACCAAGTCACATATCTGGCCCCCTAGAACCTCCACAGGTTTCTTCTCACAGCAAGGAGAAACTTGAAGCAGAAACAGGGGCATTCATCAGCCACGGTCACAGGTAGTAGTGGCTAACTCCCCCAAAAGTACTCATTCCCATGAAGCAGGCCACAGGGTAAGGTCTGCAGGGATGGACCAGGGCAACTGCTTCTTCTTCCCTCCTTCACCGTTCTGGAAGGGTGGAAAGTGTGGGGATCATCTTGCAGACCATTGTGTATCTACTCAAGTGACTTCCGCCCAACCTTCCAATCACAACATAGAGAATAATCCAGAAACCTGGATTCCCAGACCTGAGTTCAGAAATGATACAGAAGGCAGAAAGGAAAGATGTGACATTTATTTCATCCCTACTACATACATTTATCTTTATGTGCATTATTTCATTTATTCTCACAGTAAACTCTAGGAGATAGTTACTAGCAAGGGGCAAATATCAAATTTGAATACAGGTATAAGACTGGGTGCGGTGGCTCACACTTGTAATCCTAGCACTTTGGGAGGCCAAGAAGGGCAGATTGCTTGAGTCCAGGAGTTTGAGACTAGCCTAGGCAACATGGTGAAACCTCACCTTTACAGAAAAACACACACACACACACACACACACACACAAATTAGCCAGGCGTGGTGGTATCTGCCTGTAGTCCCATCTACTTGGGGGGCTGAGGTAGGAGGACTGTTGGAGCCCAGGAGGTCGAGGCTGCAGTGAGCCGTGATTCCGTGATTGCACCATTGCACTCCAGCCTTGGTGACAGAGGGAGACTGTCTCAAAAAAAAAAAAAAAAGAATACAAGTTTAGCTGATTCAAAAGTTCGAGCTCAAGCTCAAACAAACAAAAATCACAAATACACTCCATTATATAAAACTGCCGACTGGGGCCGGGCACAGTGGCTCACGCCTGTAATCCCAGCACTTTGGGAGGCCAAGTGGGAGGATCACTAGGTCAGGAGATTGAGACCATCCTGGCTAACACGGTGAAACCCTGTCTCTACTAAAAATACAAAAAAATTAGCCGGGCGTGGTGGCGGGTGCCTGTAGTCCCAGCTACTCGAGAGGCTGATGCAGGAGAATGGCGTGAACCTGGGAGGTGGAGCTTGCAGTGAGCCGAGATCGTACCACTGCACTCCGGCCTGGGCGACAGTGGGAGACTCTGTCTCAAAAAAAAAGAAAAAAAAAAAAAAAACACCAGCCGGGTGGGTGCGGTGGCTCACACCTGTAATCCCAGCACTTTGGGAGGCCAAAACAGGTGGATCACCTGAGGTCGGGAGTTCGAGACCAGCCAGACCAACATGGAGAAACCCTGTCTCTACTAAAAATACAAAATTAGCCAGGCGTGGTGGCACATGCCTGTAATCCCAGCTACTCGGGAGGCTGAGGCAGGAGAATTGCTTGAACCCGGGAGGCGGAGGTTGCCGTGAGCCGAGATCACGCCATTGCACTCCAGCCTGGGCAACAAGAGCAAAACTCCGTCTCAAAAACAACAACAACAAAACAAACAAAACAAAACAAAAACTGCCTCTTCAGATGGAAAAAAAATGGCTACCATACCTGGATTTAGGTTTGCTTCTGCCAACACAGAATAAGGTAGTGGTTTCTGTCCTCACCTTCAGGGATTCTGATTTATTTGATTTGGGATAGGCCCACGTATCCATCTAGCTACATGGTTTTTTTTTGTTTGTTTTTTTTTTTTTTTTTTTTTTTTTGCATCTGTAGTTAGGAACTAGAGTGTAAGGACCACAGAATCATCTGGCAGAAAATGCAAAAGCTGGAGGCAAAGGGGTGAAGAAACTAGGACTCAGCTTCGGGCTCTACTATCTACTTGCGCTATAATCCCCACCCTTCCTGGAACAGTTTCTCCCTATAAAAACTGAAATAATATCTGCTTCATCAACCCCTCCTACGTGGGATACTTGCATGCACAAAGAATATAGACATATTTGAGCAAGTGGGAAGAAAAGCAAAAGCTGAATTTGAGAGATAGCTGAAATTTGGTGAGCCAAAGATTTACGCTCTGAAAGTACAGTGGTCTGGCTGGTTTCCAAGAAGAGTAAGAGGCCCATTAAAACAAAACACTCAACTCCCCCCACCACTAATATGCAGCATTTTGCCAATTACCCAAGCCCCCTTTATTTTTTTTTGAGACAGAGTCTCGCTCTGTTGCCCAGGCTGGAGTGAAGTGGCACAATCTCAGCTCACTGCAGCCTCTGCCTCCTGGATTCAAGTGATTCTCCTGTTTCAGCCTCCCCGATAGCTGGGATTACAGGCACATGCCACCACGCCTGGCTAATTTTTGTATTTTTAGTAGAGATGGGGTTTCACCGTGGTGGCCAGGCTGGTCTCGAACTCCTGACCTCAGGTGATCCACCCACCTCGTCCTCCCAAAGTGCTGGGATTACAGGTGTGAGCCATGTCCAGCCTAGGCCCCGTTTAGTTCCACTAATTTGAAAAGGTTTCCTTTGACAGATACCTCTTTATTGAAAGTATTTCAGGTTCACCAATTGCAGTTTAGTAATGCAATTTGAGTAGCCTGCAAGAAGCAGCCCATTATAGACTATTCAACTGAAAATCACAAAACTTGACTTTTTTTTTTTTTTTTGAGATGGAGTCTTGCTCTATTGCCCAGGCTGGAGTGCAGTGGCACAATCTCTGCTCACTGCAAGCTCCGCCTGCCAGGTTCACACCATTCTCCTGCCTCAGCCTCCCGAGTAGCTGGGACTACAGGTGCCCGCCACCACGCCCGGCTAGTTTTTTCTATTTTTAGTAGAGACGGGGTTTCACCATGTTAGCTAGGATGGTCTCCATCTCCTGACCTCGTGATTCACCCGCCTCAGCCTCCCAAAGTGCTGGGATTACAGGCATGAGCACCGCGCCCGGCCAAAACTTGACTTTTAATCCATTCTCAAACTGTGCCCATGCCCAAACTGTGAATTTGGGCAAGTCACTTCCTCTCTTTGTTTCCTAAGCTGTAAAGTAAGAGGACTAGGTTAAATCAGGTATTCAGAGATGCTGATTTATGAAACCTGTAATAAATGGTCTTTGTGAACCATTTGGGATTATATGCAAAATTCCATGTGCGTGTTTGTATGTGTGAACATTTTTCTGGAGGAGAGGCGCAAAATTTTCATGTGATTCATAAAGGGGCTTGTGATTAAATAAGGTTAAGAACTGTTTGGCTGCCGGGCGCGGTGGCTCACGCTTGTAATCCCAGCACTTTGGGAGGCCGAGGCGGGCAGATCACGAGGTCAGGAAATCGAGACCACGGTGAAACCCCGTCTCTACTAAAAATACAAAAAATTAGCCGGGCGTGGTGGCGGGCGCCTGTAGTCCCAGCTACTCGGAGAGGCTGAGGCAGGAGAATGGCGTGAACCCGGGAGGCGGAGCTTGCAGTGAGCCGAGATTGCGCCACTGCACTCCAGCCTGGGCGACAGAGCGAGACTCTGTCTCAAAAAAAAAAAAAAAAACTGTTTGGCTACCCAGGCTTTGGCTCTTACTCTATTTGCTGCTTGGCCTCCTCCATGACAACTCTGGAAGCAAAGTTTAAATCCTGAAGTATATATAAATAATTGAATCTGGAGTCCTAGGGCAAAATAAGGACAGATAATTCTGATCTTTTTTTTTTCTTTTCTTTTTTTTTTTTTTTGAGACACAGTCTTGCTCTGTCATCTAGACTGGAGTGCAGTTGCACCATCATGGCTCACTACAGCCTCAACCTCCTGGGCTCAAGGTGATCCTCCCACCTCAGCCTCCCGAGGAGCTAGGACCACAGGTGTGTGCCACCATACCCAGCTAATTTTTAAACTTTTTTTTGTAGAGAGGAGATTTTCCTAAGCTGCTCCCGCTGGTCTCGAACTCCTGGGCTCAAGCAATCTTCCCACCCTGGCCTCCCAAAGTGCTGGGATTACAAACGTGAGCCACCACACCAAGCCTAATCAGGTTTTTTTTTGTTGTTTTGAGACAGTCTCACTCTGTCACGCAGGCTGGAGTGTAGTGGCATGATCTCAGCGCACTGCAACCTTTGCTTTCCGAGTTCAAGCGATTCTCCTGCCTCAGCCTCCAGAGTAGCTGGGATTACAGGAGCACGCCACCACACCTAGCTAATTTTTTTTTTTTTTTTTTTTTGTATTTTTAGTAGAGACGGGGTTTCGCCACAATGGCCAGGCTGGTCTCGAATTCCTGACCTCAGGTGATCTGCCTGCCTCGGCCTCTCAAAGTGCTGGAATTACAGGTGAGCCACGGAGCCCAGGCCAAGCTTGATCAGTTTTGTTTCCCAAAGATCTGAGGAGATTTGCTTCCAGTAGGCAGACCTGAATCAAAGCATCCCCAGGACCTATGATCTGACCTTCTGCAACCGTCACAGGAGTCACAAAGTCCTGAGGCCAAACTGGCTGCACCTGAATCCTAATGGTCAATGCCAAGACGGCCATTGATTCTGTGGAAACCCCACCTACTCCCACTTTATGATATGCGCCTGCCCCTTACCTCAAAATACCTCCCCACTGGTCTGAAATTCCTCCCCCACGGATTCAGTGCTTTGGGTTTGGAAAGTCTGAACATCCTGTGCAACCCAACTCCTTTGGGAAGAGGCATGACGTCTTGATTCTAATTAACTAAAACTTGGAAGTGGAGGGGAGGGAGGACAGGGAAAGGACTGGAAGGGAAAGTGAGAGGGCTACTGAAGCTTTGTGCGAGGCAGGAACGGTAGGCTAGACTGGGGCAACCTCAAGGACACACGGAGTCCAAAGGGTTGTTTACATACTGTGCCCTGCACCCCAAGCAAAACGTCTCCTAGAGAACAGGGCCAGGGCTCAATCTCCCCCCAAAGGCAGGGGCGTGGAGAGAAGCGACCTCTGCTTTCCCATCCCTCGCCTCAATTCTGCACCCGATCTAGCTATGGGGTCGAGCCTGGAGGGGACGCTGGCTCTCCAGACATGGTCCCGCCCAATGCAAGCGCCACCTTGGTAAGGGATTTCTCCGAGCAGAGGCAAACGCGAACTTATGGCCTTCTTGATCAAGATGAGGTCTTCGAGCCCTGTCTGCCGCGCCAGGTCGGGTTACATTCTTACGCCCCTCCCCCACAGCCAGACCGCTACCCTCCTGCACGCAATCCCACCGAGATTGGGCCTTTTCCCCCCGACCCCAGCTCGTCCCTAAGTAAGATGGCGGCGAACGCACTTCCGGCGTGTGTCCTTACGGGTGCGTCCGGGCGGCTGCTTACAGGTGCCAACCAGCGGGTTCCAGCTTCTTTGCTGCATAGATTACAACGGTGATGGCGGGCAAGCGGTCCGGCTGGAGCCGGGCGGCTCTCCTCCAGCTCCTTCTCGGCGTGAACCTGGTGGTGATGCCGCCCACCCAGGCCCGGAGTCTGCGCTTCGTTACCTTGGTAATGAGAGATGGGGTCACCAAAGAGTTCCCTGAAGCTAGAAGGGCAAAGGCCAGCTGGTGGGGGTCGAGGATCTTGGGAAGGAACAGCCGGTTTAGGAGGGGACGACTGGCCTGGGGAGTTGGGAGGCTGGATTCAGGATTAACGTGGAGCCCTGGCTTGTGGGAGTCAGGATGACCGAATAGGTCGGGGTGAGTCTGCCTTGAAACAGGGAAGTGGTTGAATGGTTAAGACTCATCCCTAAAGAAGCCTTTGGTTATCTTTTTTCCCCAGTTGTCCCCACCACATACGTTGCTTTCACTTCTCTTTTCCCTTCCTACCTGTACCTTGGCTTTGCCTATGGTCTCCAGTAGCATTGCTTAGCTAAGTTAGAATTTCTGGAATCTGGAAGAAGTGACTGACTCCTAGCTGGGGTCTTTTGCAGCAAGTAGGCTTCCCAGAGGGAATGAGACTTCCTTCCCTAACATGGGGCAAAAGGCAGGCTCTGGGTTCCTATCAAGGGGATGCTTCTGACCTATAGGCAAACCATTTTCTTCCCGCAGCTGTATCGCCATGGAGACCGTTCACCAGTGAAGACATATCCCAAGGACCCCTATCAGGAAGAAGAATGGCCCCAGGGGTTTGGTCAGTTAACCAAGGTGGGCCAGCCTTTCCTCAGGATGAGCTGCAGAATGAGTGATGTCTAGAGCAGTCTACAAAACTTGGGGTCCTACTAAACCGCCTTTTCCCATATGGGTGCTGACTTTGACCAGATTTCATAACCTTAATCTCTGTGCCCATGATATTGCTGTGCATGACTGGCCACTTAATGAAAGACTTCTGGGATCAGATTAATTGACTCCAGCAAAGGGTAAACCTGGAAAGCAACAGGGCCTAAACCCCATGGGGCTTGAAGCCACCCCTTCCCTCTAGACCCTCTTAACCCTTGGGTTTTCCCACAGGAGGGGATGCTACAGCACTGGGAGCTGGGCCAGGCCCTGCGGCAGCGCTATCATGGCTTCCTAAACACCTCTTATCACCGGCAAGAGGTAAGGTTGGGAGCTCCAGAGGCAAGGGGAACTGGGTATGCTGCCCTCATCTTTTGCCCTCAGGGAGCCTAAGGCTGAGGCTGGGCACTTTGGCCTCCTTCTTGTATTTTTGGTCACAACTACAGGAAAAGACATCTGAGAGCTGGAACAAAGCCCTAGGAGCTGAGTTGCCCCTGCTTGGCTGGGAAGAGGCAAACTTGATTAAGCATCCAAATTCAGACTTAAGGGCGGGCCTGGCAAAGTGGTTTCTGACTCTGTGAAATCACAGGCTTTCCATCCAAGACATTTATTGAGTACCTATTAAAGGCCAAGGACTGTGCTAGCACTTTGCATTCAGTAGTGCACCATACAGATATGATCTCTGTCTTCATGGAACTTAGAATGTTGTGGGAGTATCTGATGATAAACCAGACAGGGCCAAGATGAAGGACAGCGGGGAAGACATGTGTAGATAGGGCTTGTCTTTTCTTGATCAAGATGAGCTCTTTGAGCCCTGTCTGCCATGCCAGATCGTGCTACATTCCTAGGGCACATCAGGGAGGACTGGTGAGTGTGCCTGCTCCCTGAGTCCTCACCCCACCGCAGGAATGGGGGAAGCTGTTCCTCTGGTTACCACTGTCAGCCTCAGCCGTATCAACAGTCCCTACACATTGTTATTGTTCTCTTAAGGCCTGAGCTTGTCCTTCCCCAGTCTCCTCCTCCCTTTTCATGAGCCACTATCTCTGAATAAGCTCTTCAAATTATTTTTTTTTTAATTTTTTTTTCTTGAGACAGAGTCTTGCTGAGTCGCTCAGGCTGGAGTACAGTGACATGATCTTGGCTCACTGCAACCTCCACCTCCTGGGTTCAAGTGATTCTCCTGTCTCAGCCTCCCGAGTAGCTGGGATTACAGGTGTGTGCCACCATGCCTGGCTAATTTTTGTATTTTTAGTAGAGACAGGATTTCACTATGTTGGCCAGGCTGGTCTTGTACTCCTGACCTCAGCTGATCCGCCCGCCTTGGCCTCCTAAAGTGCTGGGATTATAGGCATAAGCCACCGTGCCTGGCCCAAAATATACACATATATTTTAAAGGGGTCTCACTCTGTCACCCAAACTGTAGCACAGTGCCTCAGTCATAGCTCACTGCAGCCTCAAACTCCTGGGCTCAAGTGATCCTCCTGCCTCAGCCTCCCAAGTAGCTGGGACTACAGGTGCCCGCCACACTTGGGTAATTTTTAAATTTTTTTTTTTAGAGACAGGTTCTCACTATGTTGCCCAGGCTGGTCTCGAGCTCCTGGCCTCAAGTGATCCTCCTGCATTGGCCTCCCAAAGTGCTAGGATTATAGGTGTGAGCCACCAGGCCCAGCCCTTTGTCTTATTTTTTTCTCCCTGGTCTGTAAGGGTCGTCACTGGAGTCAGTTTCTGCCCCAAGGACCCTGATCTAGACAGGGAGAGAGGTGTTATTATGAAACCGGACAGACCAGAGAGCCTTACTGATTGACTCAGCACTTTTGACTGGAAGGGGCATTTCAACTAAGGCCATTCCCACAGGAGTTCTTCACAGGGTGGTGACAACCTCCAGTGGAGTGTTTGGGGGACGGGGAAGGCCAGAGGCCAGAGGAGGGTGAGGGCCAGATGTATGGTAGGTTTACAGTTTGCTGGGTGGCCGTCGAGAACAGGTTCTCCCCTGGGGCTCCACTTTGGGGTGACCAAAACTTCCCACCACACACACACACACACACACACACACACACACACACACACACACACAACATATATACAAGGCTCCACTTCAGGGTGACCAAAACTTCCCCACACGCGCGTGCACGTGAGCGACACACACACACACACACACGTGACTTGTGTTGCTATCTCTGCAGGTTTATGTGCGAAGCACAGACTTTGACCGGACTCTCATGAGTGCTGAGGCCAACCTGGCTGGACTCTTCCCTCCCAACGGGATGCAGCGCTTCAACCCGAACATCTCGTGGCAGCCTATCCCTGTGCACACTGTGCCCATCAGTGAGGACAGGGTGAGAGTGGCCAGCCCTTCCCTGGGGTGGTGAGGGGACAGCTCTGGCCGTGGGCCTGCTGATGCCAGGCTCCTTTCCCCACTGCCTGTTTCCCCGCTTCACTCTACAGCTGCTGAAGTTCCCGTTGGGCCCGTGTCCCCGTTATGAGCAGCTGCAGAACGAGACCCGGCAGACACCAGAGTATCAGAATGAGAATTCTCGGAATGCAGTGAGTGGGGGCAGAGGTGGAGGTCACCACGCTGTCTTTTCCTCAGAGCAGGACTGAGACCCTGACCCATTTTTCATAGCAATTTCTGGACATGGTGGCCAACGAGACAGGGCTTACAGACCTGACACTGGAGACCGTCTGGAATGTCTATGACACACTCTTCTGTGAGGTGAGCCCACTAGGGTGCCCACTGTGATCACTCTTTTCCCTCTCAGCAGGCCCAGGTCACCAGGACGGTAGAACACAGTGCCTGATACCGTCACGCCCCTGGGGAGGTCCAGGGAGGCTGTGCTTGTGAAACACGGGAACTTCCCTCACGGGTGACAGAGATCCTCAGAGTGGGAAATGGTTTATTAATTGTCAGCAGTCCCTGCTGCTCTCTACCCAGAGCTCCTTTCTGCTGAGTCTCACTTTTTGTGCCTGAGCTTCCTTTCCTGTGCCCTGCAGCATCCACACTGCCTGCCATGTCTACTGGTTCCAGCCCCTCTGCCTCTCTCCCCTCTCCCTCCCTCACACACACAGGCACCTTCCCAATGGGGAAGAGAGCTGCCCTCTGGAGAGGCTGGCCTAGGCCTGGGGCACTAACCTGCCCGCTGCGATACACAGCAAACGCACGGGCTGCGCCTGCCGCCCTGGGCCTCACCCCAAACCATGCAGCGTCTCAGCCAGCTAAAGGACTTCAGCTTCCGCTTCCTCTTCGGAATCTACCAGCAGGCGGAGAAGGCCCGGCTTCAGGGGGGTGAGTGACAAGGACAGCATGTCACTCCACTCCTCAGGACCCTAAGGTGTTAAAAATCTGCTGTGGGGGCTTCTCACACACTTCCCTCTCTACTGAAACACTCCCTGCTCTTTCAAAACCAAATCCCCCTCCTCATGCCGCTAGTCACCAAATTTCCCCACCTCTCTTCCTTTCCTGCCATTCATATTCTTTTTTTAAAAAGTTATTTATTTTTTTTCGGGGGGATGGAGTTTCCCTCTTGTCACCCAGGCTGGAGTGCAATGGCTCGATCTTGGCTCACTACAACCTCTGCCTCCTGGGTTCAAGTGATTCTCCTACCTCAGCCTTCTGAGTAGCTGGGATTACAGGCACATGCCATCACGCCTGGCTAACTTTTGTATTTTTAGTAGAAACGGGGTTTCACCATGTTGGCCAGGCTGGTCTCAAACTCCTGACCTCAGCCACCATGCCCAGCTAATTTTTGTATTTTTAGTAGAAACGGGGTTTCGCCATGTTGGCCAGGCTGGTCTTGAACTCCTGACCTCAGGTGATCCATCCACCTCGGCCTCCCAAAGTGCTGGGATTACAGGCATGAGCCGCCATACCCAGCCTATTTATTTTGAGACAGAGTCTTGCTCTGTAAACCCAGGCTATAGTAGAGTGGCGCGATCTCAGCTCATTGCAACCTCCACCTCCCAGGTTCAAGCGATTCTCCTGCCTCAGCCTCCTAAGTAGCTGGGACTACAAGTGCCTGCCACCACGCCCAGCTAATTTTTATATTTTTAGTAGAGACGGGGTTTCATGATGTTGGCCAGGCTGGTCTCAAACTCCTGACCTCTGGTGATCTGCCCCCCTCAGCCTTCCAAAGTGCTGGGATTACACACATGAGCCACCACGCCCAGCCTTGCCATTCATGTTCTTAAGTTTCGCCCACATCAGAAGACCCTCCCTCTCCTAAATGAATAGCTGCCCCAAGAGAACCACTGGGGGCCATTTTGAGAAGGCTGAGAGTGACACACATGCCAGCTTCCTCGTTTGAGCACCTAAGGGCGTGCCTGCTGTCACACCTTTTTGACATCTCAGTTTTCAGAGCATATGGTAGTTACCTGGGCACGGACCCACCCACTGTGTACTCTGAAGCAATCTTAAGTTTACATTTGTTTCAAACTGAAGTGCTTCTGTAAACACAGGCAGGTTTCTACATCCGTGTTAAAATATAGGCAGATACCTTGTTTTGTCTTGCTTCCTTCTGTACATTTGACAGTTCTTAGAGAGGAGGGGTGCCACAGAGTTCTTACATGGTGCCATGACATTAAAGAGTTCTCCGTGTAGGTGATGAGGCCCAGGCCTGGCAGAGGGTGAAAGGAGCACAGATAGGTCGAATTAGAAGGCAGAGGTGGCTGTAGCCAGCAACACCGGGGACTTTTCTCCTTCAGGAGTCCTGCTGGCTCAGATAAGGAAGAACCTGACCCTAATGGCGACCACCTCCCAGCTCCCCAAGCTGCTGGTTTACTCCGCGGTGAGTGCCTGCACTCCCTAGTGCGCTGTGTCAGGCAGGGAGCTGGATTTCTTCTCTGTTCGGTTCCTGCGGGTGTGGGGAACAATGCTGACGGGGAGCCCCTCTGCCCCGCAGCATGACACTACCCTGGTTGCCCTGCAAATGGCACTGGACGTCTACAACGGTGAACAAGCCCCCTATGCCTCCTGCCACATATTTGAACTGTACCAGGAAGATTCTGGGTGAGTGGAGCTAGCAGTGTCCTCTGGAGGGGGCCCTCGGGAGGTGGCTCGGGGCAGCCCAAGGACCCCATGACGGGCAGGCTGAGCAGCCTTCCTTTCGACCCTCAGGAATTTCTCAGTGGAGATGTACTTTCGGAACGAGAGTGACAAGGCCCCCTGGCCGCTCAGCCTGCCTGGCTGCCCTCACCGCTGCCCACTGCAGGACTTCCTTCGCCTCACAGAGCCCGTCGTGCCCAAGGATTGGCAGCAGGAGTGCCAGCTGGCAAGCGGTCCTGCAGACACAGGTGAGCTGTCACCGGCCTCCTTGCTAGTCATGCCCTAGACCAACCTGCAATTCACATCCGCACATCTCAAGAGCTGTCGCACTTCCAGCCATTTGACTGCATTTGCTAGGAGTTCCCTCCCCGACCCCAGACTGCTTTATACCTTGTCCCCACTTCTCACCCTCAGGTGATGTCTCACTTGTATCATCGAGAAAATAAGAGCCAAGAGAGAATCGGCTCATTCTCCCACCACCAGCAACACCAGCTTACTTGCTGGGGGAAGCCACTGCTTAGGGTGGCCTCTCCACCCGCACTCGGGTTCTCTCTCCTCACCTCCTCTGCAAGGAGCTCTGATGCCTCTGCTTCTCTACTGGAGTACTTCCCTCCCAAAAGCCCATCCATGACCTCTGAGAGCCACCTCTTCCCCAGCCACCAGCCTCTTCCCTCTCAGAATGGAATCCTCGAAAGAGCTGCCTGGAATCTGGCTCTGCTTCCTCACCACCTGTTCTCTTAGACTCACATTAGACAGTCTTGTGTCACCTTCCACTACCCTGCAGCCATACTTGTCTGGTGACCAGTGACCTACCAAAGCCAGTGACTAATTCTTAGCTTCTCTCACCTCTCAGCAGCATTACATAATTGGCCACCCCTTCCTGAAACACTTTCTTGGCTTCTCCTGACTTTCAGGCGTCCCTTCCTCACTAAAGAACGGATGACCCAGGACTCATCCCTGGAGCTTTCCCCATCCGTGCACACTCCCAAGTGATCTCATGCAGCCTCATGACTTTATGCCCATCTCCATGGCCACTTCTGTCCTTACACCCTGACTCACAGATTCACAACCTCTTCTCTGAGCTGGAGACTCATATCCAGCTGCCAACTTGAGGTCTCTACATGCATGTTAAGTAAGGCATCTCAAAGTTGCAGTGTCTAAAACCAGATGCTTTTCCTTCCAAAGCTGCTCTTCTTCCAGGCTTCTTTGTTTCAGTCAATGCCACGAGTCACCTAGTGGCACAGTATAACCCTTGGGGTCATTCTGCCCATCCAGCCCACTGCCAGATCAGCTCAACCTTTCAAATATTAATATGTGCTCTTGCCTCCACAGTCCAATCTACCGTCAGCTCTTGCCTGACCGAATGAAAAGCTTCCTAGTTCTTTCTGGTTCTATTCTTGTCCCTACCAGTCTTTCAGCACAGCAGAGTTAACTTTTTTTATTTTTTTGAAATGGAGTTTTGCTCTTGTTGCCCAGGCTGGAGTGCAATGGCGCAATCTCGGCTCACTGCAACCTCCGCCTCCCGGGTTCAAGCGATTCTCCTGCCTCAGCCTCCCGAGTAGCTGGAATTACAGGCATGCATCACCATGCCCGGCTGATTTTGTATTTTCAGTAGAGACGAGGTTTCTCCCTGTTGGTCAGGCTGGTCTCAAACTCTCAACCTCAGGTGATCCGCCCGCCTTAGTCTCCCAAATTGCTGGGATTACAGGCATGAGTCACCGCAGCTGACTTTTTTTTTTTTTTTTTGAGACGGAGTCTCGCTCTGTCGCCCAGGCTGGAGTGCAGTGGCGCGATCTCGGCTCACTGCAAGCTCCGCCTCCCGGGTTCACGCCATTCTCCTGCCTCAGCCTCTCCGAGTAGCTGGGACTACAGGCGCCCGCTACCACGCCCGGCTAATTTTTTTGTATTTTTAGTAGAGACGGGGTTTCACCGTGGTCTCGATCTCTTGACCTCGTGATCCGCCCGCCTCGGCCTCCCAAAGTGCTGGGATTACAAGCGTGAGCCACCACGCCCAGCCTAACTTTTAAAAAATGTAAACCAGTTCACACTACCATCCTCTTAGAATTTTCCAATGGCTTCCCATCACATGTAGAGTAAAATCCAAGTTCTTCACCGTGGCCTTCCAGGCCCTACTCCGTCTGGTCTCCTGCCCCATCTCCTACATGCCCCTTGCTTACTCTGCTCTGGTGAGACTGACTTTCCTGATGATTCTAGCGTGTGCCAGGCTTATCCCCACATCTGAGCCTTTTGCCCTTCCTTCCTCTCCTCTGTCCCATGATACTCTTCTCAGATCATTGTATGTCATTCATTGACTCCAGGTCTCTGTTAAACTTCTCACTTTCTCAATAATGCCTTCCCTGCTGACCTACTTTGCTTTGTCTGTCTGTATCACATTCGTCACTGACCTGTCACTCCTAACTTTTTTTTTTTTTTTTTGAGACAGTGTCTCATTCTGTCACCCAGGCTGGAGTGCAGTGGCGTGATCTCGGCTCACTGCAACCTCTGCCTCCCAAGTTTAAGCAATTCTCCTGCCTCAGCCTCCCGAGTAGTTGGGATTACAGGCGTGCACCACCACGCCCAGCTAATTTTTTGTATTTTTAGTAGAGACAGCATTTCACCACGTTGGCCAGGCTGGTCTCGAACTCCTGACCTCAGGTGATCCGCCCACCTCAGCCTCCCAAAGTGCTGGGATTACAGGTGTGAGCCACTGCGCCCAGCCAACTTTATTTAGTAGAGATGGGTTTTCACCATGATGGCCAGGCTGGTCTCGAACTCCTGACCTCAGGTGATCTGCCCGCCTCGACCTTCCAAAGTGTTGGGATTACAGGCATGAGCCACTGTGACCAGCCCATTTGCTTATTTATTACCTCCCCTCTCCTAGCATGTGAACTCCATGAGAGCTAGGACTCTGTCTTGGCCACCTCTGTGTATCTCCTATATGTCAGAACAGTACCTGGCAATATGATGGAATGCTGACATGACCTTTCTCTTGCCTCCCCCATGCCCAGAGGTGATCGTGGCCTTGGCTGTATGTGGCTCCATCCTCTTCCTCCTCATAGTGCTGCTCCTCACCGTCCTCTTCCGGATGCAGGCCCAGCCTCCTGGCTACCGCCACGTCGCAGATGGGGAGGACCACGCCTGACAACCACTCAGCCCGCTTCCCTCCGCCTCCTGGGGAGGTGGGCTGGGCCTCGCTCCTGACGGTTGCTGCTCCCCAGCCCATGGACGGGAGGTCCCGGGCTGGGCCTCCCTCTGATGACCCCAGCCAGATGAGCGAGTGGGGCTCAGCGTGGCCCGTGGTGCCTGTCACTCAGCATTCCCATGCCTGATGTTTACCAAGTGCTGTGTTGGACACTGGCTTTCTCCAAACAGGATTTGCCTCCTCCACGCTCCCTACACACCTGAGATGTAAACTGGTGGTCAGTGTTCACTCAGGACCTAGGATCAGAAAATGGCAGAGTTGGTGCTGGATCCGCCTTGCACTTCTATCAAGCCCTGTTCTTTTTCCTCCAGCCTGAAGTATTTGGCAAATAGCTCAGAGGGACACGGTCTTGCCTCTCAGTGCTTATTTTAGTGGGAAAAACAGCTAATACCAGGGGTACAAACATTGGCTCCCAAGGAACTGGATCACCCAACAGCCAGCCAGCCACATTTCCCTGTGTCTGGCTAGAGCCACCATTAGACTCAGACAGAATGCTTCAGGAATCTTTGTCACCCCTTCAAATGGAGCAGGACGGAAGGGTGTCTGTACTTGGGGGGGAGTGGGGAGTGGTGGGAAGGGAGGTGCTTGTCACACGAATCAGGAAACTGCTCTCCCTCAGCTGGGCTGGGGTCTCCAGGGACCTGAGCTACATGCAGGTTGTGAGCTGGAAAAGAAAGTTCTAGACTGTGGCCCAGAATAGGGCTGGGGCAGCTCCCAGAGAATGAATAGTGCTGTTTCCTATTGGACTGATAGTGTTGTTTTCTGTGCCTTTTCTTCATTTCTGAGACGCAAGAAGCTCTCTGACCAGGTCACTTCTGGAAGATCCACGCAGAAGCTGTCGGTGTGGTTTTATTGGCCATATCAAAAGTGAGCACAAATCAAATAACTGCTTGATCCCTCTGCTACCACCCACTGAGAGGAGAAAAGTCATTTAGTTACAAGATAACCTTGGTTCCAGGCTAGATACAGAGGGGCCCTTGGGGCAGCTGTGTCACCAACTCTGGAGCAGTCTCTGGAGGCAAGTCCAGAGCATTAACACCAAAGTGTCCCAGTCCCACAGTGCCCCAGGTCCCAGCACCCCTGCTCCAACCCTAGCCTTGGTACTTTTGGCCCTTTAACAAATCGCCACCTCTGCTTGCAGGACTTGATCCCATGTGTGGGCTCCAAGGCCTTGTCTGGCCCACACCTTCTTTAGTGTCTCTCATGTCCGTGTCCTGGCTTCCTCCTGGCTCCAGATGAGAACGTGGTAACCTAGGAGGAGTGAGACCAGTCTGACTTACACCTTCCATTACCAATCTCTCAGAGCCTGGGGCTGGCTGGCAAACCCAGGATTTGGTAAAGAAATACTAGGAAGGCCGGGCACAGTGGCTCAAGTCTGTAATCCCAGCACTTTGGGAGGCTGAGGTGGGCGGATCATGAGGTCAGGAGATCGAGACCATCCTGGCTAACAGGGTGAAACCCTATCTCTACTAAAAATACAAAAAATTAGCTGGGCGTGGTAGCGGGCACCTGTAGTCCTAGCTACTCGGGAGGTTGAGGCAGGAGAATGGCGTGAACCCGGGAGGCGGAGCTTGCATTGAGCCGAGATCGCGCCACTGCACTCCAGCCTGGGGGGACAGAGTGAGACTCTGTCTCAAAAAAAAAAAAAAAAAAAAAAAAAAAAAAAAGAAATACTAGGAAACTGGACAGTAGCCAGGCATTGCATGACCAAGACAAAGCCAGAGGAATGGAGAGCCTCGGCTAAAGAGACCACTGTCTCCCAGCCATCTTCTTCCGGGCCACTGCCCTGGGGTGAATGTGGCAGGGCAGGGCTGAGGCTGGCCCACACTGAACCTTGGGAAGTAGGATTGGGCTCGGCAAGTCAGAGACATTCTCCTCCTACTCACCCATTGCAGAGGCCAGCGTGTCCCCCATGGGATTGAACTCATTAAGCTGCAGAGACAAGAGTGTCAACATGAGGAGAGGGTGAAGGTATTAGCAGAGACACCTAATTTCTGGTCATTTTTGGTCAATAAGGTAGATTGAATCCCTGCTTCCTCCCATCATTATTTGAGGGCCCAAGCCTCACCGAACTGATGCCAGAAGATTCTGGGTCATAGAGCTGACACATCATCTTCCCTGAGTTTCCATCGAACACATCGATTGTCCTCAATTCATAAGGGGTACAACTTTTGAAATTAGGATCTGGGTATCGGCCCACAACAATGAGGTTGTAGCGAGGATGCCAGGCTGCCTAGGAGATGGAGAGGCCGGTTATGAGGGTATACGCAGAACATGATCAAGAGGGACATCAAAAACAAATATCAACAAAGAGGAACATCAAAAGTATTCTTTGGGCCGAGCGCGGTGGCTCACGCTTGTAATCTCAACACTTTGGGAGGCCGAGGCAGGTGGATCACGATGTCAGGAGATCGAGACCATCCTGGCTAACATGGTGAAACCCCGTCCCTACTAAAAATACCAAAAAAAATTAGCTGGGCGTGGTGGCACATGCCTGTAGTCCTAGCTACTTGGGAGGCTGAGGCAGGGGAATCATTTGAACCCAGGAGGTGGAGGTTGCAGTGAGCAAAGATCATGCCACTGTACTCCAGCCTAGGTGACAGAGCAAGACTCTCAAAAAAAAAAAAAAAAAAAAAAAAAAAAGTAGTATTTGCCAGTAACAAGCCAACCTAATAATGGAGATAAGTCTTAGAGAAAACTACAAGAATGGTTTTAGGTTGTGTGTGCCTCTGCCATTGCACATTTTTAATCCCTAGCTGGCCTCCCTGGCCCTCAGGGCACCTTCAGGCCTTCTCCCTCATTTGCATTTCCTAAGATCATACCAACTGATAAACGTTTTAACATCAGCCTGACACAGATACTGACCTAAGAGGCCTACAACAAAGCAGAAAAAGCCTCTGGTGACCAAACTCTAACAGGACTTGAGTTCTGGAGGAGCCCCACTGTCATCCCGTCTCCATCAACACGAATAACTAAGAGCTGAGTGTAAAATTGCTACTGGCTAAAAAAGAGAAGGAAACCCACGTTCCCCAGATCACCCCACTAAAAACAAATCTGGCAGTTATTAAAATGGCAGAATTGGATGGGATTTTCCTAAACTTCTCAAGGAAGTTTTGAAGAAAGACACATCGTTGGTAGAAAGGAAGAAATAGTACATGCGAAGGCTTAGAAATAAGTCACAAATCACACACAGGAAGCTGTAATGACTTACGACACCAGGCTAGATACAGACTGGGACATGCAGACAGATGGATTATCAGGAACACTGATGGATTAACAGGAACACCAACTGGGGAAGGATTCTTGACATTTATTAAGAGCTTGGATGTGACTGAGGTACATGGGGGCCACTCAATATTCAATCATCATTTATTGAGTACTTACCAGTACTTACCAGGTGCTGGGCATGGGGCCAAGTGCTTTAAGTATACTGACTCATCCTCACAACAACCCTATCAGTTAGAGACTAGTATTCCCTTTTTGCAGATGAGGAAACAGATCCAAAATATAAGTAATTTGCCCAAGGATTCTAACCCGAGGGGTCTGGCTGCTGGAAACTGGCGCTCTCCACCACTATGCTGAACTGACCAGAGAAGTACAGGCATAAAACCTGAAGATTTGAAGAGGATCTGTAGTTTTGGAAAAGAATGCAGAACTAGCAGAGCTCAGGCTGCATGGGGGCTCAGGCAAGAAGGCATCAAAGGACTTGAAAGCTGTTAGTCTTGGGGACTAAGGATAGAGAAGCTATTAACAAGAGCCTGAGAAAAGGTGGGAAAATAAAAGACTTATTTTTATCATTAGAAGCACGGAAACCTGCACGACAAACCAAGAAGGCAAAGTTGCCAGGCGCGGTGGCTCATGCCTTTAATCCCAGCACTTTGGGAGGCCAAGGTGGGAGGATGGCTTCAACCTAGGAGTTCAAGACCAGCTTGGGCAACATGGCAAAACCCCATCTCTATAAAAAATAAAAAAATTAGCTGGGTATGGTGGCGCATACCTGCAGTCCAATCTACTTCCAAGGCTAAGGCAGAAGGATTGCTTGAACCCAGGAGGTTGAGGCTGCAGTGAGCTATGTTTGTGCCACTGCACTCCAGCTCTTGACAGAGCAAGACCCTGTTTCAAGAAAAAAAAAAAAAAAAGGATCAGCCTGGGTAACACAGGAATACCCTGTCTCTACAAAACAAAACAAAAAAAAAAAACAATGAGGCAGGAGGATCGCTTGAGCCTGGGAGATCAAGGCTGTAATGAACCATGATTGCCCCACTGTACTCCCACTTGGGTGACAGAGCAAGACCCTGCCTTAAAAAAAAAAAAAAAAAGTGAAGGTTTGTGCGTCAACTGTACACAGGTAACCGAAGCTGAGAAGACAGAACAGAGGGTCAGGATCTTTGAAAATTCTCACAGTGAGATGAGAGCTGGGCTGAAAAAACTCAGAAAAATACCTTATCAGAGAGACAGAAAGAAAACGCAACCATATGGGATGGCAGAAGTGGGATAAAAGGAAGAGAGAGAGCCAAAGGGTAAGAGATGCTCTGTGCTCGGGCCAGGAGCGGTCTGGGGCGGCAGGCTTACCACATCAGCCCTTCCCCACCGTGGGCAGACCTGCTCCAGCCTCATGATCACAGCCGCCTTCTGCGAGCTCCTTCCCACCGCCACTCACCTTGATGGGTGTGAGGTGCTGGAAGTGACGGTGAGGGTGCGGGATCAGGCCCAGGGGGCAGTCCCACTGGGAAGCAGAGTAAACTCGGATCTCGCTCTTCTGGTCGGTGGTCAGAAGCCGGGCTCCATCGGGACTGAAACAAGCTGGCAAAGTGAAAAGCACCTGAGCTGAAGGAACCACAAGCCCTCTGTGGTCCTGACCTTGCAGGCCTTCTCCTGCAGGGGTGCCCTCCCTCCCACTCCTCTCCAGACCGGAGCGGAAAGGAAGAGGTGAATCTGGGCTGTGAACAACAACAAAATTCTGGAAACTCAGCAGCTGATGGGGACAGCCACAGCCACAAAGGTTCCCAGACATCAGCTTGGCAGACGCTATCAGGGGTAAAGGTTTGACGTAGTGGCTTCCACAATGAGGGAAAACCCCAGCAGTGGTCAGCTAGGCAGGGTCTGCAGGAGAGATGAGGTCTGGGATATCACACCTGCGTTGACAGGATGCCTGTGCGGCAGCGAGTAGAGGAAGCTGGCTTTCCCTCTAACCTGGCGCAGGTCCCAAATTTTCACTGTTTGATCTACGGAGGCTGTGGCCAGGAACCAATCACAGCATGGGTTCAGGGCCACATGCGTCACTTTCTTTTTGTGCATTCTGAGATTCCAAAGCTGCAGAAAAGAGCTCGGTTCAGGTGGGGACACAGAACCGAGGCAGGGGTGAGGGAGGGAAAGGCAGGACCTCGGAGAACGCACCTCTTTGCCATCCATGTTCAGCAGGATCACGTTCCCCACGTTGTCTCCTGTGACCACCATTCGGCTACTGGCAGACACATCTAGGCTACAAAACCAGATGCTGTAGGGAGAGACTGTGTTGTAAGATTCTCGGGGACAGAGATGGGCCTATTTACTCACTGTTGCCGCTGTGGTGACTAACCCACAGCGGGCATTCAATAAATATTTGTTGAATGAATGAATAACTGTCTTGCCGTGGATTCCTAGCGAGGAACATTCAGACTGCTCTACCGTCCAGACAGAGGGGATTGGGTAATGGGGCTCAGAAATCTGTCTGGTTATGGCTGGGCCCAGGATCCCCAGCTCCTAAGAGTCCCTGAAGCAGACAAAGCTCAGACCATAAAGCAAGCCCCGAGGCACGCCTGCCCCCCGTACCCCAGGTTCTGAACAAGCCTCCTTTACTGCTCTCTCCTTTCACTCTCCACCCTTTGGGCCAAAGGAGACACAAGCCAAAGAGGGATTGCCTGGCCCTGTTCCTCAGAGCTGGCTAGAAAGGCACTTCTGCCCCCTTCTGAACACTGAGGGAAAAAACACACAACCAGGAGCTCTTCTGGTCCCTCAAACCACTGGACTGGGAGGCTGACTAGGGGGGTGCTTCAGGGATCCTGCTATGCAGCCAGAAGAGCCCAGCTCACAGTTTTTCTCTCAAACCCTCAAATCCATGCTACACTGCCTTTTGTCATCCCCTATGAGTATCTTCAAGCAGGAAGGTTTCTTGCGGAAGAGTAGCCTGGAGCCTTGTCTATCCAATCGCCTGCTGAATTGCGCGTGCACTCCTCATCCCTGCGGGACAGCCCAGGATCCCATCCAATGCTAGTTACATCCCAGCACCCTCATTTAATTCCTCAGGGAGCAGTAAGAGTCACGGCTCTAGCTGGAAATCAAAGTGACGAGTATGCTGTAATTTCTTTTCTTTTTTTTTTTTTTTTGAGATGGAGTTTCGCTCTTGTTGCCCAGGCTGGAGTGCAATGGCGCAATCTCGGCTCACTGCAACCTCTGCCTCCTGGGTTCAAGCGATTCTCTTGCTTCAGCCTCCCAAGTAGCTGGGAATTACAGGGGCCTACCACCACACCCAGCTAATTTTTTGTATTGTTAGTAGAGATGGGGTTTCACCATGTTGGCCAGGTTGGTCTCGAATTCCTGACCTCAGGTGATCCACCCACCTTGGCCTCCCAAAATGCTGGGATTACAAGCATGAGCCACTGCACCTGGCCACATTCTGTAATTTCTCCAGCCACTTTCTCTTGGGAAGTCCAGAGCACTTTATGGAAAAGATTCCATCCATGTATAAGCTTCCACCCAGGAACAGGTCAGGTCATTATACCACAGTGAGTGCTGGGAATTGAGTCTCAGGTTCTGAGCTGTTGCTCCATTCTCTAGCTGGCTTTCTGGGTCCACGCCATGCTGGCTTATCTAGTGAGGGCCAAGGTCCAGTCTAATACAGGTATGACTTACAGAAGAGCTGAGGCTCCAGAACACCTTCCCAAAGCAGTAACCCACCTGGACCACAGTGACGCAGCCAAGGAGCAGTTTGAGAGAAAGAAAGAAGGGCGGAAAGTGGCTGACATCTTTCCTTTCTTCCCTGGGCCAGGTTGGGTTAAGGAAATGGCATCTGGATGCTCTTGCTGGAACCACACCTAAGCTTAGAAGCCCTTTCCCCTGCTAGTTAAACTACTCACTTGATGGTGTCTGAGCTGGTAAAAACTCGTAGAATGTTGCCTTTAAAGTCTTGCAGCCTAGTTGTTCCCTCCATTGAGGAGGCGTAAAACTGGTTGGTATTGAGAGGGTTAAACTTCAGCCCAGTGATGCTCCCTCCAGCTCCAATCTAACACGAGGAAGGAAAAAGCCAGTGAGTGATGATGGGCCTGGCAGTGAGGAACCAGGCCTGGGCACACGTGCTGCGCCGTCACAGAAGCACCCCTCGAGCAGCGCTTGGGGCCAGGTCAGCTTAGACACCTAAACACTAGGATGCTCTCCACAGGGCCTTCACTTCTTTTTCTTCTCCTTTGAAATAGGGTCTTTCTCTGCCACTTAGGTTGAAGTTCAGTGGCACAAACATGGCTCACTGCAGCCTTAATCTCCTGGGCTCAAGCGACCCTCCCACCTCAGCCTCCCAAGTAGCTGGGACTACAGGTGTGTGCCACCATGTCCAGCTAATTTCTGTATTTTTTTTTTTTTTTAAAGATGGGGTTTTGTCATGTTGCCCAGGCTGGTCTTGAACTCCTGAGCTCAAGTGATCCTCCTGCCACGGCTTCCCAAAGTGCTAAGATTACAGGCGTGAGCCACTTTGCCTGGCCCCTTCGTTTCTTTCTTTTTTTTTTTTTTATTTTTATTTTTTTGAGATGGAGTCCTGCTCTGTCACCCAGGCTGGAGTGCAATGGCGCAATCTCGGCTCACTGCAACCTCTGCCTTCCAGGTTCAAGCGATTCTCCTGCCTCAGCCTCCCAAGCAGCTGGGATTACAGGTGCCCACCACCACACATGGCTAAATTGTATATTTTTAGTAGAGACGGGGTTTCACCATGTTGGCCAGGCTGGTCTGGGACTCCTGACCTCAGGTAATCCGCCACTTGGCCTCCCAAAGTGCTGGGATTACAGGTGTGAGCCACCGTGCCCAGCCTCCCTTCATTTCTTAAGGCTTTATTTTTACTTTTTTTTTTTTAATTAACATATAGCAAATTTGGGGTATACAGTTCTCTGAATTTTAACATATGTATAGATTTAAATAACCACCACCCAAATCAGGATGCAGAACATTTCCAACAGCCCAAAAACTCCACCGTGGTATCCCATTGCAATCACACCCTCCCCTTGCCCCCAGCCCCTGGCTGATCTATTCTCCATCACTATTGTTTTGCCCCATAGAATGTCCTATAGACTGAGCACAGTAATCCCAACACCTGGGGAGACTGAGGCAGGGGGATCGCTTGAGGCCAGGAGTTCAAGACCAGCCTGAGCAATATAGGGAGACCCCATCTCTACACACACACACACAATTTAGGCATGGTGGTAGGTGCCTGTGGTTCTAGCTACTCAGAAGGCTGAGGTGGGAGGATGATGGAAGCCTGGAGGTCGAGGCTGCAGTGAGTTGTGATCACATCACTGCACTCTAGCGTGGGTGACAGAGCAAGACCCTGTCTCTAAAAATAAAATTAAATTAAATTAAAGATAGAATGTTGACCGGGCGCGGTGGCTCACGCCTGTAATCCCAGCACTTTGGGAGGCCGAGGCGGGCGGATCACCTGAGGTAGGGAGTTCAAGACCAGCCTGACCAACACGGAGAAACCTCGTCTCTACTAAAAATACGAAATAGCCGGGCGTGGTGGCGCATGCCTGTAATCCCAGCTACTAGGTAGGCTGAGGCAGGAGAATCACTTGAACCCGGGAGGTGGAGGTTGTAGTGAGCCGAGATCGTGCCATTGCTCTCCAGCCTGGGCAACAAGAGCGAAACTCCGTCTCAAAAAAAAAAAAAAAAAAAAATAGAATGTCATGTAAATGAATTAGGCAGTATGCAACCTTTTGAGACTGTCTTGTTTCATTTCACTCATCATGCCTCTGAGATTCATCTGAGTTTGCTGTATCAAGAGCTCATCTCATCTTATTGCTGAGGTATCCATTGTATGGATGTGCCCTAATCTGTTATTCCCACAGTGCTCTCTTTAGAAGAGCTTCAGCTCAGAGCAGTGGCTGAGTTAGGAGGGCAGGAGTCAGATCTGTGCCCCTTCCTATTCTTCCAGACATCCCAGAAAATGATGATGAAAATAACCATGATAATATCAATGGCTTAACCTTATTAAGTGCTTACTATGTACGAGGCACTGGTTTTTTGGGGGGATTTTCTTTGCTGTTGTTTTGTTTTTTTTTTTTTGAGATGAAGCCTTGCTCTGTCGTGCAGGCTGGAGTGCGGTGGCACAACCTCAGCTCACTGCAGCCTCCACCTCCTGGATTCAAGTGATCCTCCTGCCTCAGCCTCCTGAGTAGCTGAGATTACATGCCCACACCATCACACCCGGCTAATTTTTGTATTTTTAGTAAAGACAGATTGCACCATGTTGGTCAGGCTGGTCTCTAACTCCTGACCTCAGGTGATTGGCCTGCCTTGGCTTCCCAAAGTGCTGGGATTACAGGTGTGAGCCACTGCGCCCGGTCAGGCACTGTTTTAAGAACTTTACATCCCCAAGATGTAAAGATCTCCACTTCTCCGCCTGTCTCCACTTTTTCTACTTCTTCTTTACGCTGCAGCTATCCCAGCCTCATAAACCTGTACAAGTTCTTCTATGCAACAACCACTTAGCTATTGCAACATACTAACTGGCACGTTCCCTTCCCTCTATAAAACGTTCTGACCTCACCGTCGTTCTAATGCTCATGGTCTGCCAAATGCTTGCTGGTAGTATGACAATCTTCTGCTCCCTCCAGTTGAGTCTATGCTTACCAAACCAAGGCTTGGTTGTAGCTGTTCTCAAACCTGTTTATTCCAATTGTATCTTTTACTGCAATTAACACCAAATTTAATTAACCACGTAAACTGATGAAATACATGAAAAAACAAAGCCCATTATTACTACTATAAAAGCTGTGTTGAAAGCTTTGGAAGAACTCGATAATAAGTTGCAAAAATAATAGCTATTAGCTGGGCACAGTAGCTCACATCTATAATCCCAGTATTTTGGGGGGCTGGGGCAGGAGAATCGCTTAAGGCCAGGAGTTTGAAACCTTGATGCACTGGTGAAATCCTGGCTCAGTGTAGCCCCAACCTCCTGGGCTCAAGCAATCCTCCCGCCTCAGCCTCCCAAGTAGCTGGGGCTATAAGTGTGTGTCACCGAATTTTTTTTTTTTTTTTTTTTAGAGACACGGTCTCACTCTGTAACTCAGGCCGGTCTCAAATTCCTGGGCTCAAGCAATCCTTCCACCTCAGCGTCCCAAAGTGCCATTACAGGCATAACCCACTGGGTCCAGCCTCTGTAAAAAATTATTAAAAATTAGCTGGGAGTGATGGTGCACACCTGTGCTCATAGCTGTTCGAGAGGCTGAGGCGGGATGATGACTTGAGCCCAGGAGTTCAAGGCTGTAGTAAGCTCTGATCCCGCCACTGCCTTCCAGCCTGGGCAGCAGAGCAAGATCCTGTCTCTATTAGGAAAAAAAAAAAAAAAAAGAAGAGCCATCGGCCGGGCGCGGTGGCTCACGCCTGTAATCCCAGCACTTTGGGAGGCTGAGGCGGGCGGATCACGAGGCCAGGAGATCAAGACCATCCTGGCTAACACGGTGAAACCCCGTCTCTACTAAAAATACAAAAAATTAGCCGGGCGAGGTGGCGGGCGCCTGTAGTCCAGCTACGCAGGAGGCTGAGGCAGGAGAATGGCATGAACCCCGGGGGGCGGAGCCTGCAGTGAGCCGAGATCGCACCACTACACTCCAGTCTGGGTGACAGAGCGAGACTCCTTCTCAAAAAAAAAAAAAAAAAAAAGAGCCATCAAATTAAGCATAGGGTGAGATACTTACAAAAGATTAAGGTAATAAAAATGTAAAAGGAATCTGCAATCAGATTGCTTCACAACTGTCTTTACTTTGTATACTGAAAACCTTAAATTCGTATCAATATCTTCAATTCAAATTCAACACCACAGAGTTTATTCGAGTTTCTCTCTTTCCATGTTTATAATTCCCTTCTTTGACAGTGAAAAATGTGGTTCCCATTTTACTCAATATACTTACATATTTGATTAATCTCCTTGTATGGAACCAGTCTTCCACTATCGCTGCCACACACTCCCCAAATGCACGTCTTCCTTAGGATGCTTGGACTCTTTTACCCTCCCGAGGGCACAATCACCCTCTCCCCTCTCTCCACTCCCTCAACCATGCAGACGCAACTTCCTTGCCCACATCAGGCGCCACGGCCGCCCCTCTCCATGCAAAAGCCCTGCTCACCCCACTTGACTCCACCACCCCACTCTAGGCCTCCTTGTGGTTCAGCATCCTCACCCCTGCTTCAGACTTCACTATTCCATGCCCAGCCTCCTCAACTCTTCACCCCTGCCTGCATGGATGCCCTTCTGATCTTGCTTGGGCCCAGTCTCTACGTACTGAGCTGCCACCTGCCACCTGTAATGACATTCACCTCAGCTTCAGGGGCCCCAGCATCTGGCACTTCCAGCACTGTAGCCTCCCCACTACGTAAACATCTATCTTGATTGATCCTACCTAATGACTTTTGGTTTGAACTGTTCAGGAAAGGAAAAAGAAGATGAAGAAAGAGGAAGACGACTGATAGATGGATGGATGGATAGATAGATAGATAGATAGATAGATAGATAGATATAATTTTTTTTTTTTTTTGAGACAGAGTCTTTCTCTGTCCCCCAGGCTGGAGTGCAGTGGCGCGATCTCGGCTCACTGCAAGCTCCGCCTCCCGGGTTCACGCCATTCTCCTGCCTCAGCCTCCCGAGTAGCTGGGACTACAGGCGCCTGCCAACACGCCCGGCTAATTTTTTGTATTTTTAGTAGAGACAGGGTTTCACCGTGTTAGCCAGGATGGTCTCGATCTCCTGACCTCGTGATCCACCCGCCTCGGCCTCCCAAAGTGCTGGGATTACAGGCTTGAGCCACCGCGCCCGGCCTTTTTTTTTTTTTTTTTGAGATGGAGTCTCACTCTGTAGCCCAGGCTGGAGTGCAATGGTGCGATCTGAGCTCACTGCAACCTCCGCCTCCTGGGTTTAAGCAATTCTCCAGCCTCAGCCTCCCAAGTACCTGGGATTACAGGCTCACGCCACCACGCTTAGCTAAGTTTTGTATTTTTAGGAGAGACGGAGTTTCATCATGTTGGCCAGGCTGGTCTCGAACTCCTGACCTCAAATGATCCGCCTGCCTCGGCCTCCCAAAGTGTTGGGATTACAGTCATGAGCCACCGGACCTGGCTGAGGAAGAGATATTGATCTTTCCTTCTTTTTTTTTTTTTTTGAGACGGAGTCCCACGCTGTTGCCCAGGCTGGAGTGCAGTGGCACAATCTTGGCTCACTGCAACCTCTGCCTCCTGGGTTCAAGCAATTCTCCTGCCTCAGCCTTCCGAGTAGCTAGGATTACAAGTAACTGCTACCATGCTCAGCGAATTTTTGTGTATTTTTAGTAGAGACAGGGTTTTGCCATGTTGGCCAGGCTGGTCTCGAACTCCTGACCTCAGGTGATCTGCCCACCTTGGCCACCCAAAGTGCTGGGATTACAGGAGTGAGCCACTGCACCCAGCCAGATATTGATGTTAAACCCTCCCTCTCCACAGACTAGAAAAAGAAGGAATAATTCCCAAGCTAAAGAGGGCAGCATAATTTTTTTTTTTTGAGACAGAGTCGTGCTCTGTCGCTCAGGCTGGACTGCAGTGGTGCACTCGGCTTACTGCAACCTCTGCCTCCTGGGCTCAAGCAATTCTCAGAAATCAGCATAATCTTTTTTTGTTTGTTTGTTTTGTTTTGAGACGGAGCCTCACTCTGTTGCCAGCCTGGAGTGCACTGCCACGATCTTGCCTCACTGCAACCTCCACTTCCCGAGTTCAAACAATTCTCCTGCCTCAACCTCCCTGGTAGCTGGGATGACAGGAGTGCGCCACCATGTCCAGCTAATTTTTGCATATTTAGTAAAGACGGGGTTTCACCATGTTGGCCAGGATGGTCTCCATCTCCTGACTTCATAATCCGACCGCCTCGGATTCCCAAAGTGCTGGAATTACAGGCGTGATCCACCGTGCCTGGCCAGAAATCAGCATAATTTTGATACACAAATGTGACAAGGATTTGGCCAATTTTACACATGAACACAAATGCAAAGATCTTAAAATATTTGCCAGCTCAATCCAGTAATATTTAAAAACGATAAATACGTTATGGCCAGGATGAACTTATTCCAAGAATGCACAGTTGGTTTAACTATTAAAAATCAATCGGGCTAGCTGAGCGTGGTGGCGGGCACCTGTAATTCCAGCTTCTTGGGAGGCTGAGGCAGGAGAATTGCTTGAACCCGGGAGGCGGAGGTTGCAGTGAGCCAAGATCGCACCATTGCACTCCAGCCTGGGCGACAAGAGTGAAATTCCATCTCAAAATAAAAAAAAAATAAAAAATAAAATTCAGGCATCAAAAGAAACAATCCACAGAGTGAAAAGGCAATCTATGAAGTGGGAGAAGATATTTTCAAGTCATAGATCTGATAAAAGGTTAATATCATGGCCGGGCGCAGTGTCTCACGCCTGTAATCCCAGCACTTTGGGAGGCCGAGACAGGTGGATCACCTGAGGTCAGGAGTTCAAGACCAGCCTGGCCAACATGGTGAAACCCTGTCTCTACTAAAAATACAAAGATTAGCCAGGCATGTTGGTGCATGCCTGTAATCCCAGCTACTCAGGAGGCTGAAGCAGGAGAATTGCCTGAACCCGGGAGGTGGAGATTGCAGTGAGCCGAGATTGAGCCATTACACTCCAGCCTGCACGACAGGAGCGAAACTCCATCTCAAAAAAAAAAAAAAGGTTAATATCCAGAATATATAAAGAACCCCTACAAAACAACAACAAATAACCCAACTGAAAAACAGGCAAACAGGAGTTCAAGACCCAATCTCTATAAAAATAATTTTTTTTAACTTAGTAGGTCCTTTCCGTAAGAAACAGCGAAAAAAACAAAACAAAACAAAGTTAGCAAGGTATGGTGGTGAGCACCTGCAGTCCCAGTTACTCGGGTGGCTAAGGCAGTGGGATCACTGGAGCCCAGAAGTTCGAGGCTGCAGTGAGCTATCATCGTGCCACTGTACTGCAGCCTGGGTGACCAAGTAAGACCCTGTTTCAAAAAAAAAAAAAAAAAAAAAAAAGGCATGAATGGACATTCCTTCAAAGAAAATATACAAATGGCCAAGAAGCACACGTAAAGGCTCAACATCACTAATCATTAGAGAAATGCAAATGAAACTACACTGCTATCACCTCACATCCCTTAGGACGGCCACTATCAAAAAAACAGAAAAGGCCGAGTACGGTGGCTCACGCTTGTAATCCCAGCAATTTGGGAGGCCAAGGCAAATGAATCACCTGAGGTCGAGAGTTCAAGACCAGCCTGGCCAACATGGCAAAACCCGTCTTTACTAAAAATACAAAAATTAGCCGGGCATGGTGGTGTGCGCCTATAATCTCAGCTACTGGAGGCTGAGTCAGGAGAATCAGTTGAACTCGGGAGGCAGAGGTTGCAGTAAGCTGAGGCTGCGCCACTACATTCCAGCCTGGGTGACAGAGGGAGACTCCATCTCAAAAAAAAAAAAAGAAAATAAATGCTGGTGAGGAAGTGGAGAAGTTGGGACATTTCTACACTGCTGATGGGAACGTGAGATGGTATAGCCAGTATGGAAAACAGTATAGCGGTTCCTCAAAAAATGAACAACACAATTACCATTTGATGAAACAATCCTACTTATTGGCATAAGCCCCAAAGAACTGAAATCGGGGTCTCAAAGGGATATTTGCACATCCATATTCACTGCAGCATTATTCACAATAGCCAAAACATGAAATCAACCCAAGTGTCTGTCAATGAATAAACAGATAAACAAAAGGTGGTACACACAAACAATGGAATATTATTCAGCCTTAAAAAAGGAAATTCTGCCACATGCTACACCATGGATGAATCTTAAAACACTGCATTAAGTGAAATAAGCCTGTCACAAAAAGACGAATACTGTATTATTCCACTTAGATGAGATATCTAAAGTGGTCAAACTCGCAGAAACAGAAAGTAGTACTGTGGTTGCCAGGGGATAAGGGGAGGGAGAAGTGGAGACTTGTTTGGTGGTATAGAGTTTCAGTTTTATAAGAAAAAAGTTCTAGTGATCTGTTGCATAACAGCGTGAATATAGTTAACATTACTAAACTGTACACTTAAAAATGGTAAAGATTGGAAATTGTTTTATGTGTTTTCTACCAGTTTTTTTTTTTTTTTAAATCGAGATGGAGTCTCGCTCTGTTGCCCAGGCTGGAGTGCAGTGGTATAATCTCAGGTCACTGCAACCTCTGCCTCCCAGGTTCAAGTGATTCTCCTGCCTCAGCCTCCCAAGTAGCTGGGATTACAGGCGCCCGCCACCACGCCTGGCTAATTTTTTGTATTTTTAGTAGAGATGGGGTTTCACCGTGTTGGCCAGGATGGTCTCGATCTCCTGACCTTGTGATCCATCCACCTCAGCCTCCCAAAGTGCTGGGATTACAGGCGTGAGCCACTGAGCCTGGCCCACAATGTTTTTTTTTAAAAGCAGTATTACTTGTTAGAGATTTTTTTTTTTTTTTTTAAAGACACAGGATCGGGCCAGGCACAGTGTCTCAACCCTGTAATCCCAGCACTTTGGGAGGCCAAGGCAGGCGGATAACTTGAGGTTAGGAGTCTGAGACCAGCCTGGCCAATATGGCGAAACTTAGTCTCTACTAAAAACACAAAAATTAGCTGGGCGTGGTGGTGCACATCTGTAATCCCAGCTACTCAGGAGGCTGAGGCAGAAGGATCGCTTGAACCTGGGAGGCGGAGGTTGCAGTGAGCTGAGATCGTGCCAGTGCACTCCAGCCTGGAAGAGAGAGTGAGACCTCATCTCAAAAAAGAAAGAAGAGGAAATAATAAATATGAGGAGAGAAATGGAAGACATGAAAAAAGACCCAAATTAAACTTCTAGAGGGGATATACAGTATCTGAAATGAAAAATACGCTGGCTACTTTGCCTATGGAGTAGCCCTGCTCTGCACAGGCAAGAAAGAGAAAGGAAGCGGGACGTGGTGGCTCACGCTTGTAATCCCAGCACTTTGGGAGGCTGAGGCGGGCGGATCACGAGGTCAGGAGATCGAGACCACGGTGAAACCCCGTCTCTACTAAAAATACAAAAAATTAGCTGGGCGTGGTGGCGGGCGCCTGTAGTCCCAGCTACTCGGGAGGCTGAGGCAGGAGAATGGCATGAACCCAGGAGGCGGAGCTTGCAGTGAGCCAAGATCGTGCCACTGCACTCCAGCCTGGGCGACAGAGTGAGACTCCGTCTCAAAATAAAAAGAAAAAAAAAAAAAGAAGAGAAGAGAAGAGAGAGAAAGGAAGAAAGGAAGGAGGGAGGGAGGGATTGACAGCAGAAGGTTAGATATTACAGAAGTAAAGATCAGTGAACAACTGTACAAAATGAAACAGGGAAAAAGACAAAAATTAACAGTGCAGGCCGGGCGCGGTGGCTCACGCTTGTAATCCCAGCACTTTGGGAGGCCGAGGCGGGCGGATCACGAGGTCAGGAGATCGAGACCACGGTGAAACCCCGTCTCTACTAAAAATACAAAAAATTAGCCGGGCGTGGTGGCGGGCGCCTGTAGTCCCAGCTACTCGGAGAGGCTGAGGCAGGAGAATGGCATTGAACCCGGGAGGCGGAGCTTGCAGTGAGCCGAGATTGCGCCACTGCACTCCAGCCTGGGCGACAGAGCAAGACTCCGTCTCAAAAAAAAAAAAAAAAAAAAAAAATTAACAGTGCATCAATCACCTGCAGGACAATATGTAATTGGAGTCCCAAGAAAAAAAGAACTGTTCTTTTTCTTCGTTTTAAACTACTTGTAAGAAATAATGGGCTGGGTGAGGTGGCTCACGCCTGTAATCCCAGCACTTCTGGAGGCCGAGGTGGGCAGATCACCAGAGGTCAGGAGTTCAAGACCAGCCTGGCCAACATGGTGAAACCCTGTCTCTACTAAAAAATAAAAATAAATAAATACAAAAATTAGCCAGGCGAGGTGGTGGGCGCCTGTAATCCCAGCTACTCGGAGGGCTGAGGCAGGGAGAATCGCTTGAACCCTGGAGGCGGAGGTTGCAGTGAGCCGAGATTGTGGCACTGCACTCCAGCCTGGGCGACAGAGCGAGACTCTGTCTCAAAAAGAAAAAAAAAAAATCCATAAATCAAAGAAGCTTAGTGATCCCCCCCTCCAAAGCACATCATAATCATTTTTAAAGTGACCAGAAGAAAAATTACATAGAGAGGAACATAAGGACAGTAGCAGACTTCTCATCAGGATGTTTTGTTTCGTTTTAATTGAGACAGGATCTTGCTGTCACCCAGGCTTGCCTAGCTCACTGAAGCCTTGTACTCCTGGGCTTAAGCAATTCTCCCACCTCAGCCTCTCGAATAGCTAGAACTACAAGTTTGAGCCACTAGCTAATTTTTAAGATTTTTTTTTGTAGAGATGGGGTCTTGCTGTGTTTCCTAGGCTGGTCTTAAAGTCCTGGCCTCAAGAGGTCCCCCAGGCTCAGCCTCTCAAAGTGTTGAGATTACAGGCATGAACCATTGAGCCCAACTAGAAATCGTCTTTATTTTTATTATTTATTTATTTTAGACGGAGTCTTGCTCTGTCGCCCAGGCTGGAGTGCAGTGGTGCGATCTTGGCTCACTGCAAGCTCTGCCTCCTGGGTTCACGCCATTCTCCTGCCTCAGCCTCCCAAGTAGCTGGGACTACAGGCGCCCGCCACCATGCCCGGCTAATTTTTTTTGTATTTTTAGTACAGGCAGGGTTTCACCATGTTAGCCAGGATGGCCTCAATCTCTTGATCTCGTGATCCGCCCGCCTCGGCCTCCCAAAGCGCTGGGATTACAGGTGTGAGCCACCGCGCCCGGCCTTATTTATTTATTTTTAAGACACAGTCTCGCTCTGTCACCCAGAATGGAGTGCAGTGACACCATCTCGGCTCACTGCAACCTCTGCCTCTCAGGTTCAATATTCTCATGCCTCAGCCTCCCGGGTAGCTGGGATTACTGGTGAGCGCCACCACACCCAGCTAATTTTTGTACTTTTAGTAGAGGTGGGGTTTCACCATGTTAGCCAGGCTGGTCTAAAACTCGTGATCACAAATGATCCACTTGCCTTGGCCCCCCAAAGTGCTGGGATTACAGGCGTAAGCCACCGCGCCCAGCCTAGACATCATCTTTAAAGTACTGACGGAAGAAAACCATGAACAAATATATTGTATGCAATAAGTAAATACAATTTTAATTTATCAATTAAAAAATAAAAGTTAAATAATTTTAAAAACTGTGAACCTAGAATTCTATACTTAGCAAAAACATCCTCCCTCAAAATAAAGGCAAAATACTTTTCGAGATAAACAACAGTGGAAAGTATTTATCACCAATCTGCATTATAAGAAATATGAAAGGAATTTCTTCAGGCAGAAGGAAAATATTACCAAAAGGAAATCTGGATCACATGAAAGAATGAAAGCACTGGAAATGACAATATGTGGGCAAATAGAAAAACCTTTTCTCATTTAAAAAGTATCTTTAAAACATTCCTACTCTATAATCCAGCCATTCCACTGCTAAGTATTTACCCAAGAAAAATGAAAACATATATCAACACAAATGCTTGTACGTGAATGTTCACAGCCGCTTTATATGTTGCATTCAAAAACTAGAAAAAAATTCAAATGTCCTTCAACAGGTAAATGAATAAACTGTATCATATCAGTACAATGCAGCTGGGTGCAGGGGCTCACGCCTATAAACCCGGCACTTTGGGAGTCTAAGGCAGGAGGACTGCTTGAGGCGAGGAGTTTGAAACCAGCCTGTGCAACATAGTGAGACCTCTGTCTCTGTAACAAAATTTTAAAATTAGCCAGGTATGATGGCCTGTGCGTGTAGTGCCAGCTATTCAGGAGGCTGAGGTGGGAGAATCGCTTGAGCTGAGGAGGTTGAGGCTGTGCTGAACCATGATCACACCTGAGTGACACAGCAAGACCCTGTCCTAAAAAAAAAAACAAAAAACAATGAACCATTATTCAGAAAGAAAAAAAAACCACACATAAAAATGTGGATAACTTTCAAATAATTATACTGAAAGAAGCTAGAACAAAAACAAAAGAGCATATATTCTATGATTCTATTTATATTTAATTCTAGAAAATGTAATTTCTTTTTTTTTTTTTTTTTTTTTGAGACGGAGTCTTGCTCTGTTGCCCAGGCTGGAGTGCAGTGGCGCGATCTCGGCTCACTGCAAGCTCCGCCTCCCGGGTTCACGCCATTCTTCTGCCTCAGCCTCTCCGAGTAGCTGGGACTACAGGCGCCCGCCACCACGCCCGGCTAATTGTTTTGTATTTTTAGTAGAGACGGGGTTTCACCGTGGTCTCGATCTCCTGACCTCATGATCCGCCCACCTTGGCCTCCCAAAGTGCTGGGATTACAAGCGTGAGCCACTGCGCCCGGCCAGAAAATGTAATTTCTAAAAACAAAAAATAGATCAGCAGTTTACAGTGAATAAGATATTGGGTAGAAAGGGGTGGATGACAAAGGGGCATAGATAACTCATCTATCTGTCACTCTCCAAATATACTACAAAGGGTGGGGAAATGGGAGCTATTTTAATCGTGGTGATGGCTTCCCAGTTGTACACATATGTCAAAACTCACCAAATTGTACAATTTATTCTTTTTTTTCTTACTGCTCCTCTGGAGTAGGACTACCCCATAGGCTGAGAATAGCTAAATTTTACACTTGAAATAGGTGCCGTTTACGTCCACTATACCTCAATAAAGATATAATTTAAAAAACCCAGGCCGGGCGCAGTGGCTCGTGCCTGTAATCCCAGCATTTTGGGAGGCTCGGGCGGGCGGATCACTTGAGGTCAGGAGTTTGAGACCAGCCTGGCCAATATGGTGAAACTCTGTTTCTACTAAAAATATAAAATTCAGGCCGGGCACCGTGGCTCACACCTGTAATGCCAGCACTTTGGGAGGTCAAGGCAGGTGGATCACCTTAGGCCACGAGTTCAAGACGAGCCTGGCCAACATGGTGAAACCCTGTCTCTACTAAAAATACAAAAATTAGCTGGGCATGGTGGCAGGCTCCTGTAATCCCAGCTACTGGGGAGGCGGAGGCAGGAGAATCATTTCAACTCAGGAGGCAGAGGTTGCAGTGGGCCGAGATCACACTACTGCACTCCAGCCTGGGCAATAGAGTGAGACTCTGTCTCAAAAAAACAAAACAAAACAAAAATTAGCTGGGTGTGGTGGTGCATGCCTGTAACCCCAGCTACTCAGGAGGCTGAGGAAGGAGAATGGCTTGAACCCAGGAGGCGGAGGTTGCAGTGAGGTGAGATTGCACCACTCTGCTCCAGCCTGGGCGACACAGCGAGACTCAGACTTGGAAAAAAAAAAAAATACTGTACACACGCACAGAGGGATGCGGAAAATAGTGTACACACGCACAGAGGGATGCTGAAAATAGTGTACACACGCACAGAGGGATGTGGAAAATAGTGTACACACACACAGAGGGATGCTGAAAATAGTGTACACACTCACAGAGGGATGCTGAAAATAGTGTACACACGCACAGAGGGATGCGGAAAATAGTGTACACACTCACAGAGGGATGCTGAAAATAGTGTACACACGCACAGAGGGATGCTGAAAATAGTGTACACACTCACAGAGGGATGCGGAAAATAGTGTACACACGCACAGAGGGATGCGGAAAATAGTGCACACACGCACAGAGGGATGCGGAATATAGTGTACACACGCACAGAGGGATGCTGAAAATAGTGTACACACGCACAGAGGGATGCGGAAAATAGTGTACACACGCACAGAGGGATGCGGAAAATAGTGTACACACGCACAGAGGGATGCGGAAAATAGTGTACACACGCACAGAGAGATGCGGAAAATAGTGTACACACTCACAGAGGGATGCGGAAAATAGTGTACACACGCACAGAGAGATGCTGAACATAGTGTACACGCGCACAGAGGGATGTGGAAAATAGTGTACACACGCACAGAGGGATGCTGAAAATAGTGTACACACGCACAGAGGGATGCTGAAAATAGTGTACACACGCACAGAGGGATGCGGAAAATAGTGTACACACGCACAGAGGGATGCGGAAAATAGTGTACACACGCACAGAGGGATGCTGAAAATAGTGTACACACGCACAGAGGGATGCGGAAAATAGTGTACACACTCACAGAGGGATGCGGAAAATAGTGTACACACACACAGAGGGATGCGGAAAATAGTGTACACACGCACAGAGGGATGCTGAACATAGTGCACACACGCACAGAGGGATGCTGAACATAGTGCACACACGCACAGAGGGATGCGGAAAATAGTGTACACACGCACAGAGGGATGCGGAAAATAGTGCACACACGCACAGAGGGATGCGGAATATAGTGTACACACGCACAGAGGGATGCTGAAAATAGTGTACACACGCACAGAGGGATGCGGAAAATAGTGTACACACGCACAGAGGGATGCGGAAAATAGTGTACACACGCACAGAGGGATGCGGAAAATAGTGTACACACGCACAGAGGGATGCTGAAAATAGTGTACACACGCACAGAGGGATGCTGAAAATAGTGTACACACGCACAGAGGGATGCTGAACATAGTGCACACACGCACAGAGGGATGCTGAACATAGTGTAAGCACACACAGAGGGATGCTGAAAATAGTGTACACACGCACAGAGGGATGCGGAAAACAGTGTACACACTCACAGAGAGATGCTGAAAATAGTGTACACACGCACAGAGGGATGCTGAAAATAGTGTACACACGCACAGAGGGATGCGGAAAATAGTGTACACACGCACAGAGGGATGCTGAAAATAGTGTACACACGCACAGAGGGATGCTGAAAATAGTGTACACACGCACAGAGGGATGCGGAAAATAGTGTACACACTCACAGAGGGATGCGGAAAATAGTGTACACACACACAGAGGGATGCGGAAAATAGTGTACACACGCACAGAGGGATGCTGAACATAGTGCACACACGCACAGAGGGATGCTGAACATAGTGCACACACGCACAGAGGGATGCGGAAAATAGTGTACACACGCACAGAGGGATGCGGAAAATAGTGCACACACGCACAGAGGGATGCGGAATATAGTGTACACACGCACAGAGGGATGCTGAAAATAGTGTACACACGCACAGAGGGATGCGGAAAATAGTGTACACACGCACAGAGGGATGCGGAAAATAGTGTACACACGCACAGAGGGATGCTGAAAATAGTGTACACACGCACAGAGGGATGCTGAAAATAGTGTACACACGCACAGAGGGATGCTGAACATAGTGCACACACGCACAGAGGGATGCTGAACATAGTGTAAGCACACACAGAGGGATGCTGAAAATAGTGTACACACGCACAGAGGGATGCGGAAAACAGTGTACACACTCACAGAGAGATGCTGAAAATAGTGTACACACGCACAGAGGGATGCGGAAAATAGTGTACACACGCACAGAGGGATGTGGAAAATAGTGTACACACGCACAGAGGGATGCGGAAAATAGTGTACACACGCACAGAGAGATGCTGAAAATAGTGTACACACGCACAGAGAGATGCGGAAAATAGTGTACACACTCACAGAGGGATGCGGAAAATAGTGTACACACGCACAGAGAGATGCTGAACATAGTGTACACACGCACAGAGGGATGCTGAAAATAGTGTACACACGCACAGAGGGATGCTGAAAATAGTGTACACACGCACAGAGGGATGCTGAAAATAGTGTACACACGCACAGAGAGATGCGGAAAATAGTGTACACACTCACAGAGGGATGCGGAAAATAGTGTACACACGCACAGAGAGATGCTGAACATAGTGTACACACGCACAGAGGGATGCTGAACATAGTGTACACACGCACAGAGAGATGCTGAAAATAGTGTACACACGCACAGAGGGATGCTGAAAATAGTGTACACACGCACAGAGAGATGCGGAAAATAGTGTACACACTCACAGAGGGATGCGGAAAATAGTGTACACACGCACAGAGAGATGCTGAACATAGTGTACACACGCACAGAGGGATGCGGAAAATAGTGTACACACGCACAGAGAGATGAGGAAAACAGTGTACACACTCACAGAGGGATGTTGAAAATAGTGTACACGCGCACAGAGGGATGCGGAAAATAGTGTACACACTCACAGAGGGATGCTGAAAATAGTGTACACACTCACAGAGGGATGTTGAAAATAGTGTACACACGCACAGAGGGATGCGGAAAATAGTGTACACACGCACAGAGGGATGCTGAAAATAGTGTACACACTCACAGAGGGATGCTGAAAATAGTGTACACGCGCACAGAGGGATGCGGAAAATAGTGTACACACTCACAGAGGGATGCGGAAAATAGTGTACACACGCACAGAGGGATGCTGAAAATAGTGTACACACTCACAGAGGGATGCTGAAAATAGTGTACACACTCACAGAGGGATGTTGAAAATAGTGTACACACGCACAGAGGGATGCGGAAAATAGTGTACACGCGCACAGAGGGATGCTGAACATAGTGTACACACGCACAGAGGGATGCGGAAAATAGGGATTTTGGATCATATTTATTTTTTAAACTTTTCTCTGTATTTTTTTTATAAGAATACACTGTTTTGTTTTTTGAGAGATGGAGTCTCGCTGTGTCGCCCAGGCTGGAGTGCAGGCTGGCACCATCTCGGCTCACTGCAACCTTCACCCCCCAGGTTCAAGTGATTCTCCTGCCTCAAATTCCCGAGTAGCTGGAACTAAAGGCGTGCACCACTACTCCCGGCTAATTTTTGTATTTTTAGTAGAGACAGGGTTTCACTATGTGTTGGTCAGGCTGGTCTCGAACTCCTGACCTCAGGTGATCCACCTGCCTCGGCCTCCCAAAGTGCTGGGATTACAGGCGTGAGCCACTGCGCCTGGCCCCATACATTGTTTTTATAATAGGAATAAAATTAAGCTATCTTCATTGTGAAACCGTAATATATGTTCCCTTGCCAAGGGCCTGAAGAATGTAAAGGTCACAGCCAAGATCAGATGACTAAAGAAGTGACAAAATGAGGCACTGTTGCTCCTCCAGTAACTGGTCTCAAATTAGCATTCTGCTGTCAGCATCTGGAAGTAAAACCAGACAGGTCTCCTCTAGACTGCCATACCCTTCCTCTCCTCCAATCTAGCTCCCTGCAAATGCAAGTCACAAAATTCAATGCCTAGACCAATCTTCATTACAGTGTAAAGAAAGTTTACACTGTAAAGAAGGTTACATTCATGTCATAAGGTGATGCAAAAAAGAAAAAAAACAATCTCAGTCTGGCACAAGTTTAAAGCACTTGTCATTATCCTGTTACTCAGGAAGCTCTTCCCCTAGAATACCCTACACTGCTTCTTCCCATCTCCAGGCATAAGCTAAATTCCTCTATTCCCATGTCCCAGACTCCTGGAGAAAACAAGAAAACAAATTTCTTCCTGTCTGAGCTCTGGGTTCTGACTTCAACTTCAAGCTGCCTTACTGGCGGTCACCTGCCTCTTTAGCTGGGCAGGAAACCTACCCCACTCTGTCTGCGGCACTCCTCTGACTGCCCTTCTGGGGGCTTCTGGCACTTGTTCCTTGAACACCCATCTCACACCTTGAATTCCAGTCTCCCACGCCTGTCTAACCTGGCCTTTTCTGCTGGTCTGCTCTCCAAATCCCTCCACTTAAGAGACCTCCTCCTGGCCGGGCGCGGTGGCTCACGCCTGTAATCCCAGCACTTTGGGAGGTCGAGGCGGGCGGATCACGAGGTCAGGAGATCGAGACCATCCTGCCTAACATGGTGAAACCCCATCTCCACTAAAAAATATAAAAAAATTAGCCAGGTGTGGTGGCGGGCACCTGTAGTCCCAGCTACTTCAGAGGCTGAGGCAGGAGAATGGCGTGAACCCGGGAGGCGGAGCTTGCAGTGAGCCGAGATTGCGCCACTGCACTCCAGCCTGAGCAACAGAGTGAGACTCCATCTCAAAAAAATAAATAAACAAACAAATAAATAAATAAAGAGACCTCCTCCTGGGTTCCCCCTCATGTCAACCTTTAAACCAGAGCTAGAAAAATAGTGGGCTGAAGCAGAGTTCAGCTGAGACGTGTGTTTAATTTTATTCAGTGCCAATATTAAGAAGTTCTAGAGGCCCAGCACAGTGGCTCAGCCCTGTAATCCCAAGCAATTTGGGAAGACAAGACAGAAGGATTGCTTGAGGCTAGTAGTTTGAGACCAGCCTGGGCAATATAGAGACCACATCTCGAAAAATTAGCCAGGCATGGTGGTGCATACCTGTAGTCCCTGCTACATGGGAGGCTGAAGCCTGAGGATTCCTTGAGTCAGGAAGGTGGAGGCTGCAGTGAGCTATGGTTGTGTCACTGCACTCCAGCCTGGGTGACAGAATGAGACTCAAAAAATAATAAAATAATAAAATGATGAAGTTCTGGAGACTGGTTACACAATTTACCTAATGCCATTGAACTGTGCACTTTAAAATGGTTACGAAAGTAAATTTCATGTTATATGTATTTTATCATTATTTTTTAAAAAGTTGGCCGGGCGCGGTGGCTCACGCCTGTAATCCCAGCACTTTGGGAGGCCGAGGCGGGCGGATCACGAGGTCAGGAGATGGAGACCATCCTGGCTAACACGGTGAAACCCCGTCTCTACTAAAAATACAAAAATTAGCCGGGCGCGGTGGCGGGCGCCTGCAGTCTCAGCTGCTGGGGAGGCTGAGGCAGGAGAATGGCGTGAACTCGGGAGGCAGAGCCTGCAGTGAGCCGAGATCGCGCCACTGCACTCCAGCCTGGGTGACAGAGCGAGACTGTGTCTCAAAAAAAAAAAAAAGTTTTAAATGGTTAAGGTGATACATTTTATGCTATGTGTATTTTACAATTTTTTTAAACTCAAGATATATGACATTTAAAAAATGAGGATTTGTGTCTTTGAGAAAAATCACATCTGATATCACGAGACCTACATGTCTGCACAGCAGTCATCTCTAGTCACCCCTGGCCCTACCACCATACATTCTTTTTTTTTTTTTTCCACTCTGTTTGGCTTCTGGAGCCATATAAGTTTGTGGCTCCTGCTCTAAACCCAGTGTCACTTTTCACAGCACAGCCCTCCAGTGTCAGCCACCAGCTGGGCTGGCTAAAGGTCCTAGAGGGGACGACGCACTCACCCCTCCGCAATGGATGATAAACTCTAGCACAACAAAGACCATTCCCAAGAACTCTGTGCCAAACCTCACCCAACCACACTATGTCTTTCCTTCTTTTCTCTCCATTTATCTAATACTGCTCCTCCTCACTCATCCATGGAGTCTTCTCTATTGACTCCAATTCACAAGGGGGTTCTTCCTTCTTTCACATTCTGTAGCACTTGGCATCTGTATTGTTAATTACCTCGTATGTATACATCCCATCTGCTCAATTACACTTCAAGCCCCTCATTCATTCAACAAATATAAAGCAGCTACTCTAGGCCAAACTTTGTTCCAGGCACTGGGAATAGAATGGTGAACCAGAAAGGAAAGGTCCCTGCCATCGGTGGGCAAACATACAAATAAGCATCAAATCTCACACACTGATCAACACTTGGGGGAAACATGAAGCAGGGTAATGATACAGGGAATGACGGTGGAGGAGTGGGATCTACATTATGAGTAAGGACAACCAGTGAAAGCATCTTTGAAGAGGTAGAATCAGCAAAGACCTGCAGAGAAGACGCCAGCCATGAGAAGACCATGGGGAAAAGCACTCCAGTCAAAGGGAACAGCAATTACAGAGAACCGGTTTCAGGAATAGAAACAGCTGGTGTGGCTACAGCATAGGAAGTGAGAAAAGACAGTGGCGTAAGATGAGGTCAATGTGGTAACTAGGGGCTTCAATTCTTTTTTTTTTGAGATGGAGTCTCGCTCTGTTGCCCAGGCTGGAGTGCAGTGGCGCGATCTCGGCTCACTGCAACCTTCACCTCCCGGGTTCAAGCGATTCTCCTGTCTCAGTGTCCCAAGTAGCTGGGACTACAGGCGCACGCCACCACATCCAGCTAATTTCTTGTATTTTTAGTAGAGACAGCGTTTCACCATGTTGGCCAGGATGGTCTCGATCTCTTGACCTCATGGTCAGCCCACCTTGGCCTCCCAAAGTGCTAGGATTACAGGCATGAGCCACTGGGCCCAGCCCAGAAGGGGCTATAATTCTATGGGTGATCAATAGTCTATATCTTCTAGTATTTTAAGGACAGGCATTAGAAAAATATAGATCATCATCATTTACGTATTTGAAAATGCCCACAGTTACTTTTCATCCCAGTCCTCTTCCTGACGATTACTGGATGACATCAATATTCCTTTCATGCTTTCGACTCCTTATTTTTATTTTATTTTATTATTATTATTATTATTATTTTTTGAGATGGAGTTTCACTCTTGTTGCCCAGGCTGGAGTGTAGTGGTGCAATCTTGGCTCACTGCAACCTCTGCCTCCTGGGTTCAAGCAATTCTCCTGCCTCAGCCTCCTGAGTAGCTGGGATTACAGGCGTCTGCCACCACGCCCAGCTGATTTTTGTATTTTTAGTAGAGATGGGGTTTCACCATGTTGGCCAGGCTGGTCTCAAACTCCATACCTCAGGTGATCTGCCCACCTTGGCCTCCCAAAGTGCTGGGATTACAGGCGTGAATCACCGCGCCCAGCCAACAAACACTTCTTTAGCACGACCTGGCATGGGGAACTGCTCACCCCTTTGATGAAGGTGGGTTTGTCCTTGATGCCAAAATTCCACAGCATGATATCTCCCCCTTTGGAACCCACAGCTACAGTGCTGGGGTGAGTCGGGTGCCACGCCAAGGATGTAGCCCTCCTGTCAAAGGGGGCAGCCTTTTGTAATATCCGGTAAGAATCCAGAGTGTGCAGAAAGGACTGCTGGAGCCCCTGCCACAGAGAGAAATGAATTAGGTTGAATTAAAACCCAAGTTCTGGGTAAACTGCCAATCTCTTCCTCCTTCATAGATGAGCCCTAGAGACAAGCCCTCCCACCAAAGGAAAGCTAACTGCCTGCCCTGTGCATGAAAATATTTGCAATGTACATGAACTAATAATCTTGGAAAGCAAAAGGGGCAGAGTGCATTCCAGCTGGGACCTTTACAACATAAGACTTTTTTTACCTGGCCGAGTGCCCAGTAGGCCAGTCACCACAGTCTGGGTGATCGGACCACTCTGACAAGCTGGTGAACCAAGCCATCGTCTAATTTGGGAGCATACAATAGTAAAAATGCACGTGCAAACCCTTGAGGACTTCAGGCAAAAAATGCCTTACCTGCTGGACAGATGGCCAGGAAGCTCTGCCCAGCTTATGCTCATGGAGGGTCCTGACGATGCTGCGGCATGGTGGCAGGATCTGTGGGCCAGCCAGCCCCGCCCAGAGGCAGTCTGAGTCACATCTTCTGCTAGGACCTGCCAAGCAGAACAGACATATTTTCCTCTCCAATCTCACGAAAGGTTTTTGTGCTGAATTCCCCGAAAGGAAGCCTTGTTTCATTCGGCATGGTTAATCTCTGTCTCATCATCTCCTGCGGCCTTTCCATGTCTGTGTGATCTCACCCAGCACCAGAAATAAAAAAATGAGTGGGGATTTAGCCCCTTCCCCAAAACACTGCCACAAACAGTAAGTCTGAAGTGAAAGTAAATACAACCGTGCAGGGTTCCTGAGAATCCAGCCAAAGAAACACACAAGAATAAAGTACGCTGCAGAACTCTTCCCAGTTCGGGCTGCAAAACTCGAGAAGGGACTGGGTCACAATTTTATAATTCACAAATAATGCACAATAAAAAGATTTTAGGGCAGCTTGGCAGAAGTCACCGTTTAGGAAAAGAAGGAATAGGAAGGCCTGGAATGCTCTTAACTAGGTTACTTCTGGGGAGGTAAGTGAAATTAGAACAGCAATAAAGCAACAACTCCGGATCACCAAACTGTACTTGAGGACCCAATCGCTATAGGTCCGACGTCTTGACAACCAATCCTTTCTTCTCATGGACAAAAACCACTTGATTAACAAGCCCCAGCTCCAGTTTTTGAGTGTCTCGAAACTCCTTATAGCCTCAGGTTCAAGCCCCAGTAAACCTCAGAGAATGAGCTTTCTAAGGAGGGAAGGAATTGAGGACCCTCACAACTGACCACCGAGGACGTGCAGCTAACAAGCGTGACTATGAAATCCAGCACACACAGCGCCAGGAAAGGTAGGATTCTCTGAAGCCGTCCTAACAGTGCAAGAACCCTGATACAAACAAGGAATCTGACAAGTCCGCGTGTCTGTTGTTACGGAGCTCATCTGCTTCCTGTTACCTAGCGGGAGGGGTGTTGAAGCCTAAACACTCTGGTGTCAAAGGACCTGCAGGTAGAATGCACAGCCGGAGGCATCCGTGACCTGCGCGGGCCTCGGGAGCCTTGGAGCACCCATCCCCCGCTGCAGCCTCCTGCGCGAGCACCCCAAAAGGCGGAAATATTCAAGCAGCAGGCACAGGCAGTACCGGAGCCCTTCGCACAGAGCTTCTTGGCCTCGGGCTCCAGCTCCCGGGGACTCCTGCTCCTCTTGTTCCGGGGGCGTAATACAACCTCGGAGGTCTTCTGGGTTTCTGGGCGTTTCTTGGGAGCCATCGCGTCCTCCGTGCGAAGGGGTACTGTGCTCTATGCGAAGATCATGGAGGGAGGATTGAGAGGCCTCTGGGGAGAAACAAGGCGGGGACTACAAAACTGCGGGGCCACAGGTAGCCGGGCTAAGCCAACTTCCCGCCAAACATGCCCGGGGCTTGTTCAAACCAGCTTGGAGCTCCGGCCCCACCCGTCTCGGAGACCCCGCCCCTTCCTGGAAGGCGGGGGCGCGGGGAGGGGGCGGTGCCAAGGGGCGGGGCCAGCGCTCCCGGGAGGGGCGGGAACTGCGCCAGGGCCTGTGCCAGCCCGGGTCAGCTGACCTGACCGGAGCAAAGATGATCCCCGGCTTTACGGTTTTTGTTTTTTTTTTTTAGCGACAGGGTCTGGCTCTGTCGCCCACGCTGGAGGGCAGTGGGGCGATCATAGCTCAGTGCAGCCTCCACCTCCTGGGCTCAAGCGATCCTCCCACCTCAGCCTCCTAAGTAGATGGGACTACAAGCTACGCCACCACGCCCGGCTAATTTCTCTCTCTCTCTCTCTTTGCTTTTTTTTTTTCTTTTTCTGGAGAGAAGGGGTCTCGCTTTGTTGTCCAGGCCGGTCTTTAACTACTGGGCTTAAGTGATCATCCAGCCTTGGCCTCCTGACACGAACCCTCCTCAGACGCAGCGCTGCCAGGCCTCTGCGGGTCCGGGGAGGAGGCCTGGTGCCAGCCAAGGCTCTGGCTCCTGCCTTGCAATTGGTGATGACGCCCGCTCGGGCTTTGGGATTGGCTGGTCCCTACAGGGTGTAGTTGGGGCGTGGCGGCTTTGTAGAGAGCTAGTGCCTTTCCTTAGAAGCTGGGCTCTACCAGCGGTCAGCTTTGCAGTCGAATTCCAGAAACTACAGTCCCATCGAATCCAAGCTGCTTCTCTGTGAAGGGAGAATCATTGGAACTCCTTGCCTTTTTTTTTTTTTTTTTCTAGAGACAGTGTCTCTCTTCCCTTACCCAGGCTGGAGTGCAGTGATGTAATCACAGCTCACTGCAGCCTTTACCCAGGCTGGAGTGCAGTGATGTAATCACAGCTCACTGCAGCCTTGACCTCAAGTTTCACTGATCCTCCCACCTCAGCCTCCCAAGTAGGCTTGCAGACCTGCATCCCCAAGCCTAATTTTTTTTTTTTAATTTTTGTAGAGACAAGGTCTTGCTGTGTTTCCCACATTGGTCTGGACCTCCTGGGCTCAAGTGATCCTCCCGCCTCTGCCTCCCAAAGTGCTGGGATTACAGGCATGAGCCACCGTGTCTGGCTCTCACTGCTTTTTTGTTTGTTTGGTCGTTGGCTGTTTGTTTGTTCTTTCTTTCTTTCTTTCTTTCTTTCTTTCTTTCTTTCTTTCTTTCTTTTTCTTTCTTTCTTTCTTTCTTTCTTTTTTTTGAGACAGGGCCTCTCTCTGTCACCCAGGCTGGAGTGCAGTGGCAGGATGTGGGCTCACTGCAGCCTGGACTTCCTGAGCATCGATCCTCCCACCTCAGCCTCCCGACTAGCTGGGACTACAGGTGCGCGCCACAACACTCAGCTAATTTTTGCATTTTTTGTAGAGACAGAGTCTCCCTAAGTTGCCTAGGCTGGTCTAGAACTCCTTGCATCCATCCACCTCGGTCTGCCAAAGTGCTGAGATTACAGGTGTGAGCCACTGTGCCCAGCCTCCTCACTGCTTTTTTTTTTTTTTTTTTTTTTGAGACAGAGTCTCACTCTGTCACCCAGGCTGGGGTGCAGTGGCACAATCTCGGCTCACTGCAATCTCCGCCTCCCGGGTTCAAGTGATTCCCTTGCCTCAGCCTCCGGAGCAGCTGGGACTAGAGGCACGCACCACCACACCCGGCCAGGATGGTCTCGATCTCCTGACCTTGTGATCTGCCTGCCTCGGCCTCCCAAAGTGCTGGTATTATAGGCGTGAGCCACCACGCCCAACCTCTCAGCCTCTCACTGCTTTTAACTAAGACTTGCCTAACCTGTTGGGTGTCCACCTAGGAGCAGCCTGGGACAGTGATGGGCCAGAGGGCATGCAGCCAGCTGGACTTAGAACTCCTACGCCCTCGCTTCAGCCAAAGTCCAAGTCTTGAAGGTTCAGAGGTGAGGCCACGCTGTCCTGCCTAGCCTGAAAAGAGGCAGTTTGGATGCACCCTCGTTTCTGCGAAGAGGCAGGCAGGAGTTGGGCTTCCTCAGGCACTGCTGGGCCTTTCCTCCACCCACTAAGCCCCATGCCTGACAGTTTTTGGGGTTGGGAGGAGATATACAAAAATGCATTAATGGTAGGCCATCGCGTTAGCTCAAGCCTGTAATCCCAGCACTTTGGGAGCCTAAGGCAGGTGAATCACTTGAGGCCAGGAGTTCAAGACCAGCCTGGCCAACATGGTGAAACCCTGTCTCTACTAAAAATACCATCAGGCACAGTGGCTCATGCCTGTAATCCCAGCGCTTTGGGAGGCCGAAGCGGGCAGATCACTTGAGGTCAGGAGTTCGAGACTAGCCCGACCAACATGGTGAAACCCCGTCTCTACTAAAAATACAAAAATTAGCTGGGGCGTGGTGGCACTCGCCTGTGGTCCCAGCTACTTGGGAGGCCAAGGTGGGAGGATCGCTTTGGCCCAGGAGTTTGGGACTGCAGTGAGCTACAGTTGTGCCACTGCACTCCAGCCCGGATGACAGAGGTTTACTGTGTTTCTAAATAAATAAATAAAAATTGGCCAAACGCAGTGGCTCATGCCTGTAATTCCAGCACTTTGGGAGGCCCAGGCGGCCGGATCACCTGAGGTCGGGCGTTCGAGACCTGCCTGACCAACATGGAGAAAACCCATCTCTAGTAAAAATACAAAATTAGCAGGGCATGGTGGCACATGCCTGTAATCCCAGCTACTCAGGAGGCTGAGGCAGGACAATCACTTGAACCCGGGAGGCAGAAGTTGTGGTGAGCCTAGATGGCGCGATTGCCCTCCAGCCTGGGCAACAAGAGCAAAACTGTGTCTCAAAAATAAATAAATAAATAAAAATTAAATAAGCCCTTGCAACGGAATGAATGCTCTAAAAGGGAAATTGGAAGGCCGGTTGCAGTGGCTCACACCTATAATCCCAAAACTTTGGGAGACCGAGGTGGGCAGATCACCTGAGGCCAGGAGTTTGAGACCCACCTGGCCAACATGGTGAAACCCATCTCTATTAAAAATACAAAAATTAGCCAGGCATGGGGCACGTGCCGGTTATCCCAGCTACTCAGGAGGCTGAGGCATGAGAATCGCTTGAACCCGGAAGGCAGACGTTGCAGTAAGCTGAGATCATATCACTGCACTCTAGCCCGGACGACAGAGTGAGACTGTCTCAAAAAATAAAAAAATAAAAATTAAAAAAAAAGAAATGGCTTTGCCTGGGAAAGGGGCAAGCTGGGAGCTTCTCCCCTGCTAGCCTAGAGCTGTGTTTTCAGAGCTGTGTTGCAGAAGCAAACTGTTCGCCCCCTCCCCTTATTCAGACCAACCCACATGCCAACTAAGACCAACCTGTCCTTCAGCAGGGTGCTCGGTTGCAGGGGATATTGAAGTATAAGGAGTGGATTTTGCCTCTAAAAGATTTACAACCTACTGGGAACAGAAGAAAAATACACGTGAAACAAGTAAAATACTTCAAGGTAGGGACACATTTGAAGACTAACTATGCTACGCCCACCAAGGTTTTTGGTTTTTGGTTTTATGGAGACAGGGTCTCACTATGTTGCCCAGACTGGCCTTGAACTCCTGGGCTCAAGCCATCCTCTAGCCTCAGCTTCCCAAATTGCTTTGATTACAGGCATGAACTACCATGCCTGGTCACCAATTAAGGTTTTTGGATGCACTCAGGAAAGCTAATTCTATGGAGAAAGTACTGTTGCAACCGCCCAAGGAGTTCACTTTGCTTGAGCCAACTCATCAAGGCAGGGGAACTGCAATAGAGAAAGAGTAATTCACGCAGAGCCAGCTGTGTGGGATACCGGAGTTTTATTATTACTCAAGTCAGCTTCCTCAAGCATTTGGGGAGCAGAGTTTTTGTTGTTGGTGGTGGTGTTTTGGTTTTTTGTTTTGTTTTGTTTTGAGACGGAGTCTCGCTCTGCCACCTAGGCTGGAGTGCGGTGCCGCAATCTCGGCTCACTGCAGTCTCCACCTCCTGGGCTCAGGGAATTCTCCTGCCTCAGCACCCAGAGTAGCTGGGATTACAGGCATGCGCCACCATGCTCAGCTAATTTTGTATTTTTAGTAGAGATGGGGTTTCACCATGTTGGCCAGGCTGGTCTTGAACTCCTGACCTCAGGTGATCCACCCACCTCTGCCTCCCAGAGTGCCGGGATTACAGGTGTGAGCCACCATGCCCAGTCGGGGAGCAGAGTTTTTAAGAATAACTTGGTGATTTGGGGGAAGCCAGTGAGCCAGGAGTGCTGACTGGTCAGGGATGAAATCATAGGCAGTTGATGTTGTCTTCTTGCTCTGAGTCATTTCCTGGATGGGGGCCACAAGATCAGGTGAGCCAGTTTATTGATCTGGGTGGGGCCAGCTCATCCGTCAAGTGCAGGGTCTGCAAAATATCTCAAGCACTGATCTTAGGAGCAGTTTAGGGAGGGTCAGAATATTGTAGCCTCCAGCTGCATGGCTCCTAAACCATAATTATTTATAATCTTGTGGCTAATGTTAGTCCTACAGAGGCAATCTAGTCCCTAGGCAAGAAGGAAGATGGTCTGCTTTGGGAAAGGGCTGTTATCTCTTTGTTTTATGTATCGTATGTATGTATGTATGTATGTATGTATGTATGTATGTATGTATGTATTTTCGAGACAGAGTCTCTCTCTGTCGCCCAGGCTGGAGTGCAGCAGTGCAATCTCTGCCTCCTGGGTTCAAGCAGTTCTCCTGTCTCAGCCTCCCTGGTAGCTAGGACTACAGTCACACGCCACCATGCTCGGCTAATTTGTGTATTTTTAGTAGAAACGGGGTTTCACCATATTGGTCAGACTGGTCTCGAACTCCTGACCTCAGGTGATCCACCCACCTCGGCCTCCCAAAGTGCTGGGATTACAGGTATGAGCCACCGCGTCCGGCCATCATCTTTGTTTCATACTGTAAATTATAAATAAATTTCTCCCAAAGTTAGTTCAGCCTACGCCCAGGAATGAACAAGGACAGCTTGGAGGTTAAAAACAAGATGGAGCTGGTGAAGTTAGATCACTTTCACTGTATCGGTTATAATTTTTCAAAGGCGGTTTCACTGTCTTTGGGAAGACCTCACAGGGGAGATGGAATTTTGTGCAGTTTGACTTGAAAAAAGTAGTGTTTGGCTGGGGAAGGGAAAAGAGCCTCCTAGACAAGGGACAGCTTGGTGACATTCAGGAACAGTGTGAGTTCTGAGAAAGGAAATGAAGCCCTGGCATGGGGTAGTGGGCCTGGTACTATCAGCTAGGCCTTGATGTTCCACTGAAGTAAACAATTTCACAATACATGAACACCAGACAAAGCTACTCTGTGGCCATGATAAACCAAGAGAAAAACATCATCACGGCCGGGCACGGTGGCTCACACCTGTAATCCCAGGGAGGCCGAGGCAGGTGGGTCATGAGGTCAGCAGTTCAAGACTAGCCTGGCCAAGATGGTGAAACCCTGTCTCTACTAAAAATACAAAAATTAGCCGGGCACGGTGGCAGGTGCCTGTAATCCCAGCTACTCAGGAGGCTGAGGCAGGAGAATCGCTTGAACTCAGGGGCGGAGGTTGCAGGGAGCTGAAATCATACCACTGCACTCCAGCCTGGGCAACAGAGTAAGACTCTGTCTCAAAAAAAAAAAAAAAGGAAAGAAAAAACCATCATCACAGCGGGTGCAGTGGCTCATGCCTGTAATCCCAGCACTTTCGGAGGCTGAGGCGGGCAGATCGTGAGGTCAGGAGTTCAAGGCCAGCCTGACCAACATGATGAAATCCCGTCTCTACTAAAATTACAAAATTTAGCTCGGCATGGTGGCATGTGCCTGTAATCCCAGCTACCCAGGAGGCTGAGGCAGGAGAACAGCTGAACCCAGGACGCGGAGGTTGCAGTGAGCTGAGATTGCACCATTGCACTCCAGCCTGGGCAACAGAGCAAGACTCCATCTCAAAAAAAAAAAAAAATTAGCTGGATGTGGTGGCGCATGCCTGTAATCCCAGCTACTTGGGAGGCTGAGGCAGGAGAATCACTTAAACCCAGGAGGTGGAGGTTGCAGTGAGCAGAGATCATGCCGCTGCACTCCAGCCCAGGCAACAGAGTGAGACTCTGTCTCAAAAAAAAAAAAAAAAAAAAAAAAAAAAAAGAAAAGAAAAGAAAAGAAAAAAGAAAGCAAAAATGATGTCCAGATGTTTAGCTATCTGGAAATACCATTTATTGAGATGAGGTAAACTGTGAAAGAGACAGAAAAAGAAGGAAAGATCAAGAGTTCACTTTTGGACACATTAGATTTGAGATGCTGATGAGATGTCTGGGAGGATTTGTCAAGAAGGCAGGGCCGCCGGGCGCGGTGGCTCACACTTGTAATCCCAGCACTTTGGGAGGCCGAGGCGGGCGGATCACGAGGTCAGGAGATCGAGACCACGGTGAAACCCCGTCTCTACTAAAAATACAAAAAATTAGCCGGGCGTGGTGGCGGGCACCTGTAGTCCCAGCTACTCGGAGAGGCTAAGGCAGGATAATGGCGTGAACCCGGGAGGCGGAGCTTGCAGTGAGCCGAGATTGCGCCACTGCACTCCAGCCTGGGGGACAGAGCAAGACTCCGTCTCAAAAAAAAAAAAAAAAAAAAAAAAAAAGAATGCAGGGCCATGCACTATTCTGGACATCACCAATGAGACCCAGGAACCTGAGACCCAGGAAAAGGTACAGGGACCCTGCGCCTCAGCCATGCAATGGGAGCTCTGTGCCTGAGGTGAGGTTGGACCAGGGTGGAGAAGGGGGAGGATGGGAACTCATGCGTAAGTTGCGTCTGTGGTACACCTGGCATTCCGCTCAGCACTCTGTGTCACCGTGGCCTCACAACAACCTGGCAGAGTAGGACTTACTCTTCCCATTTTACAAAGGAGGAGACTGAAAATCAGAGAGGTGCTAAGATTTGCAGAGGGACACAGCTAAGAACTGGGGAAGTGAGGGCCGGTTGGTGACACTGAGCACCACAGCAGAGACCAGGTGTATTTGTTTCCCAGGGTGGCTGTAACCAGTTACTGTAAATGAGTGGCTTCAAACAACAGAAATATATTCTCTCACAGTTCTGGAGGCCAGAAATCCAAAATGAAAGTGTTGGCAGGGCCACACTCTTTCCCCAGGCTCTGGGGTAGAATTTTTTTTTTTTTTGAGATGGAGTCTTGTTCTGTCATCCAGGCTGGAGTGCAGTGGCGTGATCATAGCTGACTGAAGCCTCAGATTCAAGGGATCCTCCTACTTCAGCCTCCCCAGTAGCTGAGAGTACAGGTATGCACGCCACGCCTGGCTAATTTTTTTTTAGTTTTTGTAGAGATGTTGACCAGGGTGGTCTTGAACTTCCTGGCCTCAAATGATCTTCCAGCCTCAGCCTCCTAAAGTGCTGGGATTACAGGCATGAGCCACTGCACCTGCCAAGAACAAACCTTTAATTATATCCAAAAAGATCCTTTTTCCACATAGAATAACATCCACAGGTTCTGGGGATTAGGATATGGACGTATCTTTTTAGGGACTACCAGTCAACCCAGCTAGAGGAGCTAGAGGAGGCTGCAGCTGTTAGCCTTGGAAATCTTATAAAATGCTTTCAGAGCTTAAAAAGCAGGCAGCTTTTCCTACTTTTTCTTCATCCAGTTTCACAAATATGCCTCCTTGCAGGATGGCCCAGCAGCTTAAATGCTGCCAACCCAAGTGTGGCTTGGTCTTCTAGACTGTGTATAATTATGACAAAACCCTCAGATTCTGAGTCCTTATGACACAGGGATAGTCAAGTATGAAGGGGAGGCCGGGTGCAGTGGCCCACGCCTGTAATCCCAGCACTTTGGGAGGCCGAGGCGGGTGGATCACTTGAGGTTGGGAGCCCGAGACCAGCCTGGCCAACGTGGTGAAACTCCATCTCTACTAAAAATACAAAATTACCTGGACGTGGTGGTGCACACCTGTAATCCCAGCTACTCAGGAGGCTGAGGCAGGAGAATTGCTTGAACCTGGGAGGCGGAGGTTGTGGTGAGCCGAGATGGCGCCACTGCACTCCAGCCTGGGCAACAAGGGCAAAACTCCGTCTCAAAAAAAAAAAAAAAAAAAAAGTCTTCGGGGATGTGCATTCACAATTTGGAGCACAGGGGAGGACGTGTGTGGATTTGTACAAAGACACCGCCCCACCGGGCCATGGGCTTCACCAACAAGAACCACAGCTACCCAGGTAGCTTGCCACCTTCCTCCCCATAGAGAAACTAAGCTGGGGTTTCTTGAGCGAGTTTTTGTCATAGGGACAGGAGCCAACGCAGGGCAGTGGAAAGGAGGGTGGAAAGGAGGGTGGAAAGAGGGAAATGTAAAGGAATGTAAATGTAGTTCACCCAGCCCTGCTCACATGTGACTCATCCACCCACAGGGAACTAGCTTGGCTGTAACATAGACAGAATCATTTTTATTTCTGCCACTTGGGATTTTTGCCGTCCTTGGAAGAGGCCTTTGGCATGAGAACAGTGAGAGGAAGGATCTACCAGAACTCAAAACCCTGGTTTCTGATTCTGGAGTTCCAGTTCTTTCTATGATGGTTTTCAAACCAGTGAGGACTTCTGAGAACAGCAAAGGGCTTCTTCACCATCATCATGGGACCTTATCAGTAACTAACATATCACCAGGAGATTATATCACAATGTCTATTTGCAGAACACTTTACGGTTTACACATTTCACATATATTATTTCAGCACTCTGGCGATTGCTGTGCAAATCTGGCTGCCTAGAGAAGTTACCCGGCATTCTGTACATATGGTATTTTATGACATGATATTGATTTAGTGTGTGGATGGTGCCTCATCCCGCATAGGTGAGGCTTGGGTTTGGTTTTTTTTTTTTTTTGGACAGGGTTTCTGTTACCCAGGCTGGAGTGTAGTAGTTCGATCTCAGCTCATTGGAGCCTCAACTTCCTGGGCATCGATCCTCCCACCTTAGTCTCCCAAGTAGTTGGAACTACAGGCGCAGACCACCACGCCGGGCTAATTTTTTTTTTTGAGACAGCGTCTCACTCTGTCACCCAGGCTGGAGTGCAGTGGCACGATCTCGGCTCACTGCAACCTCCACCTCCTGGGTTCGAGCAATTCTCCTGCCTCAGCCTCCTGAGTAGCTGGGATTACAGGCGCACCACCGCGACCGGTTAATTGTTGTATTTTTAGTAGAGACAGGGTTTCACCATATTGGCCAGGCTGGTCTCGAACTCCTGACCTCAAGGGATCCACCCGTCTCGGCCTCCCAAAGTGCTGAGATCACAGCATGTGACACCATGCCCGCTTGAGGCTTGAGTGTGTGTGTGTGTGTTGTTTTGTTTTTTGGTATTTATGAAGCTATTTGACACTTCCATCACTATCCAAATTTATATACATATATATGTATAGTTGTTGTTTTTGTTTTGTTTGAGACAGTATTACTGTGTCACCCAGGCTGGAGTGCAGGGGCGCAATCTCGGCCCACTGCAACCTCTGCCTCTTGGGTTCAAGCAATTCTGCCCCAGCCAACTGTGTAGCTGGGACTACAGGCACATGCCCCCATGCCCAGATAATTTTTGTGTTGTTGTTTTTTGTTTGGTTCTTTTTTTGTTGTTTTATTTTGTTTCGTTTTTTGAGACAGAGTCTCACTCTGTTGCCCAGGCTGGAGTGCAGTAGCACAATCTTGGCTCACTGCAACCTCCGCCTCCCAGGTTCAAGTGATTCTCCTGCCTCAGTCTCGCAAGTAGCTGGGATTACAGGTGCCCACCACCACGCCTGGCTAATTTTTGTATTTTTAATAGAGACGGGGTTTCACCGTTTTGGCCAGGTTGGTCTTGAACTCCTGATCTCGGGTGATCCGCCCGCTTTGGCCTCCCAAAGTGCTGGGATTACAGGCATGAGCCACCGTGCCCGGCCTAATTTTTGTATTTTTAATGGAGATGGGGTTTCACCATGTTGGTCAGGCTGGTCTCAAACTCCTCACCTCAAGTGATCTGCCCACCTCGGCCTCTCAAAGTGCTGTGATTACAGCCATCAGCCACCGCATCCAGCCCAAAATTGTATTTTTGACACTGATTGCTGCTTCCAGAGTGTGGGACTCCTGCCTTCATTCAGCACTGTTATGGATTTGCTCCTGTTAGGGCATTTAAATGTGTGTTGGAGACGCCAAGCAGCAAGGACTCTGGATGCCTGTATTCAGTCTATTTCCAAGCCTTGAGGAGGAATTTAATCTTCAGTTTGCTGCAAGTTCTGCAGAATCCTTGAGGCTGTTATTTGCAAACCACTGGATGCAGTGACTGTGTGGGAAGCTCACACACATCATCTATGTGGATTATGGATGATTTTGCAGACTCAGCAAAGCATTTGGATCCACAGACCACTTGAACAGAATCAGAGTCGTGTATTACCCTGCACCAGGAAAACGCATCCCACTAGATGGAAATTTCCCAGAGGGAGCCTAGAGTTGAAAGACTTCTGCTGCTTTTACAGCAAGTCACGAAATCCACAGGTCCCAAAACTGGAAGGGATCCGAGGGACCGTCTAATCCTTCCCCTTTCATTTTAGGATGAGGAAGCTACAGCCTAGAAAACTGAAAGGATGGGGCCGGGCGCGGTGGCTCACGCTTGTAATCCCAGCACTTTGGGAGGCCGAGGCGGGCAGATCATGAGGTCAGGAGATCGAGACCACGGTGAAACCCCGTCTCTACTAAAAATACAAAAAAAATTAGCCGGGCGTGGTGGTGGGCGCCTGTAGTCCCAGCTACTCAGAGAGGCTGAGGCAGGAGAATGGCGTGAACCCGGGAGGCGGAGCTTGCAGTGAGCCGAGATTGCGCCACTGCACTCCAGCCTGGGCGACAGAGCGAGACTCCGTCTCAAAAAAAAAAAAAAGAAAACTGAAAGGATGAACCCAAAATCCCATAGCCCAAGTCCAATGCTCTTTCCACTGTGCTATGTTATCTGTGCTAGAAAACACCCCAATAAAGCCAAATATTGTTTTGCAGATCAAAGAAACTGGCATCATTCAGGGTCATGCTCATGGTCTGTCCAGCTTCCAATGTGAACACGAGACCTTGGTTTGCTATCCCCAGCAGCTTTTCAGTGAGTTGCCTTGTGATGCCTTATGTCAAAGTAGTGTTACAGACAGGAGCAAAACGTCTGTAAACGGGGCTTCATGACACGGCCTCTCCATGGCAAGAAAGCAGAGCAGGGCCACGCCATCCTCCTCACTATCAGATTAGCAGTATCGAAAAGTAGATATTAAGTCAGGCATGGTGGCTCACACCTGTAATTCCAGCACTTTGGGAAGCCAAGGCAGGAGGCTCGCTTGAGCTCAGGAGTTAGAGACCAGCCTGGGCAACACAGCGAAACTCTGTCTCTACAAAAACTACAAAAATCAACTAGGTGTGGTGGCACACGCCTGTGGTCCCAGCTACTGGGGAGGCTGAGGTGGGAGGATCACCAGAGCCCCACAGGTTGAGGCTTCAATGAGCTATGATCATCCCACTGCACTCCAGCCTGCAGCCTGGGCAACAGAGTGAGACCTTGTCTCAAAAAAAAAGTATTAAAGTTTTTTGTCCACCCTGCATCTGGGGGCTCATCAGATGGGAATGGATGACTTTAAGCCCCTAGGAAGTGGTTTTGCTGTGTAGCAAAGGGAGCCGAAGTAAAACCTGGGGTTAGTTAAGATGCCTCAAAGCACAGCCTGAAGCAAAGCACTTTACTGGAGTGTGTGAGGCAGTTCTCCACTGCTCGAACATGGTTCTTTTGTTGTTTTTTTTGAGATGGTCTCCCTCTGTCGCCCAGGCTGGAGTCCCGTGGTGCAATCTCGGCTCACTGTAACCGCTGCCTCCCGGGTTCAAGTGATTCTCCTGCCTCAGCCTCCCAAGTAGCTGGGACTACAGGTTCACCACACCTAAGTTTTGTATTTTTAGTAGAGATGGGGTGTCGTCATGTTGGCCAAGCTGGTCTCGAACTCCTGACGTCAAGTGATCCACCCATCTCGGCCTCCCAAAGTGCTGGGATTATAGGCGTGAGCCACCGTGCCTGGCCCGCACATGGTTCTTTCTATCCACCATGGAAAACCTCTCGAATCCTAAAAATGCATTCTGGGAAAACGTGGCATTAAGCAGACATTTCCCTTGCTCATAAATCCGTTATAGCTGGAGGCGGCCTCCCTGCCCATGCATTTCCTGCTGCCTCTGCCTGGAGCACCCTCCCCCTCCCCCTCGATCAATCTCAAGATTCAGCTTAAGTGTCACCTTCTTTGGGAAGACTTCCTTGACACTGTCTTTTCTTTTTTCTTTCTTTCTTCTCTTTTTCTTTTTTTTTGAGGCAGGGTCTCTCTCTGTTGCCCAGGCTGGAGTGCAGTGGCAGAATCGCAGCTCACTACAGCCTTGAACTCAAGTGGTCCCTCCACCTCAGCCTCCCCAGTAGCTGAAACTACAGGTGCAAGCCACCATGCCCCAGTATTTTTTTTTTGTTTTTTTGTTTTGTTTTTTTTAGAGTCGTGGTCTTGCTATGTTGCCCAGGCTGGTTTGAACTCCTGGCCTCAAGTGATCCTCCTGCCTTAGCCTCCCAAAGTGCTGGGATTGCAAAGTGCTGGGACTGCTGGTGTGAGTCACCACCCCCCGGACAACACTGTTCATTCTTTTTGTTGTTGTTGTTGAGACGGAGTTTTCGCTCTTGTTGCCCAGGCTGGAGTGCAATGGCGTGATCTCGGCTCACAGCAACCTCCGCCTCCTGGGTTCAAGCCATTCTGCTGCCTCAGCCTCCAGAGTAGATGGGATTACAGGCATGTGCCACCACACCCAGCTAATTTTATATTTTTAGTAGAGACAGGGTTTCTCCATGTTGGTCAGGCTGGTCTCGAACTCCGGACCTCAGGTGATCTGCCCACCTCGGCCTCCCAAAGAGCTGGGATTACAGGTGTGAGCCACCGTGCCCGGCCAACACTGTTCATTCTTTGCCCCATTCTAAGCTGACTTAAAGTGCCCCTTTTCTGTGGCCCCCCTCCCTCCATGCCTCTTCTCTCAGCAAGCTTATCACGTTCTATTGTAGTTGTAGGTTTACTTGTCTCCCACTCTTAGAAGAGACACTCCATTGGGGGCAAAGAGTGTTTTCCATTTCAGCATTTCTTTTTTGTTTTTGTTTTTTTTAAAGACAGGAGTCTAGGCCGGGCACAGTGGCTCACACTTATAATCCTAGCACTTTGGGAGGCCAAGGTGGGTAGATTGCTTGAGCCCAGGAGTTTGAGACCTGCCTGGGCAACATGGTGAGACTCTGTCTCCAACAACAACAACAACAACTTAGCTGGGCATATGCAAGCCTGTAGTCCCAGTTACTCAGGAGGCTGACAGGGGACAATTACTTGAGCCTGGAAGGTGGAGGTTGCAGTGAGCCGAGATCTCACCACTGCACCCCAGTCTGGGTGACAGAATGAGACCTTGTCTCACAGGAAAAAATAAAATAAAAAGACAGGAGTCTGGCTCTGTCACCCAGGCTGGAGTGCAGTGGCATGATCATAGCTCACTGTAATCTTGAACTCCTGGCTCCAGTGATCCTCCTGCCTCGGCCTCTCAAAGTGCTGGGATTACGGGCATGAGCCACCACGCCTGGCTGAGCATTCCCTTTGAAACAGTGAAGAGGAGAGTAGATTTTAAATAAATGTCATTAGAATTAATGATTCTTCTGCCTGCCGTCCAATCACCTCCTTTATCTGGTCCCTCTTACTTTTTTTTTTAGACAGACTCTCGCTCTGTCGCCCAGGCTGGAGTGCAGTGGTGCGATCTTGGCTCACTGCAACCACCACCTCCTGGGTTGAAGCAATTCTCCTGACTCAGCCTCCCAAAGTAGCTGGGACTACAGGCATGTGCCACCATGCCCAGCTAATTTTTTTGTATTTTTAGTAGAGACAGGGTTTCGCAGTGCTAGCCAGGATGGTCTCGATCTCCTGACCTCGTGATCCACCCGCCTCAGCCTCCCAAAGAAGTGCTGGGATTACAGGCATGAGCCACTGCACCCGGCCTTTTTTTTCTTTTTTGAGACAGAGTCTTGCCCTGTCGCCCAGGGTGGAGTGCAGTGGTATGACCTCGGTTCACTGCAACCTCCACCTTCCAGGTTTAAGCAATTCTCCTGCCTCAGCCTCCCAAGTAGCTGGGACTACAGGTGTGCGCCACCATGCTCAGCTGATTTTTGTATTTTTAGTAGAGACAGGGTTTTTCCATGTTGGCCATTCTGGTCTTGAACCCCTGACTTCAGGTGATTCACCTGCCTCAGCCTCCCAAAGTGCTGGGATTACAGGCGTGAGCCACTGTACCCGGCCTCCTCTTACATTTTTTTAAAAGAAATAGAGGCAAGAGAGGCCTCACTATGTTGCCCAGGCTGGCCTCAAACTCCTGGGCTCAAGTGATTTTCCTGCCTCATCCTCCTGACTAGCTGGGATTCCAGGCACACGCTACGGTGCCCAGCCAGCCCCTCTGACTCTTGAAAGATCTTCAATATGAGGATCTCTTCAAGCTGCCTCCTAACCTACCAATAAATGTCACTGTTCCCAGCCAGCCACCACCAGGAACACTCCTGTAGCTGAAATTTGAGTTTATTGCTGTTTGCAGTGGAGAATGTGTACTGGGGGAATGATGGGACATCTGTCTAAGAGGATGTTAGAAAGGACTTATTATAGGATTTGACTTGCATTGGGTGATTTGGAGAAGAGTCAAAGAAACAGGGCTTTGCTTTAAATTGGAGGCTGTCAGGAAGTGGGGGTAATACTATAATTTTGTTGTTGTTGTTGTTTTTGAGACAGAATTTTGCCCTTGTTGCCCAGGCCGGAGTGCAGTGGCATGATCTCGGCTCACTGCAACGTCCGCCTCCCAGGTTTAAGCAATTCTCCTGCCTCAGCCTCTGGAGTAGCTGGGATTACAGGCATGCGCCACCACACCCAGCTAAATTTTTGTATTTTTAGTAGAGACAGGGTTTCTCCATGTTGGCCAGGCTGGTCTCAAACTCCTGATCCCAGGTGATCTGCCCGCCCCGGCCTCCCAAAGTGCTGGGATTACAGGCGTGAGCCATGGTGCCTGGCCCTTAAGATTGGTTATTGAAGTGGTTCAGAGCATGCCACCCCAAAATACGCCACTTTAGCATACTGATTATATATTCGGCTGAAGGCACAAGAGAAACAGCAGATACAGGAAAGGATCTCTGACCTCTCCCGTTCTACCTAAAAGAGGTCATAAAATTTCCCATAAGAAAGGTTCCTTACCTAAACCAGGAAGAAAGAGACTGAGAAGCCATGCCCAAATGGATCTGTACAAACAAACCTACTAAAATAAGCCTTATCTTCCATTACTTTCCTCCATCTATTTTCTAGTCACTGTCTCACAATTTACTGCCCCTAGTTCAAGCCTCTTTGTCTTGTCACATCCCCACTGTGCCCGGTTGTGAACAATTGACTGTTCTTTTTTCTTTTTCTTTTTTTTTTTTTTGAGACAATCTCCCTCTGTCACCCAGTCTGGAGTGCAGTGGCACAATCCTGGCTCACTGCAACCTCTGCCTCCCGGGTTCAAGCGAGTCTCCTGCCTCAGCCTCCCAAGTAGCTGGGATTACAGGCACGTGCCATCATGCCCAGCTAATTTTTGTATTTTTGTAGAGACGGGGTTTCACCGTGTTGGCCAGGCTGGTCTTGAACTCCTGACCTCAGGTGATCTGCCCCCTCGCCTCCCAAAGTGCTGGGATTACAGATGTGAGACACCGCGCCCGGCCCACAATTGATTGTTCTTTGTGTAAAAAGGTAAAGGTATATAAGCTTTTGAGCCTAACAGCGTCTTTGAGTCTTCATTTTCTTTCTGAAGTCTCCCATGTACAGGCAAAAATATTAAATAAAATTTGTATGCCTGCCTGGGCATGGTGCTCACACTTGTAATCCCAGCACTTTGGGAGGCTGAGGCGGGCAGATCACGAGGTCAGGAGATCAAGACCATCCTGGCCAACACGGTGAAACCCAGTCTCTACTAAAAATACAAAACATTAGCCCGGCGTGGTGGCGGGCACCTGTAGTCCCAGCTACTCTGGAGACTGAGGCACGAGAATCGCTTAAACCTGGGAGGCAGAGGTTGCAGTGAGCCGCTATGACACCACTGCACTCTAGCCTGGGCGACAGAGCAAGACTCCATCTAAAAAAAAAAAAAAAAAAATTGTATGCCTTTCTTCTGTATATCCGTCTTACATCAGGTTTTATTTTTTCTCTTTTCTTTTTCTTTTTTTTTTTTTTTTTTAAGACAGGGTCTCAGTCTCCCAGGCTGGAATGCCATGGCACAGTCAGCTCACTGCTGCCTCAGCCTCCCAGGCTTAAACGATCTTCCCACCTCAGCCTCCCAAATATCTGGGACCACAGGCTTGTGCCACCATCAGCTAATTTTTAAATTATTTTTATAGAGATAAGGTCTTACTATGTTGCCCAGCTAGTCTTGAACTCCTAGGCTCAAGCCTCCCGCCTCAGCCTCCCAAAGTGCTGGGATTACAGGTATGAGCCACCACACATGGCCAGTTTAATTTTTTTTTTTTTTTTTTTTTTGAGACGGAGTCTCACTCTGTCACCCAGGCTGGAGTGCAGTGGTGCAATCTTGGCTCACCGCAACCTCCGCCTCCTGGGTTCAAGCAATTCTCCTGTCTCCACCTCCCGAGTAGCTGGAATTAAAGGCACGCCCCACCACGCCCGGCTAATTTTTGTATTTTTGGTTTTTTTTTAGTAGAGACGGGGTTTCACGATGTTGGCCAGGCTGGTCTCGAATTCCTGACCTCAGGTGATCCACCCGCCTTGGCCTCCCAAAGTGTTGGGATTACAGGCTAATTTTTGTATTTTTAGTAGAGACGGGGTTTCACCATGTTGGTCAGGCTGGTGTCAAACTCCTGACCTCAGGTGGTCTGCCCTCTTTGGCCTCCCAAAGTGCTGAGATTACAGGTGTGAGCCACCTTGCCCGGCCCCATGCATGTCTCATACCTCCATGGCTACCATCCTAGAACAAGCCACCCTGTTCATCTTATGTGGTCATCTGACCCCTGTACCATCTACCGCAGGTACTTCTTAATTGGATTTCCCTGCTTTTTCTCTCTTTCTAATCCATGAGTCAGGCCAGTTTTTGTGTAAGGGGCAGATAGTAAATATTTTAGGCTGTCTGAGCCATATAATTTCTGTTGCAACTACGGTACTAACTCTACCATTGTGGTGTGAAAACAGCCAAAGTCAACTTATAAATGAATGAGTGTGGCTGTGTTCCAATCCAACTTTACTTATAGACGCCGAAATTTGAATTTCCTGTAACCTTTGTGCGTCACAAAATAGTCTTCTTTTTATTATTTTTTTCATCCATTTAAAATGGTAAAAACCAGCCCAGCGCAGTGGCTCACGCCTGAAATCCCAACACTTTGGGGAGCCAAGGCAGGAGGATCACTTGAGCCCAGGAGTTCAAGACCAGCCTGAGGAACACAGGGAGACGTTGCCTCTGTGGAAAAAAAAAGAAAGGGCGCAGCACACCAACATGGACATGTATACATACGCAACAAACCTGCACGTTGTGCACATGTACCCTAGAACTTAAAGTATAATAAAAAATAATAATAGCCGGGCGCGGTGGCTCACGCTTGTAATCCCAGCACTTTGGGAGGCCGAGGCGGGCAGATCACGAGGTCAGGAGATCGAGACCACAGTGAAACCCCGTCTCTACTAAAAATACAAAAAAAAAAAATTAGCCGGGCGTGGTGGCGGGCGCCTGTAGTCCCAGCTACTCGGAGAGGCTGAGGCAGGAGAATGGCGTGAACCCGGGAGGCGGAGCTTGCGGTGAGCCGAGATTGCGCCACTGCACTCCAGCCTGGGCGACAGAGCGAGACTCTGTCTCAAAGAAAAAAAAAATAATAATAATAATAAATAAAAGTAAAAAAAAGAAAAAAAGTAAAAACTACTCTTAGCTGTGGGCCATACAGGCCATGGTTTGCTAATTCCTTGCTCTAATCCATTCCTCATGCAACATCCAAAAGGGCCATTCAGTTCCCTCCTCTGCTTAAATCCCTCCAAGCGCCCCCTCCTGCACTCGGAACAGAACTCACAAAGCCTGGTAGTGTCCGGGTGCTGCCTGCCTCGCCCACCTCATTCTGGGCCTCTCACCCGCTCATTCACCGTGCCCTGCCCACTCCACCCTTCTGACCCGGAAGGTCAAGTTCTCATGTAAGGACCTTTGCATACATCAGTCTTCAGTTGTTCTGCCTGGAATGCCGTTCCCTAGGTCCCCTCTTCACCTTCTTAACTTCCATTTGTCTTTTGGGTCTTTTTGGATGGAGGCTTAAACTCCCTGAAGCCACACTCCCACTATCCTCTTCCAGCACACTGTCCCTTTTTTTTTCCTTCAAACGCTCATGACAATTGGTAATGATGTTTTTGGACTTTTATTTGATTTCGGTGGAAAATTCCATGAAGTTAGGCATCTTGTCTGCTTTCTTTTTTTGTCTTAAGACGGAGTCTCACTCTGTCACCCAGGCTGGAGTGTAGTGGTGCCATCTCAGCTCACTGCAACCTCTGCCTCCCGAGTTCAAACAATTCTCCTGCCTCAGTCTCCTGAGTAGCAGGGACTACGGGCATGCGCCACTACGCCCGGTTAATTTTTGTATTTTTAGTAGAGACAGGGTTTCACCATGTTGGTCAGGCTGGTCTTGAACTCTTGACCTCAAGTGATCCACCCTCCTTGGCCTCCCAAAATGCTTGGATTACAGGCGTGAGCCACCGCACCTGGCCTGCTTTCTTTGAATTAAGGACTGAGCACCCAGCCTGGTGTTGGGCACACAATGGGTGCCCAAGTGCACCAGGGTAGGCTTCTGGAGCAGGAGCCTCCAGGCTGACAGGGCTGAAACCCGGAGTACACAATGGCAACTCCTGGGGTGTCTCCTGCCGACCCAGGGACCAGCTAAAGAATCTGCCTGGGGCAATGGCAGATTCCCGGAACTACCGGTTCCTCCCCTTTTTAGACTATATAGGATAACTTCATTTTTTTTTTTTTAATAGGGTAACTTCCTGACCCTGGAGAAACTTTCTCTATAGGCTGCACTGTTGAAACCTGCGATTCATTCTCACCCGAGTGCCATAGGTCTGCCTTGCTAACCCACAAGCAGCCTGCCCCACTGAGGTTAACCACTCTCAATAACTGGGACCACCAGTCTTTACACCGGACTGCCTGAGCTCTGAAAAACATAGCTGTGAAATTAGAATACTTTACTCAGCTGCCTGTCAGGAATGCTGGGGCAATGTCCAGAGGCCACGGAGGGAAACTCACAAAGCAGCCTTGGGAGGAGACAGCCCTGCCTGCAGCACTCAGCCGGCTGTGATCTACTCTCGGCAGGGTGGCCAGAGTTATCTTTAGAAAGGGGAAATCTGGCCGGGCGTGGTGGCTCACGCCTGTAATCCCAGCACTTTGGGAGACCGAGGCAGGTGGATCACGAGGTCAGGAGTTCAAGACCAGCCTGGTCAAGATGATGAAACCCCCGTCTCTACTAAAAATACAAAAATCAGCCGTGGTAGCAGGCACCTGTAATCCCAGCTACTCGGGAGGCTGAGGCAGGAGAATTGCTTGAACCCGCGAGGCAGAGGTTACAGTGAGCCCAGATTGCACCACTGCACTCCAGTCTGGGCGACAGAGCGAGACTCTGTCTCAAAAAAATAAATAAATAAAATAAAAGGGGAAATCTGATCTACTTACTCTCACGCACACTCCCCACTGCCTATATAGGATAGAGTCCAAATTTCCTAGCCCACTTTGCAAATCTTCACCATCCAATCACAACCTATGTTTCCAGCTTCATCTTCCATCTGCTTCTGTTACCAGAAAGGTGTCCTGATCCAGACCCCAGGAGAGGGTTCTTGGGTCTCACGAAAAAAAGAATTTGAGGCGAATCCACAGAATAAAGTGAGAGCAAGTTTATTAAGAAAGTAAAGGAATAAAGAATGCCTACTCTGGCCAGGAACGGTGGCTCATGCCTATAATCTCAGCACTTTGGGAGGCTGAGGCAGGTGGATCACCTGAGGTCAGGAGTTTGAGACCAGCCTGGCCAAGATGGCAATAACCCGTCTCTACAAAAATACAAAAATTAGCCAGGCATGGTGGTGCACACCTGTAATCTCAACTACTTTGGTGGCTGAGGCAGGAGGATCGCTTGAACCCAGAAGGCAGAGGTTGCAGAGAGCTGAGATCGCATCACTGCACTCTAGCCTGGGTGACAGAGTAAGACTCTGTCTCAAAAAAAAAAAAAAAAAAAAAAAGCTACTCCACAGGCACAGCAGCAGCAAGGGCTGCTCACCTAAGAATACTTTTTTTTTGAGACGGAGTCTCGCTCTGTCACCCAGGCTGGAGTGCAGTGGCACTATCTGGGCTCACTGCAAGCTCCGCCTCCCGGGTTCACCCCATTCTCCTGCCTCAGCCTCCCCAGTAGCTGGGACTACAGGCGCCCGCCACCACGCCTGGCTAATTTTTTGTATTTTTAGTAAAGATGAGGTTTCACCGTGTTAGCCAGGATGGTCTCAATCTCCTGACCTTGTGATCCGCCTGCCTCGGCCTCCCGAAGTGCTAGGATTACAGGCGTGAGCCACTGCGCCCAGCCCTAAGAATACTTATAGTTATTTCTTGATTATATGCTAAACAAGGGGTGGATTATTCAGGAGCTTTCTGGTCAAGGGGTGGGCAATTCCTGGAACTGTGGGTTTCTCCCCTTTTTAGACTATATAGAGTACATTCCTGACATTGCCATGGCATCTGTAAACTGTCATGGCACTGGTAGGAGTGTCTTTTAGCATGCTAATGTATTAGATTTAGTGTATAATGAGCAGTGAGGACGACCAGAGGTCACATTGCCATATTGGTTTTGGTAGGTTTTGGCCGGCTTCTTTATCGCATCCTTTTATCAGCTGGACTCAGCATGCCTAACCTCCTTGGAATGCAGCCCAGTAGGTCTGAGCCTTATTTTACCCAGCCCCTGTTCGAGCTGCAGTCTTTCTGGTTCAAACACCTCTGATACCTCCACCTCATCATGATCTCATTATTCTAGAGGTTTGAGACCTGGACAGTCCAATACAGTAGCCACTACTCACATGTAGTTGTTAATTTTTTTTTTTTTTTTTTTTTTGTGACAGGGTCCCACTCTGTTGTCCAGGCTGGAATGCAGTGGCCCAATCACGGCTCACTGCAACCTTGACCTCTCAGGCTCAGGTGACCTCAGCCTCAGTAGCTGACACTACAGGTATGTGCCACCACACTCAGCTAATTTTTTTTTTTTTTTTTTTTTTTGAGATAAGAGTCTCACTCTGTCATCCAGGCTGGACTGCAGTGGTACAATCTTGGCTCACTATAACCTCCACCTCCTGAGTTCAAGCGATTCTCCTGCCTCAGCCCTGCCCTGAGTAGCTGGGACTACAGGTGCACACCAGCACGCCAGGCTAATTTCTGTATTTTTAGTAGAGACATGGTTTCACCATCTTGGCCAGGCTGGTCTTGAACTCCTGGCCTAAAGTGGTCCTCCTGCCTCGGCCTCCCAAAGTGCTGGGATTACAGGCGTGAGCCACCACACCTGGCCGAATTTCAAAATTGTTAAATTGGAGGAAGACGCGGTCGTGGGTGCTGTGGGTCTCTGGTCCGCACGCTCCCGCTCCTGACTCACCGCTGTTCACTCTTGCCGAGGAACAAGTTGGTCAGGAAGCCGCGCAGCAGCCACGGCTTTTAAGGATACCGGAAAAACACCCGTGGAGCCGGAGGTGGCAACTCACCGAATTCGAATCACCCTAACAAGCCGCAACGTAAAATCCCTGGAAAAGGTGTGTGCTGACTTGATCAGAGGCGCAAAGGAAAAGAATCTCAAACTGAAAGGACCAGTTCAAATGCCTACCAAGGCTCTGAGAATCACTACAAGAAAAACCCCTTGTGGTGAAGGTTCTAAGACATGGGATCGTTTCCAGATGAGAATCCACCAGCGACTCATTGACTTGCACAGTCCTTCTGAGATTGTTAAGCAGATTACTTCCATCAGTATTGAGCCAGGAGTTGAGGTGGAAGTCACCGTTGCAGATGCTTAAGTCAACTATTTTAATAAATTGATTACCAGTTGTTAAAAACATTTTTTTAAATTAAAAGTTTATGTTTTCGATAGCCACATTTCAAGTGCGCCACAGTCTCATGCTACTAGTGGCTATCACATTGGCCAGCACAGCTATAGAACGTTCCCACCACTGCAGAAAATAACTGGACAGCACTATTTTAGATACAAATACCCACTCGCCCACCCCCCAGTTCTTAATTTTAGTTACGTAATTTACACATAGGTACATTCTCATTGTAAATTTTCTAACATTACAAAAATGTCCCTTACCAATTCTAGACCTCTGCCTAAAGATAAATGCCAAAATCAGTATGATGTATATTTTCTGTGAAGATTTAGTGTGTTTCGCATTTTGCTTTTTTCCCTTGACATTGTCTTGGAGGTCTTCCTATAAGAATACATCTCTTGGCTGGGTGCGGTGGCTCATGCCTGTAATCCCAGCACTTTGGGAGGCCGAGGCGGGCGGATCATGAGGTCAGGAGTCTGAGCCCAGCCTGACCAACATGGTGAAACCCCATCTCTACTAAAAATACAAAAATTAGCCAGGCGTGGTGGCACGTGCCTGTAATCCTAGCTACTCAGGAGGCTGAGGCAAGAGAATCGCTTGAACCCGGGAGGTGGAGGTTGCAGTGAGCCCAGATCGCGCCATTACACTCCAGCCTGGGCGACAGAGCAAGACGCCGTCTCGAAAAAAAAAAAAAAAAAACTCTCTCTACCTTGTCCTTTTTTGTTTTGTTTTGTTTTTGTTTGAGATGGAGTTTTGCTCTCGCTTCCCAGGCTGGAGTGCAATGGCATAATCTTAGCTCACTGCAACCTCCGCCTGCTGGGGTCAAGCGATTCTCCTGTCTCAGCTTCCCAAGTAGCTGGGACTAAAGGCACACGCCACCACGCCTGGCTAATTTTTGTATTTTTAGTAGAGAAGGGGTTTCACTTTGTTGGCCAGGCTGGTCTCGAACTCCTGCCTCTAGCTTGTTCTTCAGTTTTTGCAGAGTAATCCACAGCATGAATGAACTTTAGGTTATTCAACTATTGCCTTCATGATGAACATCTGTTTTTAGTTCTCCCCTGTTGCAAACAGTACTATATGCAAACATCGTTGTACCTCTTTCTGCATTTGTACATGTTCGTCCAGGGTAAATACCAAAAAGTAGAATTGCTAGGTCACAAAGTCATATGGTAACACCCCGGGGCTTGGCACACCCTGAAGCTCCTGCCTAGAATGCCTGTCCACATGACTAATTCCTACTCATCAAGGCCTATCAGTGTCATGTCCTGTGAAAGGCCGTCCCTTCTGCCTGTTTTCCCTCAATACTTCCTATCTGCCTTGCATCATTACTGTACACTTGGACTCTGTCTTATTTAACTTTGTACCCCCAACATTCCTAGCATAGAGCTTAGCATGGAGTAAAAATTCAAGTGTTTTCTTGGCTGGATGAATGAATGCATAAATAAACAAATGAAGGCACAGTGGTTAGGACATTCCAGAAACTCAAGGTGAGTCTGTGAGTGGTGTGATATTTGGCTATGGACCAATCTGCCCATTGGTACCCTGAGCCAAGTGCCTTGCTGGATTTGTCTTTTTTTCTTTTTGAGAGAAAGTTTCCTTCGACCAGGCTGGAGAGCAGTGGCGCAGTCTCAGCTACCTAAGCCTCCCAGGTTCAAGCAATTCTCCTGTCTCAGCCTCCCAAGCAGCTGGGACTGCAGGCGTCCACCACCATGCCTGCTAGTTTTTTTTGTGTTTTTAGTAGAGATGAGGTTTCATTATTGGCCGGGCTGGTCTCAAACTCCTGACCTCAGATGATCCACCCGCCTCGGCCTCCCAAAGTGCTGGGATTACAGGCGTGGGCCACCGCGCCCGACCAGATTTCTGTCTTTATGCAGCCCTCATGTCCACTGACATCTCATCTTGAACTCTGGGTTGAGGACAGCACTGATGGAGCAGTGTGGATGTTAAGGGCTCTGGCCATAGAGCACAGAATCGGAGCCCTGAGGGTAGCATTAGCTTGGAGCTGGCTTTCCAAAGGCATCTCTGTCTACTTTCAGCTTAGAAGCAGCCCCCTATGCTCTGGGTTTTATTTTGTTGTTTTTTTTTTTCCCCTACAGTGCCTTAGGGGCAATTAAGATCAGCTGCAACATTTCTGCTTTCTGCTCCCAGACTTGAGCCCAAGGGAAGCCAGATGTTTTCCAGTCCACATCCCCTTTTCCTTGTGGTCTGATGAACAGCCCTGTTTTCTGAGTCTCTCTATGGCCTGGCTTTCCCAGATCCCACAGCCTGGCTGCCAACTTTATTTTTAATGAGGTTTTAATAGGTGGCTCCTGTAATTAATTTCATTCTTGTGTTTTCACACTTCGGTCTAGGTGCCTGAAGGCCTTCAGGCGCTAGGTGGGATGTTAACTGATTTTAAAGAATACAAAACCCTGTGGCTGTATTTCCCCAGCTCCTCTGATCTGCAGTTGTTTTTTACAATCATTAATTAGCTGGGGCTCATGGCTCAGCGGAAGTTCAGTTGGTCGCCTGTCTTGTTTTATAGAGGTAGAAATAGAGATAAGGAGAGAAGGGACTTGTCCAAGCCCTAAGAGAGAGTGGGTGTTGAAATTGGTTTCAGAAACCACATCCCAGGTTTCAGATACACTACTCAGGTATGATCTGCCAAACACGGCCAGAATCCTCAGGCCAAAGGTGGCGCGCCTTGGGTGCCCCACAGGTGTCTTGGGGAGGCAGTTTTACCCTTCCATTAGCACTGCCCAGCAAGTGAGCCCTCGGCAGGCAAAATTACCCCCATTCATTTTCTCCAGGCCCCTTTCCCGTTTTGTGAGCGGATTCATCTGCGTAAAGAACGCGTCAGTGATTCCTCCTGGATTTAGAAACAACATAATTTTGCTATTTTTAAAGCTGCCGTTTAAAACGCCGCGCGCACGCACTCACACTCTTCAGGGAGCTGGGGGTGGGAAGAAAAGTACGAGCTTCAGAGCGCGCAGCCAGGCGCCTCAGCTTCCCGGGGCTCAGCGCCGCGTCCCTGGGGGCTCACTCCTCTGAGAGCGCCGGGGCTCTCCGACCCGCTGCGATTCTGCGCGCCCGGGGCCTTCTGCGTCCGGGGCGTTCGACCCCGTTGGTCCGCGCTCCCCCTCGTCTTCAAGGCTCAGGGCACCGCCGCTGGGTCACCGGGCCCAGGAGAGAGAGGGAGGGGCGGAGAGGCCGAGCAGGTGGCGATTAGGTCAAGCTTCGGAACATGCTTGGACCGCTCCAGTGGATATAAATAAACGACGGGGCTGCTCTGCAAAATCTCACCCCCGGGGGAAAGCGGGGAGAGGGGAGTAGGGAGAGAGGAGGGAGAAGGGATTTATTTAGCGTGGGGTGGCATCGTGGCGATATGGAAAAATGTACCAGACTGACAAAGGGGGTGGAGGGGCGAAGGGATTTAAGAATGAATCGTGGTACAAAATCTGGAAATAAGAACTCGGAGCGGGAGGAGCTTAGGCCTTTTTGTCCCACCCCCACCGCGTGTTCGTCTCAGGCCTTAGAAGGCGCCCCAGATTAGCAGGGCAGCTGTGGAAGGGTAGGGCACGGTTTTGGAGTCCCGGCCCTGCCTGACTAGAGGGAAATCTTGGGCAACCTCTGAAAAGCCCCCAGTCTCAGTTTTTGCATCTGTACAGTGGGAATCCTAATGCTTACAAAGGGTGGTCGTGAGCCTCGCCTGAGCCAATTTCTAAACAAGCTGTGCAGCTAAAAATGTAAGGCAGTGTAGTCCCCCGGCCCCGCTCCAAGGCTGCCCGTGCCGGCCCGGTCCCTTCTTGCTCCCTCGGGTCTCCCAGGCTCTGCAACGGTCGGCGAGAGGCAAAGCCGAAATCTGGCTCCCTGCGGCACCGGGGCGCAACCCTGGGGAGCCCGCCCAGGCACTCCGCACACGGGCGGAGCAGAGAAACCCCGGCCCGCGCCCCAAGAGCCGCTGGTCGCCGCGATGCCTGCAGCCCCGCCGCCCCGCAGCCCCGCAGCCCCGCAGCCCGGCCGCCCCGCCGCGTGGGGTTGAGGCAGCGGCGGCCAGGAGAGGGGCGGGGCCGGGGGCAGGGCTTCCCGGGGGAGGGCCCGGCGCGCTCCGGGAGGCGGCGGCGCGGGCCCAGGAGTGGCAGGACTCGGGCCGGAGCGTGGCCGGACCCCTACCCGCCGAGGGGCCCAGGGAGGACGCGGTGAGTGCCCTGGAGGGGACGCGCGGTGACGCGGCGGCGGGTGCCGTGGCTCGAGCCCGCCCTCTCCTGCTCCGGCTTCTGAAGTTTGCAATGGAGCCGACTCCCGCCCAGGGAGCCCCCGGCCGCCCCGCTCTGCGTGCAGACGAGAAGGGCCGTGGCCGCGCCGAGGGGCCGTCCCATCTGCCGCGCCGCGGGCTCCGCGATTCCGCAGGCCGCCCGGGGGAGGGGGCGCCGGCGCTGGAGGGCTGAGCCGTCTTCAGGGGCCCCTCGAGGGTCCCCGTCCGCTCGCCCCGCGCCCGCCCCGGGGCCCCAGAGGGTCCTCGCTCCCTGGCGACCCCTCGCCCTGTGCAGCGAGCCCCGATTCCTGGGTCCGCTGCCCGGGGCCACCATCTGGAGCCCACGGCAAGGCCGGCCCAGGCAGGGGGCGTCCCCTCCCCTTGGCGGTGATCCGTGGCCCCATCCCCGCCGAGACCAAGTTCAACAAGTTTGGCCAAGAAGTCCTAGAGCTTCGGTGGCTAGGCCTGGCCCTGCCGCTCCGCGTGGCTCCACGGGCTCCGAGTTATGCAGCTCCGGGCGGCAAGGGGTCCTGTCGAGGGGCGCGGTCCATAAGGGTTGAGGCCAGAGGCGCGTAGCCTCTGGGCGCCGAGCTCTGGAGTGGAGGCTGGGGTTCGGAGTGCGTCATCTGGAAGCAGGCACCCCGGCCGGCAGGTCGGGTTTCCAAAAGTGTCCCTTTGTTATGCCCCTCCCTGGCCCTGCCTCCTCTCGCTTTGGCTGCGCCACCCCCTCCCCCAGCCTCCTGACCTCCTGGCTGGCTCTGGCTTCTGGTTCCAGCCCCTCTAACCTCGCTGCCCCTCTTCGGACCAGCCGAGTGACCACCCCACTCTGTCCTCAAATCCTAGGGACGCGGGCGCACTGGGAGGGGCCGCCCGGGGAAGAAGCCCTTGGGCACAGCCTGTGACTCAGGTTCCAGGGATGGGCCAGGCAGAATGGCTGAGCTCCCTCCCAGGGGCAAGCCCCCAGCTTCTGGAAGGGGTTGGGGCTGGGCTGGGGCCGGGTACCTTCAGGCCCTAGGTAGGGAGAGTGGGTCTTCCCTGAACCAGGGACTTCCTACCTTGGCCCGTGCAGCTGCAAGGAGACCCTGCCAAGCCCAGGAAGACCTCTCGGAGCCGAACGTGCTGGCTCCCGGGGCTGGGAAGATTGCAGTACCTGCTTTCTGAGCTCTTGCCTGCGGTGGGGACTGATTTGGGTCTCTGCTGAGCTCAGGAGGCACAGGGTGCCAACCTGCTCAATAGGGGCCAAGGTGCAAGCCCCCCCACCACCACAGAGGTCAGGCTGGGGCTGTGGGGCCTGGCTGCACCCGGGGCTTGGGCCTGTGTTTGCTCTGGGAGGCCGGAGGGAGCTGTGCCAGCCCGGTACACACAGCTTGCTCTGTTCTGGGGCCAGAGAGAGGGAAGGGGTGGAGGGCAGCGCTCTAGGGAGCAGGGAACCCGGAGGCTGGAACAGGCAAGGGGCCCAGGCTCCTGAGGCTGCACTGGGGCGGCTCCAGAGCGCCGTGATTCATGGCGGCAGCTCTCTTTCTCTCCATCGCCCTGCCAGGTCCTTGTTGGGCAGACAGGACAGACTCCAGAGGGAACCAAGTGACGAGCTTGCGAGGCCCCTGGTGGACACCTCCATTGCCTGGGTCTCCGCGGAGCCCCTAGCTCTGTCTCCTGTTAGCAGAGGGGGAAGCCCACTTGCACCAAGCATTCCCACAGCTGCTGGAGTGGGCGCGTTTCCCGCGCTCCAGGTGGACATCGCTTGTTTTCTCACTTAACTAATTATTGCTGATTCTAGCGCGTGGGGACACGCAAATCAGAATGCCGGAAGCCTCTGTCGGTGACTGAAGATAGACACTGGCCTGTCAGCCACAACTCCATGGGTTATACACCCTGGCTGGAGGGTCACCGGGGCTACAGGAGCAAGGAGAGAGGAACAGGGGAAGTGACTGAGGAGAAGATGCCTTAATTGGAGGTTTGAAGGAGGAGCAGAGGTGCATGAGTTTGGAGGAAACGCTGTGACAGCGCGCCCTGCTTTGGGGACAAAGGGCGCGTACTGTCCTCCTGGGTCTGGCTGTGTCCCTTGGGCCTGCTCAGAGAGGAAGCGATTTCCTTCTAGGGTCTGTGAGTCAGTCGGTGCTGGGGACAGCTGAGACCCTGCCCAGAGGCAGGAGGGGAGCAGCCACATGCCACTGTGTCCTCGAGTCCCTGGGGCCATGGCTCTGGGGTTGGAATTGGCTTGCCGTCCTCTGCGATTCTAGGGAACTTTTTTTTTTTTTTTTTTGAGGCAGTCTCACTCTGTTGCCCAGACAGTGGTGTTATCTCAGCTCACCGCAACCTCCGCCTCCTAGGTTCAAGTGATTCTCATGCCTCAGCCTCCTAAGTAGCTGGGACTACAGGTTCCCGCCACCACGCCTGGCTAATTTTTATATTTTTAGTAGAGACGAGGTTCCTCCATGTTGGCCAAGCTGGTCTCGAACTCCTGACCTCAGGTGATCCACTCACCTCAGTCTCCCAAAGTGCTGAGATTACAGGCGTGAGCCACCACACCCAGCCTGGGGAACATTCTTATAGCTGGCCATCGTTTCTCACTTCCCCATGCCGCCCTGGACGCCAGGCCTTTGGAGGGCAGGCCCGGGTTGTGTGTTCCCCACGGAGCCTTGCAGGCCCTCAGTGGATGTGTGGAGTGAGATGAGTATGTTCCGTGACTGCAGGGCCCCTCGTATTCCTGGTGCGTTGCTTGGTTTGAGTTTCACACCGGCCCTAGCATGGCAGCTGAGCACACAGAGGAGTTCCATCTTAGAGGGAGCTGGGGCCTCCTTAGGAGGAGACAGTTACATACACTTGTTTGGGCTTCCCGGCCAAGACAGAAGCCAGGCCTGTTGGCTCCCTTCGTGCCCTCCTCAGTACCGGGAGCTACTGGGATGTGGCCAGGCACCCTCTGACTTGGCCTCTCGGGTAACAGGGTCGTCTTGTCACTCAAGGGAAGGCAACAGAGGCCCTAGCCTGGGCAAGAGCTCTCTCATCGGCAGTTGGGGGAGTGGGGCCCTCTGCCCACCGCCCACCCCCGCCTGCCATTTAATCCCTGGCTGGATCGTGTGACCCGCCTGGCATTCTCCTCCCTGGAATCTGGCGCTTCTGACAGCAGTTGCTATATTGGGGGTGCCGGGCACCGCCCTGGACGCTCTAGGCCCCCACCCTCACCCCCGCTGTGTTCTCCTTCAAGGCAGAGTCACGGTGGCAGCATTGAGAGTTGGACACCCGGGTCCCTGAAGTGATCTCTAGGCCCCAGGTATGTGGGGGGCAGAGGGGGGAAGGGCAGAGCAGTGAGAGGAAGAGCTTTGAGACTCCATCCTCACCCATCCTGGCCCTTCTTAGGGTCTTCAGCACCCTGCCTGCTAAGTCCTAGCTCTGACGACTCCTTGGGTGGTGGGGATGGCAGTGGGGAGAGGCCCAGGTATAGAGAGGGTCTTTTCCTATCCCCAAAAACATAATGTCCAGCTTTCCTGCTTACCCCTCTGCCCTCCACAGCCCCAAATCCGCCATCATTCCGTGCTGCGGGGACACCATGGCTCCAGAAGAGGACGCTGGAGGGGAGGCCTTAGGGGGCAGTTTCTGGGAGGTGAGCAGCTGGGTCCTGGGCTCAGCTACTTGTCTAGGGGAGGAGCCCAACTGACAGCCCCAGCCCCAAAGAAGGCTTCTCCCTGGTGACAGCACCCTTCTCCTGTATGCCCAGGCTGGCAACTACAGGCGCACGGTACAGCGGGTGGAGGACGGGCACCGGCTGTGCGGGGACCTGGTCAGCTGCTTCCAGGAGCGCGCCCGCATCGAGAAGGCTTATGCCCAGCAGTTGGCTGACTGGGCCCGAAAGTGGAGGGGGACCGTGGAGAAGGGTGAGCCAGGCCCTCGCAGGGGGCAGAGGGCAGCTGAGTGCAGGACTGTCGGGCCAGCTTCTTTTTGCACGTCTTGTGGGAAGTTTGAGGCCTCCACGTCTACCCTCCCTTAGAAAGGGAGGGTCCTCATGGCTGTGGTGTTGTTAAAGTTTACAAAGGATGCTCGTGAGTTACTTTGATAGTTCCGACAACCCTGTGGAGATGGTTCTGTTTTACCCATTTTCTTTCCTTTCTTTTTTTTTTGAGACGTTTTGCTCTTGTTGCCCACACTGGAGTGCAGTGACATGATGTCGGCTCACTGCAACCTCCGCCTCTCAAGTGGTTCTCCTGCTTCAGCCTCCCAAGTAGCTGGGATTACAGGCACCCACCAACACGCCTGGCTAATTTTGTATTTTTAGTAAAGACGGGGTTTTACTGTGTTGGCCAGGCTGGTCTCAAACTCCTGACCTCAGGTAATCTACCCACCTCAGCCTCCCAAAGTGCTGGGATTACAGGCGTGAGCCACTGCATCTGGCCTTCTTTCCTTTGTTTATTATTTATTTTGAGACAGGGTCTCACTCTGTCACCAGGCTGGAGTGCAGTGGTACAATCATGGATCACTGCAACCTCCATCTCCCAGGCTCAACTGATCCTCCCACCTCAGTCTCCTGAATAGCAGGGGCGACAATAGTTGGATCACAGGCATGGACCACCACACTTGGTTAATTTTTGTATTTTTTGTAGAGAGAGCGTTTTGCTATGTTGCTCAGACTGGTTTTGAACCCCTGGGCTCACGCGATCCTCTCTCCTTGGCCTCCCAAAGTGCTGGGATTACAGGTGTAAGCCACTGTGCCTGGCCTGTTTTATGCATTTTCTAGAGGAGAAACTGGAAGTTCAGAGAGGCTGAGGGACTTGCCTAAAGGCACACAGCTAGGAAGTGCTGAAGGTTGAGCCCAGGCCCTCTGACTGGGAGCATGGATCTTTCCACCCTGCAAGCTGTCTTCCTCGAGGGCACACACAGGCTCTTCCTTTGAGGCAATGGAGGGTAGTGTTTATGCAACAGATGGGTTTGAATCTCAGCTCCTCTTTTTTTTTCTTTTTTTTTGAGATGGAGTCTCGCTCTGTCACCTGGGCTGGAAGTGCAGTGGCGTGATCTCAGCTCACTGCAGTCTCCCCCTCTCGGGTTCAAGTGATTTTCCTGTCTCAGCCTCCCAAGTAGCTGGGACTACAGGCGCCTGCCACCACGCCCAGCTAATTTTTTATAGTTTTAGTAGAGACGGGGTTTCACCATGTTAGCCAGGATGGTCTCGATCTCCTGACCTTGTGATCCGCCTGCCTCGGCCTCCCAAAGTGCTGGGATTACAGGCGTGAGCCACCGCGCCTGGCCCTCAGCTCCTCTTGTGGCCATAATGCTTTGGGTGAGTTCACTTCTCTGGGCCTCAGTGTTTTGCCTGTTCAATGTTGGCAATGTCACTGTCCTCACTGTGGTGGCTGAGACAAGGATTCAGTGAGATAAGGCACACGGTCCTCATTCAATCAGCTGACAGGGCTGTCATTCACCTTTGCACCCCATGCGCGTACCCCATGCCTCCATGCCTCGCACCCAGTGAGAGGGGCTGGGCTCATTTTGGGTGGTACCCAGGCCTGGCCTAAGCCCTGTCCCTCCCTGCAGGCCCCCAGTATGGCACACTGGAGAAGGCCTGGCATGCCTTTTTCACGGCAGCTGAGCGGCTGAGCGCGCTGCACCTGGAGGTGCGGGAGAAGCTGCAAGGGCAGGACAGTGAGCGGGTGCGCGCCTGGCAGCGGGGGGCTTTCCACCGGCCTGTGCTGGGCGGCTTCCGTGAGAGCCGGGCGGCTGAGGACGGCTTCCGCAAGGCCCAGAAGCCCTGGCTGAAGAGGCTGAAGGAGGTGAGGCTGGGTGGGGGAAGTATCCGAGGCAGGCTCCTTCCTGGTTTGCAAGGGATCGAGGGGGCCAAGGTGTGGCATCCAGGGTCCAGAGTGGTCCCCATGCATGCCAGGTTGAGGCTTCCAAGAAAAGCTACCACGCAGCCCGGAAGGACGAGAAGACCGCCCAGACGAGGGAGAGCCACGCGAAGGCAGACAGCGCCGTCTCCCAGGAGCAGCTGCGCAAACTGCAGGAACGGGTGGAGCGTTGTGCCAAGGAGGCCGAGAAGGTACAGGCCACAAGCCCCAGCCCCACCCAGGGCACAGCTTCCTGAATGAATGTTGCTCCCTGAACACCTTGTCCAGTCCCCAGCACTCTTATTACCCTATTCCTCACCTGCCACCCTCTCTCCAGATGATCATTTAAAGGAGGAACCTGACAAAAGGTGATGCTTTACTAGGGAAAGAAATGGAGTTTCAGGCACTGGGATGACTTCAGCAGTTGAGAACTTCCAGCTCTTTTCCTTGCACAGTATCCCTTTGCCCTAAGTGTCCTTTCCTGCAGCTCTGGATATGCAAATCCTCCCCATCCTGAGATGCTGCAGTTTTCACCTCCTCCAGGAAGCCTTTTCTGATTTCTCTCATCCTTTCCTGTGGGTTGACCTCATTTCAGTCTTCGCCAGACTCTTTGATCTGCTGCACCTGATGTCACCTCCCTTGTTAGGCTGCTGGGGTCCTTGAGGGCAGGACCTGGGTCTTGGGACTGACTGCCCCTAGTGGCTAGCCCCGGGTCTAGCAGCCCATGGCAGTGTCTGGTAAACACTAGTGGAGTCCTGGGTGGAGGAAGGTCTAGTTCTCACCAGGCCCCTCCTCTCCCACCCAGACGAAAGCTCAGTATGAGCAGACGCTGGCGGAGCTGCATCGCTACACTCCACGCTACATGGAGGACATGGAACAGGCCTTTGAGACCTGCCAGGCTGCCGAGCGCCAGCGGCTTCTTTTCTTCAAGGATATGCTGCTCACCTTACACCAGCACCTGGACCTTTCCAGCAGTGCGAAGTACGGGCTGCCTGGTGGGCATGGAGATCTGGGGTGGTACTGGGTCTCCTCCATCTCCCCTAGGCCCTGGCTGTGACTGAGGGATGCAGGGTTTAGACTTCCTAGACTGAGGGTGTGCCTTGGGCCGTAGGTTCCATGAACTCCACCGCGACTTGCACCAGGGCATTGAGACAGCCAGTGACGAAGAGGATCTGCGCTGGTGGCGCAGCACCCACGGGCCAGGCATGGCCATGAACTGGCCACAGTTCGAGGCATGTGTTCCAGGCGGGGTGGGGATGGGAAGTGGGGTGGGCTCCCACTCAGCCCGGCCAGGGCCAGGGATGAAGTAAGTGAAGGTGGTTCAGATGGCCCCACCTGACTGTAAGCACTGTCCCCACAGGAGTGGTCCCTGGACACACAGAGGACAATCAGCCGGAAGGAGAAGGGTGGCCGGAGCCCTGATGAGGTTACCCTGACCAGCATTGTGCCCACAAGAGATGGCACCGCACCCCCACCCCAGTCCCCGGGGTCCCCAGGGTGAGAGCCAGGAGCGCGGCTGTGGCAAAGAAATAGCTCTGCCTCCCGCCCTCCTTTCCTTTCTCCTCGGTTTCATTTTTTTCACACCTGAAATGGGTTGAAAATTGGTGCCAGGGACCTGAGGGCCTACTTAGTAGTTGTAATGATACCGGTTCTCATAGTGGTTTAGATTTGCCAGGCATTTCCCACGTTCCATCTCGTTTATGCCTTAAATCAGCTGCGTGTGGCAGGAATTGCCTCTTTGCTCACAGTCCGGCATGGCGAGGCACAGCTAGAATCTCTAGCACCTCACCTGACTCTCCCAGGTGCCTCTGGGGGTAGGGAGGCCTTTGCCCTGATCCTGGGTGAGATCTCCAGCCCCGTGTTCCTTGCACTCTGAGCTGCTCCCTTTGCCTCCCCTCTCCAGCACGGGGCAGGATGAGGAATGGTCAGATGAAGAGAGTCCCCGGAAGGCTGCCACCGGGGTTCGGGTGAGGGCACTCTATGACTATGCTGGCCAGGAAGCTGATGAGCTGAGCTTCCGAGCAGGTACCCTGGGACCCCTTTCCTAGCTTCGGCCTCTGCCTTACCTGCCTGAACAGGGGTGTCGGAAAGGGAAGCCAAATACCCACTTCTTAAGGGCCAGTCCTCTGGCCCTTCAGCTATTCCAGGTCCAGATAGCTGGTGCCTGGTGGCTGCACTCAGGGTCTGGGGTGGGGCAGCTTGCTGACCTTGACCTGCCTCTGCCTGAGCCACGTCTTTGCTAGCTGGGCTCTGGAACCACACCATCCCCCTCAGTGCTTGACCCAGTTGCAGGAACACGGGCTGGGCCAGGGCCACTGGCAGTGACCAATCCCCTTTCCCCCAGGGGAGGAGCTGCTGAAGATGAGTGAGGAGGACGAGCAGGGCTGGTGCCAAGGCCAGTTGCAGAGTGGCCGCATTGGCCTGTACCCTGCCAACTACGTGGAGTGTGTGGGCGCCTGAGTGTCCTGACAGCCCTTCTGCGACGTTTACCCACCCTGGGTCAGAGCCCAGCTTCTCCTGGAGAGCCGGACCCTCAGGGCCCTGAACCGTGGCTCTCCGGCTGCTCCTCTGTCCCTTGAGGGAGGAAGTCCTGGGACCCAGGGAGGGGAGGGGCCTTTGTCTGGTAGGGAAGGGACGAGTCTAGGCTGAGGGCAAGATGGGAGGTCAGAGGTGACACAAGGGTTCAGGGGTGCCTGGGCCTCCCCAGGAGCTGTGGACTCAGTTCCTGACCTCTGCTTTGGGGTTCCTGGGGTGGGCTAGGGGTGAGTGTCGTTCCGGCCTAGCAGCACCCTCTTGTGGCTTGTTCTAGCGTGTATTAAAACTTGACACACACACACAAAAACAAACAAAAACACCACCGTCGGGCTCATGTGCATTTTTTCGATAGGACACCCTTGCCAGGCCACCGGAGGGCATCTAGAGAGAGGCCTAGCGTCTGTTATGGGGCCGGGCTTGGAAAAGGGTTTGCCTGCTCGGTGCCTGCTCTGGAACTTCGAGATACTAGTCTGGGGTGGAGGGGACTCGCGTCAGGCTTGCTGGGAACCGAGAACGGCCGAAGGCTGGGCGAGGCGCGGGCCAGTGCGTCTGCCCGTTCAGGCCGGAGGGACGAGGAGTGCCGAGGCCGCCTAATCCTTACTTATCGATCTGTAATTGGCTGGAGTGGGGGTCCCCGCCCCCAGCCTCCCGCAGCCTGCGCGGCGTGGGGCGACTCCACCTGGGGGTTGCGGCGTGGGAGGGCTGGGGGGAGGGGTGCTGCGCGCGCGAGGAGGTTTGGGCCGGTCCGCGCGCCGTCGCTCCGCCCCGGCTGCGGATTGGCCCAGCGCGGCGTTGATTCTTGCGGCCGCGGCTGACGTCGCCGCCCCCGTCGGGCCGGCTGCCCATTGGTCCAGATCGGGCTCCAATCACTCCGCCCCTCGGCTGGCCCGGGCACCGCTGAGCCCGCCCTCTCCGCCGTGGATTGGCCCGCGGCGGGACCCGTCGGCCGCGGTTGTGTCTGGGAAGGAGAGAAAATGGCGGCGGAGCCGAACAAGACCGAAATCCAGACTCTCTTTAAGAGGCTTCGCGCAGTTCCAACCAACAAGGTGCGTGAGCAGGGGGCGCGCGGAGCCTCTCGTCCCGCTGGGGCCTGAGGGAGGGAGAAGGGCGGAGGTGGGTTGTGTTTCTGGGGTGTCGGCGTCTGGCCTTTACTCGGGGCCCCTGACCATTCGCTCATCGCCTCCTCCACCCAGGCCTGTTTCGACTGCGGCGCCAAGAATCCGAGTTGGGCCAGCATCACGTATGGCGTTTTCTTGTGCATTGACTGTTCTGGGGTGCACCGCTCCCTGGGCGTCCATCTGAGCTTCATCAGGTAGACTCTCCGCGCCGTTGCCGTGTTTCCACCCGGCCAGGGCTGTGCGGGCAATAAGGGAGAGTGGCTGCCTCGACTTGGGCCGCTCTGAGTTCGGTGGGAAGCCTCCGGGCCGAGAGGGTCCGGTAACCACCCGTGTGGGCCCTTTGGCACATGGGCGGTCCGTCTCCGCCTCTGGGCCAAAACTCCCTCTTTTTTGACGGTCAGACTTGACACTCTGAGCGTTAGTTGGGGGGAAAGGGAGGCATTGACCTTGTTGTTGCTGATACGTTGTTGGCCCAGTGTGTCTCTAGTGAGACTGTAACCCTCCATTAGGGGAAAGCCAAATCCAGGCGTGCGTGCCTGAGAATGTGACCTCCTTTCGGATCTGGGGACATAATTAGTACTCTTTGGAGTAGACGAATGAAGAGCAGAGTTTTCATGGACAGGGTAGTGTGGAGGAAATGGGGTGATGGCTGATTAATGTTTCCTGGGTGCCTACAGCAGCCTGAGGCCAAGTGACAGGTATCGGGTTGCCAGGGAAATCCTTCTGCTGGTATCTGCTGGTGGGTGAGACGCAGCCCTTGTACACAGGTCCACAGAGTTGGATTCCAACTGGAACTGGTTCCAGCTGAGGTGTATGCAGGTCGGCGGGAATGCCAATGCGGTAAAGCTCCTTCTACTTCCCCCACCTTCCATTCTTCTGCCTCGGTACTAACTTTGCACGACTCCCTAAGAGGCCCTGTCGTTTTCCCTGTTCAGAGGGTTCTTTGTTCTATAACACCACCATAAGCTATTTTCTGAAAACTTCGAAACTGGTCACAGCTTCTCTTAAATGGGTTTCAAATTCCAATTAAACTGGGCAGGTGTTCTTGGGGAAAAGCCACAGGAGTTGGAGCCTTCACAGTCCTTGAGTCTTGTGGGCCTGCCCTGGATGAAGGATGGCGAGGCTGGGAATGGGATGTTGTGCTCAGGCAGCGTTCAGTGAGGCCTGGACTTCAGTCATATCAGAGGATGGCCCGCTGCAAGGTGTTTTTTGCAGGAATTTCGAGAAAACTTTGTCTCTGAGAAACCGGTGTTAGTAGCGTGTATCATCCTGGATAGATAGTAACTCCGCTGTCATGAGGAGATGCCTCCTACAGCCAACGCGTTTCCATCTTGAGAATCACCTGTAGCATGCGCTGCTCTCTTCTCTGCTCTCCAGACGGCTTTTTTCCGCCAACATGGATGCACAGCTAATGATGCCAACACCAAATATAATAGCCGAGCTGCCCAGATGTACCGGGAGAAGATCCGGCAGCTGGGGAGTGCGGCCCTGGCTAGGCACGGCACTGATGTAAGTGCATGTTCTTGGGGCTGGGGCAGGAGGGTTAGGAGTATTCAGAGCCCTGTGTTTTAGGGGTGTCTTCTCCTTTCTAGCTTTGGATAGACAACATGAGCAGTGCCGTTCCTAATCACTCCCCAGAGAAGAAGGACTCTGATTTCTTCACAGAACACACTCAAGTGAGTGCCCACGAGGAACGGTTTTCCCAGTTGTTTTTGACAAGGAATTTATCAAGGCCAAGGCCTTCTGCAATCATGGCTGTAGATTCCATTTGCTTTGATGTGTCTTGGACACCACGTGTGAACTCCACTGAGCTGGAATGTATGGAGTCCACTGTTCCTGCTGGGTGGGCCTAGGTGTTTCCTTCTCCATAAATGGGGGTGCAGTGTAGCCCTCCTTAGAAATCGACTCTTATCAGTTGGGCTGGTGGGGAAGAGAAGCAGCTTCTTGAAGGTTCAAGAGGTGTCCGGGGCCCCAGACAAGTTTTCCTGGATTCTTCCCCTATAAGAAAGGCACTGTGCTTGGGGACAGTGAATGGATTCCCTCCTCCCCGCCCCACCCCTTTGAGGAGGGTTTCCTCTTTACTGGCCCTGGGTGCTGAAGTTAGACTCTTGGCTTCAATTCCTGTTCTCTACTCAGCATTTCTGTGATGGTGGCCAAGTCACTCAACCTGTCAAAACCTCAGTTTCTAAAATGGCGATGTAGCTCCTTTTAGGGGTTGTAGTGATAATTAAATATATTCATGTATGAGGAGCCTTTAGATCTGTGCCTGCCTAGGTGGTGGTAGTTAACTGTCTTTAAGTTAGGAGAATGGGCTCTGGCTCTAAGTAAAATAGTGAAGGGGTTGGGGTGGGGGCTGCTTGTTTTCCTGCTTTCTTCCACAGTGAATAGCAACTGTGATCCTGTTTGCTACCCTCCAGTCCCTTTCCTCACGGGCTTGGAGTATGATCTCTTGCCCACAAGGTGCTTGTAGGTCTTGGTGCTTCTTGCCAGCAGGAGTGGCTCACCGAGCCTTCTGTGATCTGGCCTCCTTTTCAGCCCCCTGCCTGGGATGCGCCAGCCACTGAGCCTTCAGGGACCCAGCAGCCAGCCCCGTCTACAGAGAGCAGTGGCCTGACACGTGAGTTCAGCCCAGATTCCAACCAGGTGCCCTGGTCCTAGGAGAGGACTCAGGGTTTGGAAGGGGACATCTGGCCATGACAATAGGAGCAGGGGTCCTCCTGTATCCTTGGGTGGGCCGGGATTCATTTTAATCCTTGGAGGAAGTCGTAGATATTCCTTTTATCTTTTGGTGGCAAGCTGAGGAAAGCCACTGATTCTCGTCCCATCACTTCTCTCAAGGGGAGGTTGCAGGAAGCTAGGAGCTCATCTCTAACTCCTACCATTGCATCCACAGAGCCGGAGCATGGCCCCAACACAGACCTGCTTGGCACCTCACCCAAAGCCTCACTGGGTCAGTATGCCGGCGGGCGGGCGTGGGGTGGCTGGGAGAGGGTGGACCTCAAATGTTCTTTTCAGAGCTCCTGCTGCCTGGCCGTGTGGACAGAGGCCACAGGAGACTAAGCATCTGCCTGATTCTCTGGAGTGGGGACTGTGACTGAAATGGTGGATGCAACACTGATTTTAGAGCCAAGCCCTTTGAATTGATGAATCTGGGTGGGCTGGTGTGTAAGGCCTGGGGTCTGCCTTTGACTGTGGGGCTGGGTCTAGCCAAAGTGTTGGGGAGGCCAGCATGAGACTGGACACCTATCCCTGGGCTCTGAGGCAGGGCTGGCTTGTCTGGTGCATTTCCGGAGGTGGAGGGACAGCTCTGAGCTGCCGAAGGCTGGAGGTGACATTTCTTTCTCAGCCAGTCCCCCAGCCTGTCCTTTAACTCTTTCCTACATTTTCCTTAGTGTCCTTCAGACTTGGTTCAGGGTGAACAGTCCATTTGCTGACCTCGGCTTGTTCTGTTGACTCTTGGGGGTTGGGGCTGGAACCCAGCAGAGTGACTGTCAGACTGATCCATGAGAAGGCTGGCATAGCTTGGTCTGAAGCAGGGCTTCATGGAGACCGCTGGGCTTGGGAGCTCTGTGGAGGCTCTGGGGTGGGCCTCTTGTTAGCCACAAGTCTGTTTCTCCTCCAGAGTCCATGTATCTGTCAGCTAAAGGGGCCCTTCCTGCCAGAGGTAACTGACAGCTGCTTGGGGAGCCCAGCCCTTGCCCTCAGCTTCCTGCTTTAGAAGCGGAGCCTGGCGCTCACCATATGCTCGCTGCCTCGCAGTCTTTGTTTTGGTTCAGGGACTTTGGATGTCTCTGCTGCTTCAGGTCTAGGTTCCTGTCTCACTCTGCTGGGCGCCAGTAAATACCCCAGCCACGTCTGTCTTTGGCTTGGACACCGCTGGTTGGAGCTGGTGGTGGCAGCTTTGCCTTCCCCTGCCTGAAGCTGTTCTTAGGAGCTCTTGCCATGAAGCTGCATGGTGTATACTGAGCTACTGCCTCTGAGCTGCCTTTATCTTAGCTCATGCCTACCCATTTCTCCCGCAGAACTGAAAAGCTCCATCATTGGCAAGAAGAAGCCAGCAGCAGCTAAGAAAGGGGTAGGTGGGGAGAGGTGGTATGGTAGAGGGGTTAGGAGCTGGGTGCAGGCTACCTGGGTTCACCCCTTGGCCTTACCACTTACCAGCTATATGACTTTGGCAAAGGTACTGCGTTTCTCCGAACCTCGCCTGTGAAAGGAATTTAAAGATTTAAAGGGATGTAAAGCCATCTTCGAGGGCTGCTGGAAGGAGTCAGTGAGATGGAGCACATCTAGTGCTTGGCGGAGTGCTTGGCACATACTTGGCCCTGTCAGCATTAACTGCCATCCTCAGGCCTGGGCTCTGCCGGGGCTGTGTGAGCCGCCCATGCCCAGCTCCAGCGGAGCGCTATTCTCTTGGCCATGCTGGTTGGGCTCCTATTTTTTACCCTAAATTTTAAAAAGGGCCTTTTCCTTGTGGGTGTGGCTACAGTGCCCGAACCTGGGAGGGATCTGAGGACAGTGTGATTGGGAAGGCCCCTTACGTGATTCTGTTCCCAGCTGGGTGCCAAGAAAGGCCTAGGGGCCCAGAAGGTGAGCAGCCAGAGCTTCAGTGAGATTGAGCGGCAGGCCCAGGTGGCAGAGAAGCTCCGTGGGCAGCAGGCAGCCGATGCCAAGAAGCAGGCGGAGGAGTGCATGTAAGTGTTTGCCTCCGGGGCCTCAGGGCTTCCGCGGGGCTCGGTGGGTGGGTAGGTTGGACAGGTCAGGATGGGTAGTGGCCACTGACACCTTTGTTCCCTCTAAGGGTCGCCTCCATGCGTCTGGCCTACCAGGAGCTCCAGATTGATCGTAAGAAAGAGGAAAAGAAGCTACAGAATCTGGAAGGGAAGAAGCGAGAGCAGGCAGAAAGGTTGGGCATGGGCTTGGTATCCCGAAGGTGAGGCTCAGCTCCGGGTGTGGCAGGGAGAGGCTGTTGTTTTCTGGGAACCATTGCGGGGCCTTCCTAGCAGTTGGGGATGCTAGGCTTATTGTTTCTCCAAGTCTGAATAGATCACTTGGCTTATTGTCTTAAAGTCCCTAATGCAGTGCTTGGCGCATAGTAGGTATGTGCTCGGTAAGTTGAATGAGTGAATAGGTATGTGAACAAAACACAGGATCAGGTGTTATTTCAGTATCTTCAAGAGACTAGGGTAATTTTTCTTGATGGCACTTTGAGTCTTGGGACAGTTTATTTTTCCAGACCTCCCTGAGAATTGCGGTGTATTTAGTATCATCTTTAATTCCTTAATCGCTGTCTAGAGATGCCCTTTGTGCTCCCTGTAATACCCTCACATATCCCCCACATTTCCAGTGCCCTCAGTTTGGGCGGAATCCTTCCTGTTTCAGAACCACTCGGTTTGCTGTGGTTTTCTTTCTTTCTTTCTTTTCTTTTGAGACAGATTCTTGCTCTGTTTCCTAGGCTGGCGTGTAACGGTGTGATCTCGGCTCACTGCAACCTCTGCCTCCTGGGCTCAGGTGATCCTTCCACTTTAGCCTCCCGAATAGCTGGGACCATGGCCGGGAGCCACCATGCCCAGCTAGTTTTTGTGCTGTTTGTAGAGACAGGGTTTTGCCAGGCTGTCCAGCCTGGTCTCGAATTCCTGGGTTAAGCACCTTGGCCTCCCAAAGTACTGGGATTACAGATGTGAGCCACCATGTCTGGCTGCTATGGCTTTTTATTTTTATTTTTTGAGACAAAGTCTCACTCTGTCGCCCAGGCTGGAGTGCAATGGCACGATCTTGGCTCACTGCAATCTCTACCTCCTGGGTTCAAGTGATTCTCCTGTCTCAGCCTCCCAAGCAGCTGGGATTACAGGTGTGTACCACCATGCCTGGCTAATTTTTTGTATTTTTAGTAGAGATGGGGTTTCACCACGTTGGCCAGGCTGATGTCAAACTCTTGACCTCAAATGATCCACCCGCCTCTGCCTCCCAAAGTGCTGGGATTACAGGCATGAGCCATGGTGCCCGGCTTTCTTTTTTCTTTTCTCTTTTTTTTTTTTGAGATGAGTCTTGCTCTGTCACCCAGGCTGGAGTTCAGTGGTGTGATCTCAGCCCACTGCAGCCTCTGCCTCCCAGATTCAAGCAATTCTCCTGCCTCAGCCTCCTGAGAAGCTGTGATTACAGGCATGCGCCACCACACCCAGCTTATTTTTGTATTTTAGTAGAGATGGGGTTTCACCATGTTGCCCAGGCTGGTCTAAAACTACTAGCTTCAAATGATCCACCCGCCTCAGCCTCCCACAGTACTGGGATTACAGGCGTGAGCCACGGTGCCCAGTGCTTGGATTACAGGCGTGAACCACATTTGGCCAGAGCATAACATTTTAACTTGAAAGGACATTGGGTCTCTCTCCTTTTCCTGCTTCAGTCACATAGGAATGACTGGGTTAGTAGATGACTGGGTTACGGGATGACCAACTGGGTTACGGGATGACCAACTGGGTTAAGGGATGACCAAGGGGTTAAGGCATATGAACAATTTTTCAGCAGTGCAACAATTGTTTATTTACTTAAACCCAACTCACCCTATTTATTTATTTGAGACAGAGTTTCAATCTCGTTGCCCAGGCTGTAGTGCAATGGTGTGATCTCAGCTCACCACAACCTCCGCCTCCGGGGCTCAAGCTATTCTCTTGCCTCAGCCTCCACACCCGGCTAATTTTGTATTTTTAGTAGAGACAGGGTTTCTCCATCTTGGTCAGGCTGGTCTTGAACTCCCGACCTCAGGTGATCCGGCTGCCTCGGCCTCCCAAAGTGCTGGGATTACAGGTGTGAGCCACTGTGCCCGGCCCAACTCAGCCCCATTGCAAAATAATCACTCCTTGGGGTTCTTCTAGCTAAAAGCTATAGATATTTTTAAACAAATTGATTTAAATCAAATTAATCCTTGAAGTGTCCTTGTGGAGCCTGACAGAGGAATGAGAGGCATCAAGAGTTGTATTGCCTGCCAACCCTAGACCCCTGTTCTTTGAGAAACCAGACAGCAATTCTAGGTCTTAGTGCATGAGGCCAGTGTTTTTTTTTTTTTGAGACGGAGTCTCGCTCTGTTGCCCAGACTGGAGTGCAGTGGTGCGATCTCGGCTCACTGCAAGCTCTGCCCCCCAGGTTCACGTCATTCTCAGGCCTCAGCCTCCCAAGTAGCTGGGACTACAGGCACCTGCCACCACGCCTGGCTAATTCTTTTGTATTTTTAGTAGAGACGGGGTTTCACTGTGTTAGCCAGGATGGTCTCAATCTCCTGACCTCGTGATCCACCCGCCTCGGCCTCCCAAAGTGCTGGGATTACAGGCGTGAGCCACCGCACCCGGCTCTTTTTTTTTTTTTAATAAAGAGTAGGATGATGAAGAACTCATCCTTTGATGCAATCATGTTCATTTCCCTGGTTCTGGGGCATTCCTTCATCCATTCCTTTGCTTTGTGAATCCCATCAGTGAAGGATGCGGTTCATAGTGCATAAGGCAGGGCAGAGACCACTGGTATCTGGTACACATTATGAAAATGGCAACAGGAGCCAGGCATGGTGGCTCACGCCTATAATCCTGGCACTTTGGGAGGCCAAGGTGGATGGATTGTCTGAACTCAGGAGTTTGAGACCAGCCTGGGCAATATGGTGAAACCCTGTCTCTACTGAAAAAACACAAAAAATTAGCTGGGTGTGGTGACGTGCACTGTAGTCCCAGCTACTCGGGAGGCTGAGGCACGAGAATCGCTTGAACCCGGGAGGCAGTGGTTGCAGTGAGCCAAGATTGCACCACTGGACTCCAGCCTGGGCGACAGAGTGAGAATCTGTCTCAAATAAATAAATTAAATAAAATTATAACAGGCAAACCATCGCTGGCCAGGGAACTCCTACGTTGAATAAACAAAGCTGATGTGTAAAGAATTCTGAGGTGTGCTTCACAGGTCACCACACACAGCTAGCCTTCTGTTGGCCTCTGGCCCCGCCCTGTGCTTGGGTAAGGACAGAAGGCTCTGGGTGACGCTCCGTGAAGGAGAACCCAGTCGCTGGGCGTTGTCTCCGCTTGTGCGGTGATGCTAATGCCTATCCTTTGGTCTCATGCCTGGCTCTGCTTTGCTGCGCAGCTCTGTCTCCCACTCCGTGCTGTCTGAGATGCAGGTGATCGAGCAGGAAACCCCAGTGAGTGCAAAATCCTCTCGCTCACAGCTGGACTTGTTTGACGATGTTGGTACTTTCGCCTCTGGACCCCCAAAGTAAGGCTGTTTTCTAGCTGTGAACTTGGCTGCTGTGTTCCTCATCAGGCTTCCCTGAGCCACTCTACTGTCTCCCTAGGTACAAGGACAACCCCTTTTCCTTAGGGGAAAGCTTTGGTTCCCGCTGGGATACAGATGCTGCCTGGGGTATGGACAGGGTAGAGGAGAAGGAGCCAGAAGTGACCATCTCAAGCATCCGGCCTATTTCAGAAAGGTAGAGTGGGCTGTTTGTTCTTTTTTCTTTCTTTCTTTCTTTTTTTTTTTTTTTTGAGACGGAGTCTTGCTCTGTCGCCCAGGCTGGAGTGCAGTGGCACAATCTCGGCTCACTGCAAGCTCCGCCTCCCGGGTTCACACCATTCTTCTGCCTCAGCCTCTCTGAGTAGCTGGGACCGCAGGCGCCCGCCACCACGCCCGGCTAATTTTTTTTGTATTTTTAGTAGAGATGGGGTTTCACCGTGGTCTCGATCTCCTGACCTCGTGATCCACCCGCCTCGGCCTCCCAAAGTGCTGGGATTACAAGGGTGAGCCACCACGCCCGGCCCTCTTTTTTTTTTTTTTTTTTTTTTAAACAAGCTGAAGGTAGAGAAGTCTAAGGCAGCACTGTCTAGAAGAACCTTCTGTGGTGATGGAAATGTTCTCTGTGGTGTTTAATATGGCAGCCACTGCTGTGTGGCTGTGAGCCCTTAGCATGTTGGTGCAACTGAGCAACTGAATTTCTAATGTACTTTAATTTCTGATAAACGTAAATAGCCACCAGTGGCTGGTGCCTGCCTCATTAGACAGGGCAGCAGTCAGGCTTCGGTTTGAGTTGTGCTTTGTCATCACAGAGGGCCTGGCAGCTTCTTTTGCTTGGGGTCCGTTTCTCTGGCAGGAGGATCCTGATTTTATGCTTCAGTCCTGACCTCCTTTCAAGGGTTTTATGTCTCCAGCCCCCTTCTTATTTTTTAAAACCCTACTCCATCTTAATCTGGGGTCTGTTTAGTTGACATAATATCTGTGAGTTATCCCTGTAGAAAATGGGAGCGTAACTACTTCACAGGGTCTCCGGAAATACCTGGCCCAGTGTCCACATACTCAGCGCGAGATGAAAGCGGTCATCTCCCTTTCCACACCAGGATGCTTTTGAGAGTAAAGGGGGCAGTTTGCTATTCATAGTTACGACAAGAGTAGGTATAAAGCCAGGCAGACCGACACATATGCTCATTGTAGTACTAGGCAAGTTGTCACTAGGATTAGGGTAGCAGCAGTTGTGTGGCCTCCTGAATGCTGACGAAGCTGTGTGATTTTGGGCAGGAGCCTAGGCCGCTGCAGACTGTATTTCCACCCTGCCTGGTGCAGATTACTAAGCTCTCTGGGCCTTGGCCTCAATGTGGAGAAGGGTGACTCCTCACCAGGGGAGAGGGGCCCAGAGTCACAGAGCCACAGACAGAATGGGACCTGGTAACCCGTCACCAAAAGGCCACTGGTGCTGTGTTTGGCCTCTGTACTCTGCCTCCCTGATGATAACGGGAGGAGTCTGAGATGTTCCACATCTTCCCCTCAGAGCCACAAACCGGAGGGAAGTGGAGAGCCGGAGCTCAGGCCTTGAGTCTAGTGAGGCGCGTCAGAAATTCGCAGGAGCCAAAGCTATCTCATCTGACATGTTCTTTGGGCGGGAGGTGGATGCGGAGGTAAGTGGGGCTGTCTGCCCTGAGGTCCGAGGCAGCGGGCAGAAGCACGAGCTTTCTCCCTGCCGCTGCTTTGGGCTTTAGCACCAGGAGGGCCTGGCCTGTGTGAGTCCTTGGGTCATCAGCCCCAAGATCCCCAGGCCTGGCCTTTTCCTCACCACAGTATGAGGCCAGGTCTCGGCTGCAGCAGCTCTCAGGCAGCAGTGCCATCAGCTCTTCAGACCTCTTTGGGGACATGGATGGAGCTCACGGAGCAGGTAGGGCCCTGGTGGGGTGGCAGGCACCAAGTGAGGCCTGGGAGCAGGGCGGGAGGGCCCTGCTGTGACTGGAAAGGGCTTCTTGCTGGGCTCTGGTCACCCTGCCCTTGCTTTTACAGGAAGTGTATCCCTGGGAAACGTGCTGCCTACAGCGGACATTGCCCAGTTTAAGCAGGGTGTCAAGTCTGTGGCCGGGAAAATGGCTGTGCTGGCCAATGGTGTGATGAATTCCTTGCAGGTGAGGCTGAAGTGGGGCCTAATGAGGAGTGCTGGGAGGTTTGCCCTTCGCCACCACATAGAGACACTGCTACTGTCCGGCCCCGCTGAGCCTTAAGAGCATTTTCGGCTGGGTGTGGTGGCTCACGCCTGTAATCCCAGCACTGGGAGGCTGAGATGGGTGGATCACTTGAGGTCAGGAGTTTGAGACCAGATTGAACAACATGGCAAAACCCTGTCTCTACTAAAAATACAAAATTAGCTGGGCATGGTGGCGTGCACCTGTAATCCCGCTATTCGGGATGCTGAGGCAGGAGAATTGCTTGAACCTGGAGGTTGTAGTGAGCCAAGATCATGCCACTGCACTCCAGCCTGGGTGACAGGAGTGAAACTCTGTCTCAAAAAAAAAAAAAAAAACAAAAACACCACAAACAAAAAAGCAAGAGTCTAGAGGCATTTTCTTGGAGGGCAGCTTCCTTCCTTTCAGCTCCGTGCCAGGGCCGGGCCTCTCCGAGATGCCTCTGTGTCTGCTATGATCTTCCCCGGCCTTGTCACCTGTACCGCACTTTCTCTTCTCTTCCCAGCTTCTGTGAGGCCAGGCAGCGCTTCCCTGTTGTCGGGTGCCCGAGTGGCTGCTGCCCCAGCTCTCACCGTGGACTCCTGCCTCACCGGGCTGTCCAGCCCCTGCCTCCCCAGTCTAGCTGTGGGGTGCTGGGGCAGGCAGTGTGTTTGCTGGGAAGCTGCTGCAGCTTAGAGCCTCTGACTTTGTTTTCTCCTCCCTCGCCCCCAGGATCGCTATGGTTCCTACTGATCCGAGCTCTGTGGCTCAGGCTTACGATGGTGACGGCAGCAAGAACTCCACAGTTCCCAGGCTGGGGATGCTTTGCCCTGTGGAAGCTGGGGAGGATTTGTTACTTTGTATGTGTGGTGTGTGTGTGGGGTGGCCTTTGAGGCGCTCACTCCTGTGAGGGGAATGGTCAGGACCAGCCCTTGTCCTCTGCCTGTGGACTGAGCCCTTTATTCCCTCTCACACCGCCCTCCGTGTGTTAGACTCTCGTCCTTCTGTCCTGCCCCCACAGTTGCTGCTCACTTGTCCTGCCATACTGGGAAAGGGGGTTCCCCCACGATGGCTTATTCTGGGTCCAGCCTTTCCCCAAGTAGGGAAAGCGGAAGGTAGAAGGCTTTTTTTGCTGGCTCTAGGGTTCTTCTAGTTCGAGGGCTTGGGTCTCCATCCTCTGGAACCAGGGGGATGCCTGGAAGGAGTTCGCTGTAGACCCGTCCCCTGGGGAAAGAGGCTGCGGACTTGCTGCTGCTGCTGCCAGTGGCCTCTTCTGGGTGCCGGGAGAGGGCGAGGGAGGGGAAGGACCTTTGTCTGGGCGTTACCAAGGGCTGGAAACTTTACCTGGTACCTAAAGGTTTCATTTGGGATCAGACCGGAGACCCACGGATTCTCCCGTCTCACCACCCCTTTCTACAGTAAGCACTTGGAAGATTGTTTCAGGGTGTCTCAGGGTCCCTCTGTACCATCTGCTGTGGAATGCAGGACCCTCTGTGACATTCTCTGTCCCTTCTTCCCCTGGCGGGTGGCCATGGAGGGTCTTGTCTGCTGTGATTCGACTCTGGATGCTGTGAGTTTGATGCTGGCCAGGGAAGCAGAGGATGTGAGGGGCAGAGGCAGGCTCCTGGGGCTGAGCTCCTTCCTCTGCATCATTCTGGGCTTGGGGGCCTGGACAGCACCTGCCAGTGAGAGCTGTGGGCCTCACCCTATGGCAGCTGAGCCAAGCACTGTGTCATTCTTGGTGCCATCTTCCCCTGCCGCAGGGGCAGTCTCAGCCCGGCCCCCACCTTTGGGTTGTAGGTTGGGCTCCCAAGCAACACAGACCACTCTTCCCCTTGCCCCTCCCCCAGAGGGACTTGACTTTTGTTCTGGACTGTTTGTATTGAAACAAAGTGGTGTCAAAATAAAGCCCCTGCAGGGCCTGGCTCCCTGTTGGTCTGAGTGAAGCAGTGTCCTCCGGATCCTGCCTCCCTGCCCAGTGCCGGACCCTGGCCTCACTCTCGGGGCTCCCACCGGTAATGGTAGGGCGTCGGTACCGAAGCTGGGGACACTCTCTCCAGGGCCTCCTGCTTCTCTCTTCTCTGAAAGCCAAAGGCCCCTGGCTCCTTTGCTCTGTGCTGCCGTGAGGTCCGGTGCAGCTTCGACCTCACCACCCTGTGGCACGCAGAGGAAAGAGCTCGCATTAGTTGGCCCTTTAACTCGCTGGCTGAGGGCGAGTGAGCAACCTCCGCAGTCCTGCCCCTTGTCACAGCAGTAGGCTTGACTGGGGATGGGTTTCATTGGAGTTTAAGAAATATTTAAGACTGGGTACAGTGGCTCATGGCTGTCATCCCAGCACTTTGGGAGGCCAAGGCGGGTGGATCACTTGAGGCCAGGAGTTTGAAACCAGCCTGGCCAACATGGTGAGACCCCATTTCTACTAAAAATACAAAAATTAGCGGCGGGGGGTCGGTGGTGCATGCCTGTAATCCTAGCTACCCAGGAGGCTGAAGCACGAGTCACTTGAACCTGGGAGGCAGAGGTTGCAGTGAGACTAGATCGCGCCACTGCACTCCAGCTTGGGTGACAAAGTGAGACTCTGTCTCAAAAAAGAAAAAATTACATATATACACATATATATACAGACACACACATACTCTTAGGCGTTAATGGAACCCTTTAAATTTGGGAAGAAAAGATGTGTTTGTGTAAATCTTTAGCTTGGCCACCCCTTTCTCTTCTGAAACATCTCTGTGCCACCTTAGGAGTCCTCACAGTAGTTACAGACCACGGGTCTGGGAAGTGGATGATTAGAGAGGATGGGCAGAGGGAGCCAGGGGGCTCTAAGCCAGGGATTTGCAGAGTGTAGGTTTGGGACTCATTCAGCTTTGGGATCGTCTGGAATTTCTGGACTCCATCCCAAGTTGGTAGAGGTAGAGTCTCTGGAGCTTGGTAATTTGCATTGTCCATAGGCTTCCCTGTGATTCTGAGGACACCAGGATTTGAGAACCGTGTCTCTTATGGGCTGTGCATCATGGTGGGCCTAGAGAGCTCATCACGCAGCCTGAGCCTTTTTTTTTTTTTTTTTAAGATGGTCTCATTCTGTCACTCAGACTGGAGTGCAGTGACACGATCATGGCTCACTGCAGCCTCAACCTCCTGGGCTCATGTGATCCACCTTGGTCTCTCAAGTAGCTGGGACTACAGGTGCAAGCTACCATGCCTGGCTAAGTTTATTTTGTAGAGATAGGGTCCCACTGTGTTTCCCAGGGTGGTCCTGAACTCCTGGGCTCAAGCAGTTGGCCCACGTTGGCCTCCCAAAGTGCTGGGATTACAGGCAATGAGCCACCGCATCCTGGAGCAGCTTCGGGGCTGGAATGCCGAGTCTTGGCCTCAGCCCTGCAGGGGTTTGGGAGGCAGTTCCTGTAATGATCCGTTCTGGCTAAGGATGAGCCCAAGGAAATGGGTATGCCTAGTAGTGGTGACATCCACCTTCAGAGGAGGCAGCCCTCAATCCAAAGAAGTTGAAGACACTTGTCCTTACCTGCCTCCAGTATTGGCTGGGATGTGTCTGCCCCAGGCTGTGTCTTTCACAGCTGCATCCCACTGTTCTAGCCCCAAGCAGGTGCTTGGCAAATGTTGACTGAAACCCTGGCTTGAAGGCTGTGCAGTATTAACCCTTTATGGCCACGGTCTTTCTTTAAAGTTATGGGAACCTGGCCTTGAACCCTCTGAACCTGTTTCCTGAAGGCCGTTCCAGCTGTGAGCACTTCTCCTCTGGAAGGTCGCTCTTGTGTGAAGCTAGGCCCCTCTGCTTGTTGTCTGAGGCAGGTCCCCAGGTCTGAGTGGGCCACTGGCCCCTACCTCCTAGCCCTGCCAGAAAAGCACCAAAAACCCAAACTCCCCCTCTCCCTTCTCCCCTCAGCCTAGGAGCTTTAGACTCATCACTTACCAGACACGAGGGACTTTATTCATTTCACATGTTTAGCTATTAGACACAAAGGGGTCAAGACTTGAAGCAGTTTTTGCAAGTGAAATAATCTTCTAGCCCACCCTTCTCCATACTACCAAGGCTACTGGCTGTTCTCCAACAGAAGGCCACAGCGGTTAGGTACTTGCGTCACAGGTGTCACCCTTGATGGTGCAAGGCCCTGCGTGGCTATTCAGGTTCTCTCCCTTAATGGAGTTGCTGTGGGGAGATGAACCTTATTGGGGGACCAGCAGAGGCTGGCTCAGAAGAGACTGCTCTTAAGAGGTTAGGAGGACTAACAGGCTATGGCGTGATAAAGTGGCCTCAGCAGAGTCTGTCAGCTTGGGGCCTGACTGAAGTTCACAGGCTGATAGGGCCAGGGAGAGCAGGCCATTCACCTTCCAGGGCCACTGGCTGGGCTGATCATCAGAGCCCCTCTGGCCGTTCTTGGGGCTGTTATTCGCCTTGTCAGCAGCAGAGGGCAGCACAGCAAGGTGTTGGAGAGGAGGCTGGGTGGGCACACCAAGGGCTGGGTGGGAGCAGGTACAGGGCGTGCGGCAGGACTCTTCGGACTCCTCAAGTTTCCGACTCGTCCGTCTCTTCAGTGGAGCCATCGCTCTCTCCATCCACTTTTCGGGAATGATGAAGAGGTCTCCAGGGGGAGCCAACCCGGGGAGGGGTCCGGGAAGGCAGGCAACTGGCCTCTGGACTGGCTGTGACTGAGTTGACCAGGCCTGGGACCTGGGCCAGCCTGAAGAAGGGAAGAAGCCTGGAGGGCAGCGAGAGGCCTCCTGTCCAGAGAGCAGGGCCTCCATGCCCACTCTTAACACTAGGGTAAACCCCTGGGCTGCAGCCCCCAAAGGACTCAGAGGGAGGGACACCTCAGGCCTCCACTGGCCCCCAGACCTTTCCCTGGCAGATGCGGGATGTTACAGACAAGTGGTGTTGGCCCCAGATGGGGCGCAGCCCTGTCCGACCCGTCTGGCCCCCACAGGGGGGCAGCATCCTCCCACTTGACACTTACAGCCGTTCCAGCTCTTCGTCCATTGCTGGGTCGTGCATCAGATCCCCCTTGTCAGGCAAAGCTCCTAGGAGATCATTGGGGGCACAGTAGTTAATCCCAGGGCCCTTCAGCCAGACGACAGATTCCTCCATGCCCCTCACCTTCACGGCTGCCTGTTCTGCTGACCCTGCGAGGGCTGATCTAAAGATCTGAGGACTGCTAGAGGGGCCAAGAACAGTCACGGAGCAGGAAGGTCCTCGTTGCTGCTTGATACATTTATTGAATCCCACTGCCTACTTTCCCTGCCTGGGGCAGACACCACAGCCAAGGAGTGTGGTGATCCCCTTCCAACACCAGGTGGTGGTTGTGACCTGGTGCTGGGAGTTGAGTTCTTCCTTGAGGCCTCAGGTACTGGGCTGAAAAGGATATGGTCCAGGCTAAGCCCAAAGGTCAGACATTACCTAATTTTGTGTGCCCAAATCAGGGTGACCCCACTTTGGAGACAGATGGTTAAAAAAAAATGCTGCCTCTGCTTCTCCAAGGAGGATCTCAGGGGCAAGAGGAGAAGGCTGGGTCAGGGCCAGAATTAACCAGGCACAGGCAGATTTCCTCTTTGTCCAAATCTTTTTCAGATGATGCCTCCTGGGCCCTCTTGCCGTAAGTTAGTGGTTTTCAAAGTACATCTCATAGAACCCTCTCATTTGTGGGGTGCCCTGGGGACTAAGGGAACAGGGCTGACCTTCTCCGTGACGCGTCAACCAGCGTATCTCCAGATTTCTATTTTAGAAGCCGGAGATGCAGGTGAGGCCTGAGACCACAGGCTTGTTTCTGTCTCCCATTCCATCCAACCACCCAGCGTTAGTGTGCAGTAAAAGTGGTTGAATGAGAGTGACTTTTTTTTTTTTTTTTGAGACAGAGTTTTGCTTTGTCACTCAGGCTGGAGTACAGTGATCATGGCTCACTGCAGCCTCGACCTCCCATGCCCAAGCGATCTTCCCACCTCAGCCTCCTGAGTAGCTGGGACCAATGGTACATGCCACCACACGCAGCTAATTTTTTTTTTTTTTTTTAAAGAGATGGGGTTCTCCCTATATTGCCCAGGCTGGTCGTTAACTCCTGGGCTCAAGGGATCCTCTTGCCTTAGCCTCCCAAAATGCTGGGATTACAGGTGGAGCCACCATGTCTGGCTATTAGTGCTTATTTATTTATTTATTTGATGGCGTTTTGCTCTTGTTGCCGAGGCTGGAATGCAATGGTGCGATCTTGGCTCACTGCAACCTCCGCCTCCCTGGTTCAAGTGATTCTTCTGTCTCAGCCTCCCCAGTAGCAGGAATTATAGGCATGTGCCACCACAACTGGCTAATTTTGTATTTTCAGTAGAGACGAGGTTTCTCCATGTTGGCCAGGCTGGTCTTGAACTCCTGACCTCAGGTGATCCTCCACCTCGGCCTCCCAAAGTGCTGGGATTACAGGCGTAAGCCACCACACCCAGCCAGTGTCCTTTTTAAAAGCCCTTAGAAAAGGGGGATGAGGTTAGTCCAGGCTGTGACCCAGTTGCTAATTGGCTTTTCCTTCTCCTTCCTAGTGGCTGCTACTGGTGGGAAGAAAGGGTGGTCATAACTAGGAGTATGAAAGAACACCAGGGCAGATCCCACCCGCCTCCCGCTTACTCTTGATTCCTGACTCTTTTGCTTGTTTTTTTTTTTTTTTCTTTTTTGAGACTGTCTTGCTCTGTCGCACAGGCTGGCGTGCAATGGCGTGATCTCAGCTCATCGCAACCTCCGCCTTCTGGGCTCAACCGATTCTCATGCCTCAGCCTCCAGAGTAGCTGGGATTACAGGTGCGGGCCACTATACCCAGCTAATTTTTGTATTTTCAGTAGAGATGGGGCTTCACCATGTTGGTCAGGCTGGTCTCGAACTCCTGACCTCAGGTGATCCACCTGCTTCAGCCTCCCAAAGTGCTGGGATTACAGGCATGAGGCACCACGCCCGGCCTGTCAATTGCCTCCTTTCTAGTCTTAGTCCGGCGGGTAACCTTGGCTACCCACTTCAGTTAGTTGAGGGCTCCCCAGACCTGTGCGTGCCCCAAGCACTGACTCAGAATAACCAGGCTGTGGGTAGCATGCAGTTCAGCCTGCTGGGGCTGTGCTTGTGTATCCCAGAGCATCCCTGGCTAACTGTATATTGTGTAAGATAAAAAATATAAAGCATCCAGCACAGTACTTAGCCTGCTGTGGTTGGCATTTAGTGAATGTTAACTTTCCTTCCCTTAATCCCATTCCCTCAACTGGCAAAAGGAAGGGGGATGCTGTGCGTCTTTTCCTTGAGACTCAGGCACCTGGGATCCCAAGCACAGCAGGAAGATCTCTCGAGACACAAAAGAGAACCCCTTGCTAGGCATAGTGGCTCACAACTGTAATCCCAGTCCTTTGGGAGAGCAAGGTGAGGGGATCCCTTGAGCCCAGGAGTTTGAAACCAGCCTGGGCAACATGGTGAAACCCAGTCTGTGCAAAAAACACAAAAATTTTCCAAGATGGTGGCGCATGCCTGTAGTCCCAGCTACTAGGGAGGCTGAGGTGAGAGCATCACTTGAGCCTGGGAGGTCGAGGCTGCAGTGAGCTGAGATTGTACACAGCACTCCAGCCTGGGCAACAGAGCGAGACTCTGTCTCAAAAAACAAAACAAAACAAAACAAAAAAAAGCAAAAAAACCCAAAACCCTTAAACTCTAGTAGAATGGAGGCTTACTGGCTCTTGCCTTAGGAGAGCAGTGGCTGTGGGAGGGGGAACAGTGGGGTGGATGGAGAAGGCTCAGTGAAAAAAAACAGCAGGCAGGAAAAACTGGGCCACTGCAGGCTTCCCCCACTTTTGTTTTTCTCCCTTTCAGATTAATCAGATTTTTTTTTTTCAGCTTGGAAAAAAGGTCTCCGCAGACACACCTTTGCCCTGTTTATAAATGGGATTCAGGTCTCTTTGATATATAATCTCTAGCGCTACTGAGTAAATAGTCCTGTGTCTGCCCCACCTGCAGGCCGCTCCCCAAAGCAGAGCTGGGGTTCTCTGAGGAGGGGCTGGGCGCCTTTGCTGTGGGGAGGTGGTTTCATGTTGGGGCAGGGCCACAGGCAGGGAAGGCGGTCCCCTACCATGGGAATGTGTAAGAGCCATGTTTTGTCGCCATGGTCCTGCTCCCTGGGATTGAGTCTGGCCCTGGGAAGTCAAGGCAGAGATGGTGATGCCCCTTCCCCCACGGAGCCGTGTTGCCAACGGAGGCCAGCTGCTCCCTGTGTTGTGCGGCAGGTGAGGCTGACGGCTGCTAGCTCTGACTTACCGAGGGCTTGGTTGATTCCATGGTGCTTTGAGAGAGCCATGAGGAATCCATAGAAGGTCAGTCTCTGAGCGTTGCTGAGGGCCTCTTTGACAAGTGCTGGGGGTGGGCAGCTAAGAAGGAGAGATGCCACATTCAGAGCCTAGCCAGCCTCAGGGCCACCTCTGATCCATACTTTCAGGTTCACGAGGATACCCACAGCCAAGCCAGGGACCTGCCTTAGGAGCCCCAAGGCCCTGGGGGGTCCAGGCCTTCACTGTGGTCAGGAGGGGCTGGCATGTTCACCAACTGGTGCTCTCACCGGGGCGGGGAGTAGGGGTGGGAAATGGCTACAGGAAACCAAACCCGTGCTCGGTCCCTAAGGGTACTTGTGCCACACAGGACAGCTTACCCCTCTCTTTGTGTAGGAAAGTTTTATGCAAGGAGTACTCTTTCCTTCTCTAAAATGTTAAGGCCAGTCTGTCACCCAGTAAATCGGTCAACTACAGTGGTCTTGCCTGGGTGAAAGCAGTCGTTTTGAAGTGAGCTAATTGGGAGCCTGTCAGTCAACAACTGGTTTGCGGGCAAATGGGACGGTTACATTACGACCAGCAAGGGCCCTAGAATGCCTGGGCCGCACAGAACATCCTGCGGAGCTCTGTTCCGACCCCCTGGGGGGCTGGGGGCTGCATGCCCGTTCCTCACCTGTACTTGTGCCGATCACACAGGTTTTCCAGACACTGGTAGAACAGCGACGCCTCCACGCCCTCCAGCATGCCGGCCTCGCCCAAGGCAGGTCGCTGGCGGTGCTGCCCACTGGATGATGTCGGCACAATCACTGTGTTGGGGTTCTTGCCTGACAGCAGGTCCTCATAGATGGCAGCCACACTGTCCAGGAATTCTGGAACCGTGGGGGCGGGGGTGTGGACAGCTCAGGCAGGGAGGACATGGTTTGTCTGTTCACTATGTCCTCCCTTCTCAGCCAGCCCAGTTCCACACCAGCCTCCGTGCTCAGGGCGTGGCGTCCTGAGAGCAGAAGTTCTCAACCTTGTTTGACAACACACTGATGGGAGATGACAGTAATCTGTGTTTGCTCAAATGTCCCATCCTTGGCTCAGTTGTTCTGGCGCAGGTGAGACCTGCCATTGCACACTTTCATGGCACCGTAGGCTTTTTTCCTGGCACTTGGCCAGTGAGGAGCTTTCTGTGTCATTAATTGTCTAATCTGTCTCCTTGCTGGAATGCACAAAGGCGGCGTCATGCCTCGTTGGCCTCTCCTGCCTAGCCCTGTGCTTGGCACATATGAAGGCCATAAATATTTTTTGGAGGAGTGAACATGAGTATGCTCCCATGGGTAAGCCCCACGTTGTACGGCCACCTGCCCCTCCACCTTGAGAAGGCGTGTTGGAATACCAGCGAGGAACAGAGAAAGCCTGGAAGCTGCTGATGAGTCAGTCATTTGAAATGGTTTTCAAATTTCATAGTTGAGCCATTGTTAGAACTGCTGACTTATGGCCCATCTCGTCTCTACACACACTGCTGGGCCGTGTCAGTAATGCTCCCAGCCCAATGTGGTGGCTGTCCCATCCCTTTGGGGGCGCTGTGAGAAGAGGGCTGGGGAGACAGTGAGGGGAAAATGTTCTCCCAGACATGGCTGCTCCCTCTCTAGGGCCCAAGAGCTTCAGAGAAATGGGAAATGACTGGTGCTGCTAAGAGCAGGTGGCGAGACCCCAGGCTCCAGCCCCTGCCTGTACAGCCCTTGGGCTGCCATCAAGTAAACAGAATGTGGCGCCCAAGTGAGGCCAGAGCTGGCTGAGGACACCAGTTGGCAGGAAGGCCACCTCTAGGATCTAAGGACAGCCTTCTATTTACTGGAAGAGCCTGTTTTAAGCAAGTTTGTTTGTGAACGTAGTCAGCAATCTGTAAACCTAGCACTCCATTTGATGTCTCTGTGCGTGAGCTGATGTACATTTATATTTATTTGTCTATATTTATTCCATCTGATTCCAGAGAGACTTAAGGGTGCAGCTGGGTGAATTGGGGAGCAGAGTGGGAGTGTGACAAAGGACTGGTGTGTGCTTTTTTAAAGCTGTGGGGTGGAGGAGAATGTGCACCCAAACGCACGATCAGTTGCCAAGGGAGAGACCCTTGAAGGCAGTAAAATAGCAGCGAGCTTGGGAACGCTGGCTTTGGAGTCAGCCTTCAGGTCTGGTCTCCACCACTTATGAGCTGCATGACTGGCTACTTACTTCTGTGAGCTTGTCTCTGAAAGGACTCTCTCTCAAGGCTGTTGTCAAGATTAAAGTCAGTGCTGTGCCTGGGACATAGTAAGTTTTCAGTAAGCAGTGAATGCTGTGGATGCTGTGGATGTTGTTATTGTCATTATCACTTAAACTGATTTGTTGTGTTGCTAACTGAAAACACTGCGGTGTTCAGTGTCTTCAGGAGGCTGAGGAAGTCGGCTCTGCAGACTGAATCTTGTGACCACCACTGAACGCTAGACAATCTGTTAGCGACCTGCAGTGAAGCACACCCCCAAAGGAAGTGGGGAAGAGAAACGTGCGTGCCAGGCACACAGATGGGCAGGGCAGCAGGGCGGGACAGGGAGGCAGGGTCCTGTGCAGAGCCACATGGAGCCCCGGAACACTCACCTGAGTAGTAAAACTGGATCTGGAAGGCAAAGAGGAAATCTGAAAAAGACATCAAGCAGTCCATGGCATCGTCCATGAGCACAATCCTGAAGGGGAAAGAGAGAGAATCTGAGAGAGAGTGGGGGCGAGGTTTAAGGAGGGGAGGGAGAGAGGGGGAGGGAGGAAGGGAAAAGTGCAGGGGAGAGAGAGAGAGCTGTTCCTGGGCTGCCAGTCTCCCCTGGGGCAGCAGGACATTTAGGAGAGGGCTCCCAAAAGCAAGCTCCTCCCAGTCACCTCACTGCTCCATTAATTGGACTCTGCCACCAAACTGAACTGACCACACTGTATCCAGAGCGGGCTCCCGGTTCAGTCTCAGTGGCACCAGCTAGCGGATGGAGCATGGGCAGGGGGTGGCAAGGAGAGGGTGCAACTGTAATGCAGCCAAGGTTTCTTTTCATATACTTAAGCAGTAAATCCTTTCATTCTGCTGTGAGGACCATTTAGTTCAGAATAAATACAGCTGATCAGAAAAGGCAAAAAGAACAGCTAAGGGGTTTAAAGGGTCTTGGCAAGTAATACTGAGATTTAATAAGCTACGAAAGGGCCAGAACAGCGACAGACACCTCCACCCTGGGGCACAGATGGCAGACAAGGGGAAAGGGCAAAGAGCTATTGGGGAATCTGCACTTGTGAGGGTCAAAACCCACACTCATCTTGTGCTTCCGCCCTGCTCCTCCTTGCTGTCCACGTTCACAGGTTGCCCACCCCACGGTTTTCCTGTCTCTAGTCCCTCCCACTGAGGACCCACCTCACAGGAAGAAAACCGTCTGACTCATAAAGGGATCAGCCCAAGGCTATGCTCATCCTGTGCTCAGCACCTCATCTGAGCCAGGACGAGAAGAGGAGACGAGCGCTTGCTGGGCTCCATCACATGCCAGGCAGGCGCCGAGCCATCGGATGGGGTGGGGCAGGCCCCCAGTCTGTTTCTGATAAGGCCCTTCTGGCTTTATCTTTTTTTTTTTTTTTTTTTAGTTGTTTTTGGCCAGGCGCGGTGGCTCATGCCTGTAATCCCAGCACTTTGGGAGGCCGAGATGGGTGAATCATTTGAGGTCAGGAGTTCGAGACCAGCCTGGCCAACATGGTGAAACCCCACTTCTACTAAAAATACAAAAATTAGCTGGGCGTGGTGGGCGCTTGTAGTCCCAGCTACTCGGGAGGCTGAGGCAGGAGAAGCGCTTGAACCTGGGAGACGGAGGTTGCAGTGAGCTGAGATCACACCACTGCGCTCCAGCCCGGGAGACAGAGAGAGACCCTGTCAAAAAAAAAAAAAAACAAGTTTACTTTTGCTCTCTCTTGTATTTTTCTAAATCTCTCTCCACTTCCCTGAGTCAGAGGTTTCCCAGACTGGCAACTGGATCAGCCCTGGAGAAAGCCAGGATTGCTCACTGCTGGGGACAGGGCTTCACAGAGACTGCGATACTGTGGTGGTGCCACTTCCCTTGTGCGATCTCCATGAAGAGAGACAGTGGTTCCTGCCTAGTGTTTATTGTAATACAGATAACAATAGAAGCAGGTGCCATTTCCTGAGTACCCTACTGTGTGGCAGGCTATTGAGGTATTTCACTGCATTCGTTCAATTTTATCCCACAGCAATCCTACAGGTGGGTCTTATTATTTCCATTCTACACGTGAAGAGTCTGAGGCTCAGAGGTCAGCCTGCCAAAGTCACACACACAGCTGGGGAGCTTGCTGGACTCCACAGGCCACACATCTTCCATGAGACCACACTGCCTCTTTGAAAATAAAGCTACAGAACAAAAACACTAACATTTTACCTCCTAGTTTCTGTGGCTGATTTATTTTCCTTCTTGTTACTGATATGTTAGGCATCTCCTGGGGAGAACAACAGGGGCCTCCACCACCAGAATTCAACACTAGAATTCCAGCTGGAAAAAATTCAAGGCTGGAGGGCGGGAAGAAGCAGTGCCGCTGAGGGCCACAAGAGGGTGCCCTGGTCCCTCCGTCAGTAGTTCATAGGACTAAGTGCAGTGCCAAAGGCCAAGGGGTTACCCCATCTCATAACCCGAGGGAAACCCAGGCAGCAAAACCGCTCCCTCCCCACCCAGATGGCAGAATCTGTTTTGACATCTGGACTGGGGGAGCAGGGAGACAGCAGAGAGCGGGCAGCTAGAGAGGATTAGCAAAGACCTCCAAACTGCAGAGGAAGAGTGAGCTCTCCCTGGAGCGCTCAGGGAGCGAGGGCCAACAGCACCTCAAAGCTTTTCCTTGGCAGGCTCAGCAGGGCAGGCAAAGGCTCTGGACATGAGAAGCCACTGACTTTCCCTTACTGCCCTGCTCTCAGGACAGCTGGAGCCCCAATATCTGAAGTGAATTACGACAGAACAGCGCTGGGCTGTGATATCCCCAAGCAGGAAACCGCCAGAGAGCCCAAGCCTTTCCCCATGTTCCGTGGCTTCTGTTGGTCATCAGTTGGAACACAGCACTCCCATAGCAGCAACTTCCACTTACTACTTATTTACATTGTGATATAATGAAACACCATAAAAGTCACCCTTTAAAAGTGTACAGTTCAGTTTTTTAGTATATTCACAAAGTAGCACCACCATCACCACTGTCTAATTGCAGAAGTTACCTCCATTTGCAACTCTCACCAATAGGCCCATTCCAGAGCCTGCCTCGGAGCAGAACCTTGAGCTCATACTTTCCAAAGGGCTACCCCTGCCTCACAGCCTCGTGGAAGCCTTAATGCTGAGTGCCACTAGCATCTTCCTCTTTCAGCCACAGATGGGACTAGAAGCTGTAAACAGGGCACACCCTTCCAGCCTCAGAAGTGGTCTGCAGCTTTCTGCTAGGGGCCATCTTGACCTCAAACATCAGCAGTCCCTTTGGAGATGGGCCGTTGCAGAAGAGGGGGAACACACCGTGGGAGGGTAGGAGTGTCTGTCAGAGCAGGGCAGCCCTGCAGGTGCCCTGTAATATAATACGGGTAACAATAGAGGCAGATTTTCTTTTTTTTTTTTTTTTTTTTTTTGAGTCTTGCTCTGTTGCCTAGGCTGGAGTGCAGTGGTGCAGATCGGCTCACTGCAACCTCCGCCTCCTAGGTTCAGGTGATTCTCCTGCCTCAGCCTCCCTAGCAGCTGGGATTACAGGTGCCTGTCACCATGCCTGGCTAATTTTTGTATTTTTAGTAGAGATGGGGTTTCACCATGTTGGCCAGGTTGGTCTTGAACTCTTGACCTCAAGTGATCCGCCTGTAGAGGCAGGTATCTTTCCTCATGGCAGGCTATTAAGGCATTTGACTACATTAATTAAATTTTATTCTACAACAGTCCTACGGGTGGGTCTTATTGTTATTTCCATTCTACAGGTGAAGAGTCTGAGACTCAGAGACTGGGGAGCTGAAACATATGCCGAGCAGGAGGGAGTAGGGGCGAGTGAAGGGGGCGCAGACAGAGGCGAGGGCTTTCTTTCTCAGGGACACGTGGCTGGATCCCAGCAGCACATGTATAAAGGACTGAGGGTTTTTTTTTCGACTGCAAGCAGTAAGACTGGCTACCTTTTAAAAAGCCAAATGGATCTGAGCTTGTGTTAACAGCAACACCGGCTATGACTCTCCTCAACCAGAAACGTGGGGCATACTACACATCCTGGAAACTTCCCCCCCGCCACCCTCCGCCTCAAGCCAATCAACCAGTCACCAAGTCCTATCAATGCTGTTGCTGAAATTTCTCTTGAATCCATCTACTTCCTTCCAGGTCCATAGCCACCATCCTAGCCCCAGCCTTCACCTGTCTTTTCTTGATGATGGCATGACCTCCTACCCAGTTTCCCTGCAACTACTCCTCTTGCTTTTTTTTTTTTTTGAGACAGAGTCTCACTGTTGCCAGGCTGAAGTGCAGTGGCTTGATCTAGGCTCACTGCAACAACCGCCCCCTAGGTTCAAGCGATTCTCCTGCCTCAGCCTCCCGAGTGGCTGGGACTACAGGCGTGCGCCAGCATGTCCAGCTTATTTTTGTATTTTAGTAGAGATGGGGTTTCACCATGTTGGCCAGGATGGTCTTGATCTCTTGACCTCATGATCTGCCCACCTAGGCCTCCCAAAGTGTTGGGATTACAGGCGTGAGCCTTCTTCTAATTGAGTATCCATCCTGTGGTCAGAAAGATTTTCCTAAAATGTGAATGTGACCATTTTACCATTGTGTTGGAAACCCTTCACAGAGGCCAGGCACAGTGGCTTATGCCTGTAATCCCAGCTACTCGAGGAGAATCGCTTGAACCTGGGAGGTGGCCATGTCAGTGAGCCAAGCTTGCGCCACTGCACTCCAGCCTGGGTGACGGAGCGAGACTCCATGTAAAAAAAAAAAAAAAAAAAAAAACCTTCACAGTCTTCCCATCGCCCTTAGGACATGTTCCCCCATTTGGATCTGGCCTGTGAGCCCACTCCATCTGCCTCCTGCTTCCCTTGACTCCCCCACTGCATTCTGGCCACACTAGTCCTTCCGTCTTCCCTGAAGCTGTCCTTACTCATGCCCTCCAGACAAGTCTGTCCCTCTAGCCGTAATGCCCCCTGTCCCTTCTAGCCATGATGCTCCCTGTCCCTTCTAGCCGTAATGCCCCCTGTCCCTTCTACCCATGATGCTCCCTGCCCTCCATGCCTCCTCCTCCCCTACCAGATATCTCCGTATTCTTCAGGCTGAAGCCTCCACAGCACCTCGGGGAAGAGGAAAGAGGAAAGCACCTTTTCTAACCCAGCCTAGAATAGGCCCCCCTGCTACTGGCTTCTGCAGTTCTCGGCAACCTCCTCACACTGTTGTCTTTGTCCTGGGAACATAAGATCTACCAAGTGACACCTCTGTCTCCCTGCTTGTGGCTTGACTCTGATATGGTGTCTGGCACATAGTCGCACTCAGTCAATGTCTGTTGAATGAAGAAATGCATGAACAAATGAGTGAGAGAAGCCATGGTCCCCTTTTCCTCTGGCCAGGTGACACCTGGAGTAGTTTCTTAATCCCTCTCATAAAGATACTTAGAATCTTTATGGAGAATGCAGACATTCAGAGGGATTAAGAAACTCGGCGAAGGTTACAAGCTAGGAGCAAAAGAGCTGTCATTCAAATACTACTACTTTCAGGTCTGGACAGTCTGTTTAAGGGGAGTAAACTAGAGTCCTGGAGAAGAGGGTCAGGCTGATGGACAGTCTAAAAACCAGGATACTGGATAAATGACTGCATTTAGATCTTCTGCTTAGAAGCGAAGACTAGGGAGGAAGTGAAGGCTGAGACCCAACTCTGAAAGGACTGCCTCTTGGGGAGATGCCACGGGGGCCTAGAGTTTGGCTCTAGAGACGTTTTCAAGCTGCTTAGTTCTAGGATCGTGGCTGATTTGTAAAGGAATGAGATGTGTATTGCCAGAAATGTTCAAGCAAAAGTTTGAAGGCTCATACTTCCCAAAGGGCTTCTTCCAGCTCTGACAGTGTTGTCCCAAGGGTGGACAGAACTAACAGCTCCTCCTGTTAGTGCTAAATCTAGTGGGGGGACAGTTTGATGTTCAGAGGTCTATGGCTGCAGAAGACTTACTGAAAGTTGCTTTTAATCACACCATATGCTGTGCTGTCCATCTCCAAATGAATGCTGAGACCATGAAAGTTCTAGGCATCTGTGTCTTTAACCCGCCTATGGGATCTTTCTAGCTGTGGGCATCTGCATCTTGCTTTGGAATCAGCAGAACTGTGGGAAAAGGCAAGCAGGAAGCTCCTGGTGTGTCTTTGCCTCTTTGCCTTTGCCTGCAACCCTTCTATCCCCACAGACAGCTCCTTCCTTCTGAACTCAAGCTCACTGCCACTCCTAGAGGGCTCGGGAAAGAATCTTCTTGGAGACGAGGTCATCCCCATGTGCTGTTTTCCAGTTGCTGGCAGTTGGCTCAACACCCCTTCCTGCCAGAGGCCTTCTGCTAACGTGCCAGCTGCTTCTGACACCTGGAGGTGCCCGGCCGCCCCTGCTTTGAAGTGGAGCCAACAGGGAGCTGCTGCCAGTGAGAGTCTGCACAAATCTATTGGATCATGGAGGGACCCTTTCGGGCCATGCCTCGGGGCTAGAGAGAGGGACTCTGGGGGAGAAGTAGAGGCACTTTGGTTCAGGCTGTGCTGAGCAGAACCATGTGTGGGGTGGAGGCTAGGACAGGCAACTGGAGTGGAGAAAGAGCACGTGGCTGGTCTGAGAGACTGGCCACTTTCTCCCTCCCCTGCTGACTTCCAGCAGCTGGGATAGGCAGTCTGGCTGGGAGTTCTAAGGGTGCCAAGGAAGCAACAGCTTCCAGCCTGAACCTACTGACTTGCCAACTTCCTATTCACCCCTAATTAGGGTCAGTTTCCCTGGTCTAGTGGCATGGGCTGCACCCGTTTTCCTGAAGTTCTGGATTAGTTGACCCCAGGATTAAGTCCCAGTTCCACCACTCACTGGCCAAGTGACAGTTTCCCTCTGAGCCTCAGTTTCCTCATCTGTGAAGAAGATGTAATCATAGTCCCTGTTTTCCAGGATTCTGGTGGAGAGTCAGCATGATGATGTTATATGCGCTAGTGTCTAACAGGTGCTCAGAATGAGCGCCGGCTCTAATCAGTAAGTATATTCTATCTGGCTTGAAGTGCTGGGAGAGCCCAAAAGAGCAAATAAAAATAGGGCCCAGAGGAAGTGCGTGCTGCCAGCATCCACCAGGCAGAGGTCTCCGGCGGAAGCCAGCGATCTAGTTTCCAGTTTACTTTTGGGGGAAGCCAGCCCTCAGCCACAGCCAGAAAGAAGAGCCACTTTCCATGACTGGACTTCTTTGAGGAGGTCACATGACTAGTGTCAGTCATGTGGTGGCTGAAGGGTGTCCCCAAGTCAAGGTGTCAGTCATGGGGTGGCTGAAGGGTGTCCCCAAGTCGTCAGTCATGGGGTGGCTAAAGGGTGTCCCCAGGTCAAGGTGTCAGTCATGGGGTGGCTGAAGGGTGTCCCCATGTCTGTTTGGGCTCACAGTGCACCTCTAGGGTTTTTGTTTGAATGTCAGGGCCATGAGAGAAGCAGCGATGACCTGATGTCTGGTTACCTTCTCCAGGTGGGAGGAAAAAGGCTGCTACGAAGGTGTCCTGGGCCATTTCCTGAGGGTTGCTCCTCTTCTGGACTGTGTTGGAGGCACACTCGTGCTGCACAAGCTGCCTCTAGCCTAGGCCCTTGAAGTGGCATGGGGTGTCCAGGTCATTGCTCTGCCCTGGCTCTAGCCTGCACCTCCAGGGTACCCCAAACCCTACTTGCCCTGAAATGCCTAAGATGCTTGATCCAGAGGGTGTGGGAAACAATATGATGATGATGATAATAGTGATATTCACTAAGGGCTTATTCTGTCAGCACTACACACTCATAAGTTCATTTGCTGCTCGTATTAATCCTATGAGGTCAATTCAGTGAGTATCTTTATGGAGAACGCAGACATTCAGAGGAATTAAGAAACCTGACGCAGGTTACAAACTAGGAGCGAAAAAGCTATAATTCAAATACAGGCCTCTCTGACGCTAGTCACAGTTCCGAGACCACCTGCAGCCACTTCTGGTAAGAAAGAGTGGACTCTGTGCTGTCTCGTGGTAATGAAGCCTTCCTGCTGCCCCTTTCCCTTCTCCCAGCCTGAGTGTTTGTTAGAGCAGCTGCCCCCAGAAGGACTGGAAGCTTTGGCCCAGGTGCTGCTGCTTCCCTGCAGACAGCCTGAAGGCCTCATTACTCTGGAACTTCCCAAGAAGCCTGAGAGCTAAGGGTGAACTGGTCCACAGACCTTAGAATAACGACCCAAACCCAATGTATGGCCTGTAAAGCCCCACTTTCCCTCCCTCTGCCCTCAAATGCCTCAAACTCCAGACCTACTGGCTTCTCTTGGTTCCTCCAGGCCATCATTGGTGAGAGCCTCGCTTCTTTTCCATGCCGCTTACTTGCCCTGAAATGCTTTTTGCTCTCATTGCTCTCTACCTAATCCCCCCATCATTTTTTATTTAAAGGAAATGTTTAGAACCTCAGAAAACTACAGAGAATAACGTAACAAACACCTGTGTCCCCACTAGCCAATTTTATCAGACCATAACGTCTTACTATCCTTGCTTCAGTTTTTAAAACCTTTGTAAAATGCAGCATTACAGATACCATTTCAGCCACCTGTGCACCCCTCCCTCATCCTATCTTCTACCTTTCTTCCTGGGGGGATCACCATGATTTACTAAAACTTGGGGGTCTAGCATTCCTCTGCATGTCTTTTTTTTTTTTTTTTTTTTTTTTTTGAGACGGAGTCTCGCTCTGTCACCCAGGCTGGAGTGCAGTGGCGCGACCTCGGCTCACTGCAAGCTCCGCCTCCCGGGTTCACGCCATTCTCCTGCCTCAGCCTCTCCGAGTAGCTGGGACTACAGGCGCCCGCCACCACGCCCGGCTAATTTTTTTGTATTTTTAGTAGAGACGGGGTTTCACCGTGGCCTTGATCTCCTGACCTCGTGATCCGCCCGCCTCGGCCTCCCAAAGTGCTGGGATTACAAGCGTGAGCCACCGCGCCCGGCCCCTCTGCATGTCTTTATACTATAATTAACTCATGCAAATGTCTGTGTTCTGAAAACATTATATAGCTTTGTTTTGCTTTTTCTCAAACTCTGTGTCATTCTGTAACTTTGATATTTTGAGATTCATCAGGATCGATGCATATATAGCTATTCATTTTAGCTGCTGGAAAGAATTCCACAACTATGGTATGAATATGCCACACTTTATTCTTTCCTTCGGCAGAGGGACATGCAGATTGTTCCAATGGCGGCTATTACAAACAATACTGCATGTTTCCTTATTCCCAGGAGTAGCTCTTGAGCTTTTAAAATTTGCATAAATTGTCCAAAAGTAATTGTAACAATTTACACTCCCACACACAGTTCATGAGAGTTCCCACTGTTTCACATCCTCACCAATATTTGTATTATGAGACTTTAAAATTTTTGCCAATTTGATAGGTATGAAGTGGTATCTCAATTGAATTGGGAGTTTCCTGATTACTAGGGAGTGTGGGCATGAAAATATGCTCAAAGGTTTATTACTAATGTTCTTCTGTGCCTTGCCTGTTTATATCTTTGGACTATTTTTCTACTGAGATCCTTAATCTTTTTCTTATTGATTTGTAGGAATTTTTTTTTTTTTTTCTTTTTTGAGACAGGGTTTCATTCTTGTTGCCCAGGCTGGAGTGCAATGGCACGGTTTCGGCTCACTGCAATCTCCACCTCCCAGGTTCAAGTGATTCTCCTGCCTCAGCCTCCCAAGTAGCTGGAATTACAGGCACCCGCCACCATGCCTGGCTAATTTTTTTGTATTTTTAGTAGAGAGGAGGTTTCACTATGTTGACCAGGCTGGTCTCGAACTCCTGACTTCAGGTGATCCACCCGCCTTGGCCTCCCAAAGTGCTGGGATTACAGGCATGAGCCACTGTGCCCGGCCAATTTGTAGGAATTCTTTATTAAAAAGTTATTAGCTGGGTGTGGTGATGTGCACCTGTAGCCCCAGCTACTTGGGAGGCTGAGGCAGGAAAATTGCCTGAGCCCAGGAGTATGAGTCCAGCCCCAACAACACAGCAAGACCCCATCTTAAAATAAAATAAAATAAAATAATTTATGGAAAGCTGAGGCGGGAGGAATACCTGAGGCCAGGAGTTCGAGACCAGCCTGAGCAACACAGCAAGCTCACTGCCCCCATCTCTACAAAATAAAAAATTAGCTGGGCTTTGTAGAATGTGCCTATGGTCCTAGCTACTCAGGAGGCTGAGGTGGGAAAATCACTTGAGCCCAGGAGTCTGAGGCTGTAGCGAGCCATGAATCCACCAGTGTGCTCCAGCCTGGGTGACAGAGCAAGACCTCATTTCAAAAAATAATAAAATTTTTTAAATAATTTTTTTGGGGGGGACAGAGTCTTGCTATGTCACCCAGGCTGGAGTGCAATGGTGCGATCTCAGCTCACTGCAGCCTCTGCCTCCTGGGTTCAAGCAGTTCTCCTGCTTCAGCCTCCTGAGTAGCTGGGATTATAGGCGTGTGCCACACCACCCGGCTAATTTTTGTATTTAGTAGAGATGGGGTTTCTTTTTAGTAGAGACGGGGTTTCACCATGTTGGCCAGGCTGGTCTTGAACTCCTGACCTCAAGTGATCCGCCTGCCTCGGCCTCCCAAAGTGCTGGGATTACAGGCGTGTGCCACCATGCCCACCCAGAATAAGAATGCAGGCAATACAGCCGGGTGCGGTGGCCCACGCCTGTAATCCCAGCATTTTGGGAGGCTGAAGCAGGCAGATCATAAGGTCAAGAGATTGGGACCATCCTGGCCAACAGTGTGAAACCCAGTCTCTACTGAAAATACAAAAATTAGCCAGGCGTGGTGGTGCGTGCCTGTAGTCCTAGCTACTTGGGAGGCTGAGGCGAGAGAATCGCTTGAACCTGGGAGGCGGAGGTCGCAGTGAGCTCAGATAACGCCACTGCACTCCAGCCTGATGACAGAGCAAGACTCTATCTCAAAAAAAAAAAAAAAAAAAGGCAGGCAATACTTTAAATCAGTGGTTCTCAACGTGTGTTTCCTAGATCATCAGTATCACCTGGGAATTTTTTTAGAAATATAAATTATTGAGCCCCGCCCTAAACCTACTGAACTCTGGGGATGTGGTCCGGCCATGTGTGGTTTAACAAGCCCTGCAGGTGACTCTGAGGCATGCTCAAGTTTGAGAACCAGGGCTTTAAATCTTCACCCTTGGAGCAGAGCTTCCCAACCCTTTGTCACTTGGGCCTCAAATGACTTACAGGTGTGATGGTCCCCTTGGCCCAGCTGGGAAGAGGCCAGAGCCTGCAGGCCAATCACAAGAAGTCTTGTCTTTACTGGAGATTTTTGTTATGTATTATTTTCTGATTGCTGTGAAGGCAAAAAGGCCAGGAAGCATTGCCTTTGGAAACCCAGGAACATATCATTTTTAAAAAATCTGGTACTATTAATAATACTAACATAATTGTAACAGCAAGAAATTACTACTGGCCAGGCGTGGTGGCTCATGCCTGTAATCCCAGTATTTTGGGAGGCTGAGGTAGGTGGATCGCTTGAGGTCAGGAGTTCGAGACCAGCCTGGCCAACATGGTGAAACCCTGTCTCTACTACAAATACAAAAAATTAGCCAGGTGTGGAAGCAGGCATCTATAATCCTAGCTACTTGGGAGGCTGAGCCATAAGAATCACTTGAACCCGGGAGGCGGAGGTTGCAGCGAGCTAAGATCATGCCACTGCACTCCAGCCTGGGCAACAGAGCAAGACTTTATCTAAAAAAAAAAAAAAAAAATTATTACTTATTTAATGTCTACAATGTGGTAAGCAATGTTCACGGTTTTGTTGGTGTTACTGAAATCTTACAAACACCCTATGAGTTAGTTACTATTATTATTGTCATCCCCATTTTACAGATATAAAAACAGGGCTCAGAGAAGTTAAGGGATATCCTCAAGGTCATCCAGTTAATGGGGCACAGGTGGGATGTACACTAGATCTTTCTAATGCCATGGGGCCTGTGTTCTTCTAGGTCAAGGTTAATATTACAACTTCTAATGATTATGACAAGTTTACTCTGTGCCAGCCACCGTTTTAAGCACATCATATACTTCTTCAATCATTACAACTATTATTATTCCCATTTTACAAATGAGGAAACAGGCTCAAAGAAATTAAATACCTTTCTCAAGGGCACAGCTAATATGTTGTGGAATCAGGATTTGAACTCAAGAAGTCTGGTTCCAACTGCATGCTCTTAACCATCCAGAAAGCTTCCAGTCCATGGAGGATGGGGAGCGGGAGATGCTGTGGTGATCATTTGGGGATAAAAGAACTGCTCCAGTTGCTGCAGGAATATGTGAGGTGGAGGGGATCTCTGGCTTGGCTGCTGTCATGGAGTCTGTTTGCTTTTTCTTTTCCTGTTTTTCCAGCTCACACCTGCTGCCCCAGGGCCTGGCCATGATGCTTGCAGCACATAAGGCAGGCGCATGTGGAGACACCATGCCCCTGAACAGGCTCCGGCTTCCAGCTGCCTGTGGATTACATTCTTTTACGCACACATCATCACAGACTGGAGCTGCTTCTGCAGCCCGTCCCCAGACTTCAGTGTCCTGAATAAAGTAAGCCTGGCAGTGAGATGGGAGAGGGCAGTTCCTCTTCTAGCAATAGTAACTGCCTTGAAGTCTCTACCACCTCCATTTGCAGTTCTGATCAGATGCATAGGTGTGTGTGTGGGGAAGCTGGGACCCTGACCTTCAGGACAAAATGAGAATAGTTTACAAAATCAGGGGATGCTTTCTGGGGTACATACAATATTTCTACATATGCACCAGCTGCAGTACAGTGGGGAAAGCATGGCATTGGGAGGAGATAAGGTTGACACAGAAGCTTGATGCTCATACTCGGGGAGAAAACAAATTTATCCTAATTCTGAATTCATCTCTAACTGCAGCCAGTGCTGTGTGGGTTACCCTTGGCCCTCCTGTTGTTACTGCCATTCCCATAATTCCCTCAGACTGCTATTGATATGGACTGGCTACGATGCTTCCTCCTGCTCAAATAGAAAGGTCTGAGGTTTCTGTCAAACAGCAGGCCTCTAGGTGAGGAGTGGGTAAGTTTCCAGCCGCAAATAGAGGAATACCATTCCAGAAGCCCCTTGGTATCAATAACTGTACAATTCTACCTTGGTATTGAGAATTTTTGGTTCTTACAGGATTCTACCACCTACACTCAAATCTTGTGGTGCTTTCATGTATCAGATTGTTTGGAAGGGTCTGAGGAGACAGCCGGGGCAAATGCAAAGCTGTGGCTGCGGGAGGGCTAAGATGCATATTGAAGGCTCACTCTCATAAGCTCCCTCACATCACGGGAAAGGGAAAAGAGGTCAGTATTCTGGAGTGATTGATCAAAACCAAGGTCATACATCACAGAGTGGTGGCAGCCAGTGACCAGTACCTAAGCAGTCCCCTTCTAAATCAAGTTCTTTGAGGGGCAGGAACTACATCTTATTCATGACTCTATCCCCATTTGCAGAATAACTCCCGGCACAAACTCAGCACTCAAGAAACATCTGGCGAAATGAAGTACTGACACATACAGCGAGACGGATGGACCACGACAACCAACACTGTGCTATTAGGTTGGTGAAAAGTAATTGCAGTCTTTGCCATTGAAAATAATGGCAAAACCACAATTACTTTTACACCAACCTAAAACATGAAACTAGTCACAAAAAAACACTTTTTTTTTTTTTTTTTTTTGAGATGGAGTCTCACTCTGTCACCAGCCTGGAGTGCAGTGGCGCGATCTGGGCTCACTGCAACCTCCGCCTCCTGGGTTCAAGTGATTTTCCTGCCTCAGCCTCCCAAGCAGCTGGGACTACTGGCGTGCGCCATCACGCCCAGCTAATTTTTGTGTTTTTAGTAGAGATGGGACTTCACCACGTTGGCCAGGATGGTCTCAATCTCTTGACCTCGTGATCCACCCACCTTGGCCTCCCAAACTGCTGGGATTACAGGCGTGAGCCACTATGCCTGGCCAAGACCACATATACAATTCTACTTATTTGATTTTTTTTTTTTTAAAGACAGAGTCTCACTCTGTTGCCCAGGCTGGAGTGCAGTGGCACAATCTCAGCTTACTACAACCTCTGCCCCCCAGGCTCAAGCAATTCTCCCACCTCAGCCTCCCAAGTAATTGGGACCACAGACGCACACCACCACGCCTGGCTAAGTTTTTGTATTTTTGGTAGAGATGGGGTTTCACCATGTTGAGCAATCCCCCCCACTTGGCCTCCCCAAGTGCTGGGATTACAGGCGTGAGCCACTGTGCCTGGCCTCAATTCTACTTATTTGAAATGCCCAGTGGATAAATCTGTAGAGACAGAAAGTAGATTAGGGGTTGCCTGGGGTTGGGGAAAACAGTGGAGTGGGGACTGAAGAGTGATGGCTAAGGGGTGTAGGATTTCTTTTTAGGGTAATGAAAACATTCCAAAATGGACGGTGGTAATGGATGCACAACCCTGGAAATATATTAAAAGCCACTGAATTTTATACTTTAAATGAGTGAAGTGTATGGTATGTGAATTGTATCCCAAAAAGCTGTTAAAAAGAAATATTTGATGAATAAACAAATGAACAAATGAATATAGGATATAGTTGTTGTGGGTTCACACCATTCTCCTGCCTCAGCCTCCTGAGTAGCTGGTACTACAGGCGCCCGCCAACACGCCCGGCTGATCTTTTTGTATTTTTAGTAGAGATGGGGTTTCGCCATGTTAGCCAGGATGGTCTCGATCTCCTCACCTCGTGATCCACCCGCCTTGGCCTCCCAAAGTGCTGGGATTACAAGCGTGAGCCATCGTGCCCGGCCTTAAGTTCAGTCTTTAAGGATGCTGAGTTTATCTCCCCAGATTTTGGGGCTGAATATTCCTTAAAACAATCTGGGCCCAGGCTGGCTGTGGTGGCTCACACCTGTAATCTCAGCACTTTAGAAGGCCTAGGTGGGCAGATCTTTTGAGGTCAGGAGTTTGAGACCAGCCTGGGCAACATGGTGAAACCCTGTCTCTACTAAAAATACAAAAAAAAAAAAAAAAAAATTAGCCAGGCATGGTGTGCACACCTATAATCCCAGCTACTCAGGAGGCTGAGGCAGGAGAATCACTTGAACCCAGGGATAGGTAGGGTGAAGGCTGCAGTCCGCTGAGATTGCATCACTGCATTCCAGCCTGGGCGACAGAGTGAGATTCTGTCTCAAAGAAAACAAACAAACAAAAAATTTTTTTTTAAATAAAATGATTTCTGCCCAAAGGGGAACGATCATGGAAATTTAAAGCTAACTCCATTTGGCTGCTTTTAAATTACAAGAGATAATCTCCTATACTTTTTTTTTTCAGTGAAGAAAAAAAATATCCAAATCTCCATTGGATAGCAGATAAATTAAAATGATAAAACCTGAACTGCGGCTTTTACCAGTGGCCAGTTGCCATCAGGAAAGAAAATTATCCACTGAATAATGAGGGAGAAAAAAACCTACAAAATTTTGCGTGTGTGATCACTAAACAGGTTTTGCACATGACCAGCAAAAGTAGGTCATGAGCTGTTAGCTGCAAAACACCGTGCTCCACCATGAGGTTGGTGTCTGTCACTGGGAGCAATGGAGTTCCCATCTTCCAAGTCAACAGAGGAGCTGGTTGGCACGTTTCAAAAGGAGTGAGGTGATTCTTGGTGCAGTGCAGCCAATGCAGCTTTGTTTTCAGTGGGTCAAACCACAAAGCAGAAATGACGCCATGACACAGGGAGGTGGGGGCATGAGGAGACTCCTTGTGCTCCCGATCCCCCATCTCTGGATTCAGGCTGACTGCGGTTCCAGTCCCGCCACTGCTGCTTACAAGCTATCAGTATATTTGCACAACATTGTCACCCGTCTGAGCCTCGGCTCCTACTTCAGTGAAGTGAGCAGTAACAGTACCTTCCCTCAACTGGGGTTCATCACTTTCACGCTCCCTTTTTTTTTTTTTTGAGGTCCAATCTCACTCTGTCCCCCATGCTGGAGTGCAGTAGCACAATCGGCTCACTGCAACCTCTGCCTCCCAGGTTCAAGTGATTCTCCTGCCTCAGCCTCCCAAGTAGCTGGGATTACAGGTGCCTGCCACCACGCCAGGCTAATTTTTGTATTTTTAGCAGAGACGGAGTTTCACCGTGTTGGTCAGGTTGGTCTCGAACTCCTGACCTCAGGTGATCCATCCACCTCAGCCTCCCAAAGTGCTGGGATTACAGGCATGAGCTACCGCGCCCAGCTGCTTTCATGCCCTTCTGGTCTCCAACTGCAACCCTCTTCATCACAAGTCACTGCCAACCCTTGCCCCCTCTTTTCTCAGAATATCCTCTAGGGGTGTGTGTGGGAGTGTGGGTATGTATTTGTGTGTGTGTTTTATTGTTTGCCTAATACTCTCACCACCCTCCAACTCTGTCTTCAGAGCCGGAGGCTCCCCACAGAAACCACAAAGGATCATTTTAAAGGGAAGTAACAGTTTTTACAAGGATTAGGTGAGATAGTTAAGGTAAACAAATTTAAATAGAACAATGAAGGTAAATGCATTCAATATCATTTAGGGAAGGTAGGCATTCTTCAATAAACATGATTTTTGCTACACATCCATTTGCAACCCTAGCTCAGGTATTTTTTTTTTTTTTTTGAGATGGAGTCTTGCTCTGTCGCCCAGGCTAGAGTGCAATGGCGCGATCTCTGCTCACTGCAACCTCTGCCTCCCGGGTTCAAGCAAATTCTCTTGCCTCCACCTCCCAAACAGCTGGGACTACAGGCAAGCGCAACCATGCCTGGCTAATTTTTTGCATTTTTAGTAGAGATGGAGTTTCACCATGTAGGCCAGGCTGGTCTTGAATACCTGGCTTCAGGTGATCTGCCTGCCTTGGCCTCCCAAAGTGCTGGGATTACAGGCGTGAGCCACCGTGTCTGGCCTAGCTCAGGTTTTGAGTTAAGTAAGTAAAAGTTAACTGAGGCATAGTCCAATTACCTCATGTGGTTAAAAATTGTGAATGATGGTGAAACCCAAAACAGAAATTAGGGGCTTCTAACTATTTCTGCCAAGTCCTGGTTCTGGACTGATCTTGAAAACCTTCTTCTGGCATAAATAATATAATGTGCCTTTCCTTCAACTGGGGCTTTATCACCTTTATGCCCGTCCGGTCCCCAACCTCAACTCTCTTCATCACAGGTCACTGCCAACCCTTGCCCCTAATCTGGTTAGGCTTTGTGTTCCCACCTAAATCTCAACCCGAGTTGTAATCCTCAGGTGTTGAGAGGGAGACCTGGTGGGAGGTGATTGGATCACATGGGCAGTTTCCCCCATGCTGTTCTTGTGCTAGTGAGTGAGTTCTCAAGATATTTGATGGTTTTATACGCGTCTGACATTTCCCCTGCCTGTACCTCTCTCTCCTGTCACCATGTGAGAAAGGTCCTTGCTTCCCCTTTGCCTTCCACCACGATTGTAAGTTTCCTGAGGCCACGAGGAACTGTGAGTCAATTAAGCCTCTTTTCTTCATAAATTACCCAGTCTTGGGTAGTATCTTTACAGTAGCGTGAAAACACACAAATGCAGCCCCTCTTTTCTCAGAATATCCTCTAGGGTGTGTGTGTGGGGGGGATTGGAGGGGTTTGGGCTTTTTCTGCCTCTTCATCTCACCACCCTCCAACTCTATCTTCAGACCCTGAGGCTCCCCACAGAAACCACAAAGGATCATTTCGCTTCCCTTTGGAAATGCAGAATGTATTATGTTTTGGGGCACATCCCAAATAGACCCCTCTCCCACTGCCAGTTTCTTCCCTAAATGCTCCTTTTTTTCACTTGTATACACTTCAGGTTTCTCTAGGAAGCAGTGGCCCACAGAGAGCTGAGTTGGTTTCAAGAGTCCAGGAGACGTACCTGGCTGCTTTCTGAGTGAGCTCCAGCGGGAAATCAGGACACAGTAATTGCAGCAAACAGTGATATTCTTTCATGGTCAGCAGATCTGGAGTGGAAAGGGACAGGAACACATTAGGTCTCTGCATTTCAAGTCACTGCCCTCTTTCTGTTCATTTCATGAGTTTCAGACCTGGTCTTGGTAGAGCTGTTCTTTTAAAAGCAAGTCAGTGTTAAGGGTATGCTGGTCTCTAACCGCCAGGTGTGAGACTTTAAGATCAGTATTTCTACAAAGCTTTTCCAGGGTGGGAGGCATCCAGTTACAACATTTTGACCAAAGGAGCTTCACTGGTATGAAAACTGGTCGGGTGAAGAGAGCAAACAAGAGAGGCACCTTCATCAGCCTTTAGTTTGGTTTTCCTTGTATATAAAAATCTGGAAGAACAAGTCATTTCAAAGCCAGTTAAATCTGCTGAAATTCTCTGGCATGGTAACATTTCCCACCACATGCCCAAAGACCATCCACGGAATATCTGGAAGCAGTACTAAGGCAAACAGTCTTGCTGCGTAGGGAGAAGAGTATGGCATAGAAACCCACAGACCTCACTACTCTGTCATCCAGTACTGCAGCAGGCTGGCTTCTTTTGAACGCCTGAACACAAATCTGGTCATCCTATTATAGGAAGCCAAGACAAAGGTCCAAGATATACAGTCAAGGCAACCAAATGATTCCTGATATACAGAAGCAGTGCTTTGTGCTTTGGGAGAGGTGAGCCAGGATGAGGCTCTGTGGTCCAGCAGAGAACCCAGAGAGGTGAATCTCAGAGAAATTTGTAGGATCCTGAGGGAGAAGAAATACACTGATGCTTAAGTTAGTTTGTTGCTGCATGTACTGAAGGCAAAAGATTTTAGATCAGCCAAGGAGTAAGAATGTGTAAGTATTACCATATATCAAAGCATTTCGAATATGGAAGGGCCTGGTAATGCTAAAGTGAGAGCAATCCACCCGGAAGCCTGCCTAACTGGGAGGAGGATGAGTGAGAGGAGGGAATCCAGAGGGCATGGCTACATTTGGGGAACGAAGATGATGATCATAGGCACTTGGTTTCTTTGGCCCTAAGTTAGCCCAAGCCACAGGAATCCAGATCTCCTGCCCCTGTTAGTTCGGTTGATGCTTTTCCAAGACAAAAACCCCAAATCTCCAGGGAAAGGCCTGGATTCCTAGTACTTTTTCATCAAAGCTTAATTCAAGATGGGGACAGAGAGTTTGACTAACCACACTGCCAAAGTCAGAAACACCAAAGGAACAGACTCAGCGTCAATATAGGTCAAAGGATCAAGATGGTTTTGTGGCACTCTCCCCTTCCCACTCGCCTGACCTCGGGCACAGCCTGGCAGGAGGTCTTGTTCTTCAAGGGAGGGAGTCATCGCCACTCGTGGTCTCAGGCTTGGGGTGAGGAAAAAGGCGAAGGGAAGGGAGAAAAGCCACTGAATCTAATGTGTTCCCACTTTATTCTCACTCCGGAACTCCCCATGTAGAGAAAAGAGAAGAGTGATTTCTGGCAGGGCAGGGAGTAAATAAAGGACAGTTCTATCTTTGAATCATCAGTGCTTTTCTAGGCTAAACTTTGGTGGATGTATCTGATAGCATTCTTAGGGAGAGTCAGAGTGTTTCATAGGCACTTACATTTATCCCCCAAATTACCTACAAAATATCCTTGGGAAGATAACAGAATGAAGGAAAATGAAAAAATGAGAGAGAGGGAGTTACTTAATTAAGAAAGACAATGCTAGGAATCAACATTAGCTTCCTGGTTTCTAGACCCTAGGCCCTCTTCAGGTTTTTGATATTATTCTAACTCATGTACTTCAAATACTTGCTTCCAAGGACAGAAGAATGATTTACAAAAATCACCGCGCACTTCTCTAATACAACAAAAGCTCTTAAAAATACGAAAAACAGAATACATCCTGCTCACCACTTCTGGAACTTGACTCTTCTAAATGATAAGTGAGGACAGTAGTCAGATAAAGAGATTAATGAAAATGCAAGCAAATAAACAACTTTTTAATTGTGGAGAGAGTAGTTCTATTAGTTATTGTTATTATTCTTCTTCCACGCAGACTCTGTGTTGGGATGTGGAGAGAGGAGTTCTAATTCTACTGAAGTAGTGACCAGCTAATGTCAAGGGTAGATGATTTCTGCTACTTCGAGACACTCCTCAGCTGTTGTACAGTGGGTATTGAGAGAACTATGAGTGGTAAGACTTGTTTCAAAATCAGAACACTGATAGGCATATGGGAGCTTGTTCCCTTTCTGCTTCATAGGCTAGGATTCAAATTTTGGCTCTGCAATTTACCAGGTATGTAATCTTGGGCAAATAATAATCTCTGTAAGTCTCAGTTTCTCATCTGTAAAATGCAAGTGATACTGACACTTTTCAGGGTTAAAGTCAAGTGTAAGAGAGATGATGTCTATAAAGTGCTTAGCAGAATGTCTAGAACTTAGTAACATCAAACAGTGGGAGTTTGTTTTGGTTCTGTTTTTAAATTCTGGAGGCGAGAAGAAGAGAGGAGGAAGGTATTTGGTGCTGAGTTTTTTTATTTTAAATTTTAGTTAATCAATTAATTTTGAGATGGGGGCCTCACTCTGTTACCCAGGCTGGAGCGCAGTGGCATAGCTCATTGCAGTCTGGAACTCCTGAGCTCAAGTGATCCTCCCGCCTCAGCCTCCCAAGTAGCTGGGACTACAAGCATATGCCACCATGCCCCGCTCAAAAATTTTTTGTAGAGATGGGGTCTCGTGCCGTCACCCAGGCTAGTCTTGAACTTCCCGCCTCAGCCTCCCAAAGTGCTGGGATTACAGGCATGAGCCTGGCTGTTGCTGAGTTTGGACACTTAAACACCTAAAAGTTTTCTGCCTTGAAAGTTCTCTGTTGGGTTGCCTGAGCCAAATCCATTTGGAACACTCTCTGGCAGTGGCCACTCACTTCCTCTTCCCATGTACCTGCTCTGTTCCAGGCTCCCCATTATGATGAACAAGCTAGCAGTCCCCCTAGCTTCTGCGGCCTGCATTTGGGCACCAGTTCACCCTAATGCTCCTGTCTATTTTGGGCCCTTTGGCTCTTAGAACTGTCCAAGATCTCAAAGGCCCTTCTCGCAGCCCTTTGTGCTCCAGCAATAACTGTAAAGAGAGTGAGTAGTCATGGAGATCTGTGCTCAGCTCTTGAATTAACTCACTTAGGCCGGGTGCAGTGGCTCATGCCTGTAATCCCAGCACTTTGCGAGGCCGAGGCAGGTTATCACCTGAGGTCAGGAGTTCGAGACCAGCCTGGCCAATGTGGCAAAAACCCATCTCTACTAAAAATACAAAAATTATCTACTAAAAATACAAAAATTATCTAAGCATGGTGGCAGGTGCTGGTAATCCAGCTACTTGGGAGGCAGGAGAATCACTTGAGCCCAGAAGGCAGAGGTTGCAGTGAGCTGAGGTCATGCCACTGCACTCCAGCCTGGGTGAGAGAGTGAGACTCCATCCCCCAAAAAATAAATAAAAAATTAAAAACAATTAACTTACTTAGCCTTCACAGCATACTACCTTATGAAGTAGACTCCGTTATTTCCAGTCCCACTTCACAGATGAGGATGAGAAAGTTTAGAGGGATGAAATAAGCTGGTGAGCAAGGAGAGGAGGGTCCGGGGTAGGGGAGAGGAAGGGGACCTGTCTTCCCTGAGCAAGGTCTCAGGCTGGGAGGGAGAGAAGGGAGGCCGATGGCAGGAGGGGCTTAAAAATAGCACAGCTAACATTTATTGAGCACTTCGTCTTGGGGAGGCACTGTTCTAAGGGGTTTACATATGTCACCTCACTAATCTTCATGACTATTATCCTCATTTCACAGACACAAAAACTCAGACTGTGCACACTTAAGAGGTAGAACTGGAATTCAAACCCAGGCAGTCTGGCTCCAAAGCCCACCCAGCTGACATTGTCAGCACCTTGATCTTATCAGCTATAATGGGTGAGGCTTAAGAGCTTGTTTTCCCCTCCAAACTAACTGCAGGAACTAAATAGCTCCAGATGAACTGGATCAAGGAGACAATTCAAGTGAATTGAGATTTTCCACGTAAGAAACCGAGTCTGAAAAATTCTAATTACTGTCAACAGGGAAGATTGAGGCTCCAGCACAGCAGCCTCAGTTAGGCCAGAGGACATGGGCTGGGGGACCACTGTGCTGGTGGCCACACCGTGGTCTCTCACCCGCACCCACCTGCCAGCCACTCTTCTACCTGGCAGGTGCAGGGGAGGTAAGTATTGTGTATCAGTAGGCACCTTCTCTAGAAATCCCCCCACAATTAGAGGAGTGTCAGCCAGTAGGTCCTGCAAGTTCAAAGGCAAAGACATAATAAGGCTTTGGTGTAAGATCAAAATCAGAGCACTCTCCACAAATTTGTGTGTCTCCTTTTGTGGGTGGTCAGACTGCTAAACTTTCTTCTTCTAAGCCTTGCACTAGTCTCACCAATTGTGTGGCTGGCTCCAGACCAGAGGTGTTTTACACCCTTGATCCTATCTTCTCCAGAGGCAGCACAGAATAGCATTGTGGTTAATAGCATGGACTTTGGAGTTAGATTGTTCGGGTCCAAATCCTAGCTTTGCCACTGACTTCAGGTTACTTAACTTTTAAGCTCTCCATGCCTCAGTTTCCCCATCTATGAAAAGACAGTATGAACATTGCAGGGTTGTTGTGAGTTAATGTAAAGTGCTTAGAACAGTGTCTGACCCATCATAAGGGCCATCTGTTAGTACTTGCTATTATTATTTTAGAAATAAAGAAACTAGGGCTCAGTGAGGTGTAATCATTTTCTCAAGGAAACAGCTAGGAAGAGGGCTGAGATTCAGAACTAGGCCTAGCACAGGCTCTGAAGGTCCTGCAAGTTCCACCCTAGCAGGTGGGATCCAGCTGGTTTGTGAAGGACTTCTGATGTTAGGATTATTCACACCAGGTGACAGACAGACTTTCTATCTAAGTTAAACATACAGGTACCCTTCAGGCAGGCCACTTTAAACAGCACAGGGTAGTTGGGCAGTGCAGTTGTATTAGTGCAGAACTCTGACTTTGCAATCAGGTGACCTGGTTTCAAAAACCTGGCTCCACTACTTGCCACCAGCGTGACTTAGACAAGCTGTACAACCTCCCTGAACCTTGGTTTCCTTGTCTTAAAAGTGTAAGAACTACAGTACCTACCTAATGGAATTGTTGTAAAAGATCAAAAGAGGTAATATATACACTTTTCTGAAAAAAGTTAGCAAAGTGCTCAATAAGTGGTAGCATTATTTGATAATTATTAACTGATTAAAACTTGAAGTCCTGAAATTAAGGAATCTTTGAACTTAGCTAAAGCAATTAGCACAATACCTGGTGCATTGCAGTAAACACCTGTTGAAGGAATGAATAAATAAAAACATGCCTCACATAGTGACCCAAATAAAAATTCATAGGGAAAAAGTTCTGGTTACTGTGTGAACACAAAGATAGGGGGTCTCCAGGCACAGGAGGCATTTCTGCAAACTTACAGGGGTATGAGGAAAAGCCAGGAGTTGTAAAGTGTGAAAAAAGGAAAATCCCCTATGTGCTAGGTACTGTAACTGTCAGTAAACATGATAAACCATGGCCAGTGTACTACACTTCATGGGCTTGTTGGCCTTTGCACCAAGTGCTCAGTTCAATCAGCTTGAATATTTCTTTTCATAAGAATGTATCACCGATTTTCCTTTTTTTTCCAACAGAGTCTCACTCTGTCGCCCAGGCTGGAGTGCAGTGGCACAATCTCGGCTCATGGCAACCTCTGCCTCCCAGGTTCAAGTGATTCTCCTGCCTCAGCCTCCCGAGTAGCTGGGATTACAGACACGCACCACTATGCCAGGCTAATTTTTGTATTTTTAGTAGAGGTGAGGTTTCACCATGTTGGCCAGGCTGGTCTCGAACTCCTGACCTCAGGTGATCCACCCGCCTCAGCCTCCCAAAGTGCTGGGATTACAGGCTTGAGCTACTGCGCCAGGCTGTGTCACTGATTTTTCCATGAAAACCAAAGGAAGCCTAGGGTTCACTTCACAGAAATTCACTTTATCGCTGTTACAACTCTAGCATGAATACTACTGCTTTCAAGATAAGCAGTGCCCTGACTCACAATATTCTTCTGTTGGTTATATCCACTCTAATCCTAGAGAGTGTTAGATGAATTTACTTCGGCTAAGAAAATTAGTCAGAAATTATTGATCCCCAATATATTCAGGGGCTAACTCATTCTCATTTGTACGAAGAGGATGTCTTTTTGGCATCTGGTCTGCCTTCTTGCTGTGGCAAGTCCTGCCTCTGAAGCACTGTGGGGGCAGCTTAGTCATTTCTGCATCCTTCTTGCAGACCACCACGCGTGCCCACATTTGCTCAGAACTGTGGTGGAATATAGCTGTAGGTCGGATACCTCTCCTCTTCCTGGGAAATGGTACCTTTGCCAGGATCACAGTGGTGTCACTAAAGAAGACCCATGGAGGAGTGCCAGATGGAAGGAACTGGGGCCATATATTCATTCCTTCAGAGAAAACCTTCCCCAAAGCCTGACGTCAAAGACTTTTAGCTCTAAATTTATGGGGGATGAAATGGGGCTCAGTCTAAATTCATTTGTGTGAGTGCCTGTATGTTGGTTGAGTGAGCCAGTGCTGGACAAGAGCTGAAGATAATGAAATGCTACAAGCCTCTAGTCTGTTGGCTGCATGATCTCAATAGGACTACCACAGAGGCCAGAGAATACCACAGCCCATGTGTGGACTCTCCAATTTTCAGCTGCAATTGTTTTTATGTTCTTTTATGCAGGGGTTGTGAAGGCTCACTCTAAATGACACTCACCCTCAACCAGGCTGCTCTGCCAAGAGATGCTCGGAAAGACATGGATAGTTCAGGGCATGACCACACCACCCCTTCCAATCCCTAGGGTACCAAGGCTTTGTTACCAGGCCACAGCTGAGTAAATACTTCTCAGTGCTACTCTGTGAGGACGGGGAAGGGAGTGAGGGACAGTGTGGGGGAAGGGAAGAAGGAGGCAAGACATCTGACAGCTTCACTCCCCATGTAGCAGTTGGTATCACAAGTCACAGAAAGATTGCTACCCTACTAGGGCCATGTTCCTGTCAAGCAAAGCCCCAGAAGAAGAGAAGCCTGTGTTATTCAATTTTATCTCCTCTGGCAGCATTGTTGTTTTATATTATAAAAGGAGGGAAATGATAATTAGTTGACTGAATGGGAAATGACCTTACAAAAGGAATGAGAAGCAATGGCCTCAAATGGCACCTGTGGGGTAAAGTGTTTGGGCCATTGTGAACACTACCCTTTGCCAGCTCATTACTCCCCAGAGCATCTTCAGTGTGTTCCAATGGGGACAGAAAGCCCCTTTAGTTTTTTTTTGTTTTTTGTTTTTTTTTTTTTGAGACAGAGTCTTGCTCTGTCGCCAGGCTGGAGTGTAGTGGCGTTATCTCGGCTCACTGCAAACGCTGCCTCCCGGGTTCAAGCGAGTCTCCTACCTCAGCCTTCCAAGTACCTGGGACTACAGGTGTCTGCCACCATGCCCGGCTAATTTTTGTACTTTTAGTAGAGATGGGGTTTCACCACGTTGGCCAGGATGGTCTCCATCTCTTGACCTCATGATCCGCCCGCCTCGGCCTCCCAAAGTGCTGGGATTATAGGCGTGAGCCACTGCACCCGGCTGCCCCTTTAGTTTTATATTTTATTATGACTAAGCCAGACACCAAGCTAGAAATGTATTTAGTCTATTTCTATTTGGCAGTATCTTTGTTCTAGGCAAAGTATTAAATCAGACACAGTAACAATTTTATGGCAATGTTTAAAATGAACAAAAACAACTCTCCAGGAACTGTTTATATACAGCAGGTAAAGATTTAAAGAAATGCAGGCACTTCTAACCAGGATCTCAACATTCTTCCCAGGGTCATGTAGGACATACCATGGCAATCTGATCAGGTTTTTAGGCTAACCATGGCCATCCTGAGCCACCACTGGTGGCTTAAACCACAGACCTGGTCTGATAAGAATCCCCTATACTGTGTCCAACCCTTGGGGGTCTGTTCGTCACGATGGGGCCATTAGGGATTGGAGGACCAAGGCAAGGCTTTGTTCTGGGGGAGGTCCTGTCTTAGAAAGTGTGAGGACATGAAACACAGGCTGCACATGGCCAGGGTGGGCAGCCGTATGGCGTTGTGGAAGGAGGCACCAGTACCAGGAGAAAAGAAAGCCTCTCTAATAGCGACGGGGCTAGCTACTCTGGCATGACACAGTTTCCCACCCATTATTGAGGAAATGGAAGGCAGTTTTGGACACCAAAATGTAGAGCAGGATCTTGGCACCATAAGCTCCCAAAGGCTCCAGCAGCCCATCAAAGAAGTGAGTCCAGCCTAGAATTTGCACCACCACTCACGTGCTCATGCAGCTCTACCAGGTGTTCCCACTTCCCGTTTTTCTTTGGAAACAGGAGGACAGGGTGGGCCCTTTGAAACAGACACCTCAGGGCCAAGGTATAATTCTCCTCCAAGAAGCAGGTGTTGTTACAAACTCCTGCAACCCATTCCTGTTCTTAATTGAACAGAAATGGTTAAACAGGCACAACAGCTAAACTGGAGCATAAACCTTAATCCCTCCTAACGGTGACTAAAGGTAAGAGAAAACGTCGCGCCCTCCCAGTGCTGATTTACCTCACTCAACCTTTGAAAAAGAGGCAGAATTTTAAATTTATTTCTGGGGGGTGTTTAACGCTAGAATGAAGGTTTTTATGTTGTTTTGGGGGGGGAAGTCTACTACAGAGACACATCATGATAGAGAAAAAAACTTGGTCTGACTTTGGCAGAGCATTATACCTATCTGGGCACAACTTTTCTAGGCCTCAGTTTTCTCACCTGTAAAATAAGGATGTTGTGAGCCACTGCTCCCGGCCTGAAAAAAATGTTTTAATATATATACATTTTAAAAAATAGAAATCTAGGTGTGGTGCAATGGCTCACGCTTGTAATCCCAGCACTTTGGGAGGCCAAGACGGGAGAATCGCTTGAGCCCAGGAGTTCAAGACCAGCCTGGGCAACATAGTGAGACCTCATCTCCACAAAAAATAAAAATGAAAAAATTAGCTGTGCATGGTGGCACACGCCTGTAGTCCCAGCTACTCGAGAGACTGAGGTGGGAGGATGGCTTGAACCTAGGAGGTTAAGGCTGCAGTGAGCCATGATTGCACCACTGCACCCCAGCCTGGGTGACTGAGTGAGACCCTGTCTCAAAGAGATAACAAATGAAAATCTTGTAAGGAAGCTCCATATTTAATATTTATAAAAACAAAGCCTTTTTCAGCCAACTTTCTCTTCAACAGCTCTCACCCAGACGAGAAGTCGAGGAAAGACAGCCTGAGGTGCCACCTTAAAACTCTAGAGCTCTACAAAGGGCAGTTAGGCAGTTAGGCCCTAAAACCTAAGTGGGTCTTACATAGTGCAATGGTTAAGAGTTCAGGCTAAGGCTGGGCGTGGTGGCTCACACCTGTAATCCCAGCACTTTGGGAGCCAGAGGCAGGCAGATCACTTGGTCAGGAGTTGGAGACAAGCCTGGCCAACATGGTGAAACCTCGTCTATACTAAAAATACAAAAAGTAGCTTGGCCTGGTGGCGTGTGCCTGTAATCCCAGCTACTTAGGAGGCTGAAGCAGGAGAACTGCTTGAACCTGGGAGGTGGAGGTTGCAGTGAGCCAAGATCACATCACTGCACTCCAGTATGGGCAACATGACACAGCAAGACTCCATCTGAAAAAAAATAATAATAATAATAATCAAGGCTCCTGAATCAGCCGATCTGGGTCCAAATCCTGGTTCTTCTGCTAACGAGCCTTGTGACATTGGGCAAGCCAATTGGAAATGAGAGTGACTAATAGTAATAATGGTATGAATAATGATAATGCTAATCATGAATTTTTGAGAGGATTAAAAAATCATTTTTTTAAAGGAAGAGATGGTAAATTAAGATGCTGGTACATGGCATAGATAAGCATCCAATCAACAGTACCTGTTCTTGTTATTACTTTTATTACTTTCCTTCATTTAAGGCACACAGACACAGATGGGATGGCACCTGCGTAACAAAAGGCACAATTTATCAAAGTTCTCCCTCAGCTCCAGCCAGTGGGTGGCTGAAACGATCTTATTTCTTATCTCATGATTATTTTGTCATGCCTTTGTTCTTTACTGATGAATGAATAGCAGAGTTCCTGCCTGAAGGCAGGTGCGCCACTTTCCCGGACGGTCAGTGCACTGCCAATCCTCTATTGCCTCACTTTTAATAGTGCTGATGGCTCATATTTGCACACTGTAGAATTATGCAAACCATTTTCATATGCATTATCACTTTTGATCCCCATAAGAGTTTTGTGGGGCAGGGAAAAGAAAATGGTATTAATTCCCATTTTTATAGACATGGAAAATGAGGCTCAGCAAGGGACAAAGTTGCCACATAAGTGGTAATTCCTGGATCAGATCAAGCCTTCTCATTCAAAGGCTGGCCTTTCTCTGCCATACAACACAGGCTGGCTCCCTATCATGTCCTTTTCTTTTTGCTGTAAGTCTCTGGGAACCCAACCTGCTTTTCCTTCGTCTATGGATGAAAAACACCTGGCACAGTGAATTCCCACAGTGAGAACCCAGGAAATGTTAGCTGCAAATGCTATTATTATTTTGTTTATTATTTAATTTTATTATTATTATTATTATTATTTTTTGAGATAGGATCTTGCTCTGTCGCCCAGGCTGGAGTGTGGTGGCATCATGTCGGCTCGCTGCAACCTCCACCTCCTGGGCTCAAGCAATCCCTCCATCTCAGCTCCCCAAATAGCTGTGACTACAGTCACACACCACCATGCCTGGCTAATTTTTGTATATTTTGTAGAGACAAGGTTTCACCATATTGCTCAGGCTGGTCTCAAACTCCTGAGCTCAAGCAATCCACCTGCCTTGGCCTCCCAAAGTGCTGGGATTACAGGCCTAAGCCACCGTGCTGGCCATTTAGAGACAGGGTCTCGCTCTGTTACCCAGGCTGGAGTGCAGTGGTATGATCATAGCTCGCTGCAGCCTGGAATTCCTTGGGTTCAAGAGCTCTTCCTGCCTTAGCCTAGGCGGGAAGTAGTTAGACTGCCGGCAGGCACCATCATGCCTGGCTGATTTTTTCATTTTTATTTTTTCTAGAGACAGAGTCTTGATATGTTGCCCAGGCTGCTCTGGAACTCCCGGCCTCAAATGATCCTTCTGCCTTGGCCTCCCAAAGTATTGGGATTATAGGTGTGAGCTACCGCACCTGGCCAGTGATTATTACTGTGAACATTTAAATCTCCCACTAGCTATTCCATCTCTTTCTATCACCTTTTGTCCTAGGGTGGCTCCAGGGTCAGATGTAGTCTATCTGGCTTGTAACTTGCTTCCCCTCAAACTGACAGGCCCTTTCTATTTTAAGTGACTTGCTACTGATGCCTATAAGAAAATAGAGAAGAGACAACAAAATTAATAAACAGTTAAAGCCGTTATAAGCCTGTATCTGCAATTTTAACAGGACTAGACACAGATTAGGAAGAGAAAAGTATATTTAATTTATATATATATAAAATACTTCCCACTTTTTTTTTTTTTTTTTTGTGACAGAGTCTTGCTCTGTCACCCAGGATGGAGTACAGCGGTACAATCTCAGCTCACTACAACCTCTGCCTCCCGGGTTCAAGCAATTCCTGTGCCTCAGCCTCCCATGTAGCTGGGATTACAGGCACGTGCCGCCGTGCCTGGCTAATTTTTGTATTTTTAGTATAGACGGGGTTTCACCATCTTGGCCGGGCTGGTCTTGAACTCTTGACCTCAAGTGATCTGCCAGCCTTGGCCTCCCAAAGTGCTGGGATTACAGGCATGAGCCACTGCTCCTGGCCCCAGTACCTTTTTCTTTGCAATTTAAAATCAGGCTTATCATTAGGATGAAATTTTATGTTATTAGCAAAGCTGTCTGATGAGAACTTAAGAGAGCAAGCCACAGAAAACAAAAACTAATAAAAGTTATTATACTTCCTCTGAGCTTTCCACTGTCCAAAGCAGCCACAGAATAAATAAGAAGTGGAACAGTTTATGCATTTGACTTTCTTAAAATGCATTTTCCTTCTTTTCTAAATAAATATAAACAGAAGCAGTGGCTAATGGGGTTACTCACTGAGGGTGAGTGGAACCAAGACAGACTAAAAATAAAAAAGCAACAATCTAAGTTCTCTGGTTCTTGATGGGTGTGCGAGCAGGGGAGGGCGGTGGCCAGCACGTAGGCGTGCTTATGAAGACCACAGCCTGTTTTCTCGTCAGAATCCACTAGCTTCCACCAATGATGAATGGATTTACGGCTACCTATCAACTAAAAAAACAGACGTAAGGAACAGAAACAGCAAGAACCAGAAAGAAGACTGGATATAGATAAACACACACATCTCTTCAGATGAATCCACCTTTGTCTTTCCTGCTGTTTTGTCTTTTGTGGGTATATGTAATGTGCCCTATCTATAATTATATGGATATGTATCGGGAAGAGAATGAGGCAGCTAGAGAGAGAAGAGTGTCTGACTCTTTTGGGACTTGATGGGAAAGGAAATTGATGTTAGTAGTTACTGTTCCTTAAAGCCATCAGCTTTGTTTTTCAAAGTATGGTTTCCCGGTAAAGGATCCTTTGCCTGTAATGTGAGTGAATCACTCATCTGATTTTAATAAAAATGTGAACCAAATGATAGTGCTCTCCATCCTGGGAAACAACACAATAGTTAGGCTTTCTGAACCCTGATCCTTATCTTTCACTGAGACTGGCGGGCATACAAAAAGCAAAGAAAAAAAATGAAAAATATCCAGTGGCATCGGGATGAATCCACCCAACTTCTTTTATGCACAAGAATTCTGAAAGACAAAGTCTGGTTTTACTCACTGGGGTGTGGTTTCTCCATCAATGGGTGGCCTTCCATTGGATACCAACTCTGTGCCTCAATTTCTTCCTGTCATGCCTCACATATAAATAAATGATCAAGGCTGATTAGACTAAGTAAAATATATTTTAAAGTATACAAGATTGTATACCCTTTTGAATTTTGTCATTTTCATGTATAACCTATTTTTAAAATTAAGAAAATAAACAAAAGTATGAGCAATGAGAAGATATCAAAGGATTTTTAAAAAGTAAGACCATTAAGGCCAGGTGCGGTGGCTTATGCCCCAGCACTTTGGGAGGCTGAGGTGGGCAGATCACGAGGTCAGGAGTTTGAGACCAGCCTGACCAACATGGTGAAACCCCGTCTCTACTAAAAATACAAAAATTAGCCAGGCGTGGTGGCACGTGCCTGTAATCCCAGCTACTCAGGAGGCTGAGGCAGAAGAATTGCTTGAACCTGGGAGGTGGAGGTTGCAGTGAGCTGAGATCGCACCACTGCACTCCAGCCTGGGTAACGGAATGAGCCTCTGTCTCAAAAAAAAAAAAAAAAAAGTAAGACCATTAAGAACTATTTGAAAATGTACAAACCTTTTAATCTCAATAATTGTGACAGTTGCTTTTGGGTTTAACATTCTAGGATTCTTTCATTGTCATTCTCTGTGGTTGAGGAAGTAGCACAAAGACTGGGTAACGCATAGTTTGTTTTTGTTTGTTTGTTTTTTGAGACGGAGTCTCACTCTTGTCACCCAGGCTGAAGTGCAATGGCATGATCTCGGCTCACTGCAACGTCCGCCTCCCGGGTTCAAGCTACCACACAAGCTAATTTTTGTATTTTTAGTAGAGGTGGGATTTCACCACATTGGCCAGGCTGGTCTTGAATTCCTGACCTCAGGTGATCCACCCGCCTCGGCCTCTCAAAGTGTTGGGATTACGGGCGTGAGCCACCGCACCCAGCCATAATCTGACCACGTAGCACATAACTTGCTAGCAGAGTGGGAATGCTGTGAACGCTCCCTCTACCCCCATCTTGTTTTCCTGCTTTATTTTTTCTCCAGAGCAGTAACTGTCTCCCCAACAGAAGCTCCAAGAGAGCAAGGATTTTGACTTTTATTCATTGTTGGTTCCTAATAAGTAACCATTAGAGGAGCAAGACTGCTGTGAAGAATACATGAGATAATGCTGGTGAAACTCTTCGCACTCCCTGTCTGGGACAGAGAATATAGCTGGCAGGCAGGTTTTGTTTGGCTTGAAGTGTACTTTTTAAATTTCGAGGCAAAACATTAAGATATTTCCCACTAGACTTCAGATAGCTCTCTTTTTTAGAAAGAATCAGAAGACCTGGCAATGATGGGCCAGCACTCCTTCATGACCACAGTCCGCTGGAGCTGGGGAAGAGGATGCTGTTGCCAGTTTACCAGCCAATAACATGTATGCTTCTTACGTGACCTGCCTGGCCAGTGTTGGCCTCTGAAGTTTCAACCCCAGATGAGGAATTTCTCTTTGGAAGCTTTTACAATAAAGATTTAATTCATCTGATGAAATGAGTTTAAGATGAAAATAAAGTACATGACCTCACGATATGAAGAGGAAAGAGCAAAATAAAAATTATTATATAGAGCATGGTTCCATCTTTGCTTTAAAATAACAACAAAAAAAAGAATAAAAATTTGCATAGGGAAAAGAATGGGATACATCAACAGAGTTAAAAATAGTAGTTAACTCAGTGTTTGGGGACTGTGGATGATATGTGCTTTCTTGCAATCAGAAGAATAAGATTTATTTTTTGGTTGGCTGCAGTGGCTCATGCCTGTAATCCCAGCACTTTGGGAGGCCGAGGCCGGTGGATCACTTGAGGTCAGGAGTTCGAGACCAGCCTGGCCAACATGGCAAACCATGTTTCTACTTAAAATACAAAAATTAGCCAGGCACAGTGGTGCACACCTGTAATCCCAGCTATTAGGGAGGCTGAGGCAGGAGAGCTGCTTGAACCTGGGAGGCGGAGGTTGCAGTGAGCCGAGATCATACCACTGCACTCCAGCCTGAGTGACAGAGCAAGACTCTGCCTCAAATAAAAAAAATAAAAAAAAAAGAAGAAGATTTATTTAAGAAGATTTATTTTTTAAAAAGCCATTTTGATTTATGGTATGTAAATTGTATCTCAACAAAGCTGTGGAAGGAAGGATGGCAGGCCGGCAGGCAGGAAACCATCCACAGAGATGGTCAAGTACGTACCTTCCTTCAGAAACCTGTTTCCATGTCCCTCGTTCTCAGTGGCTCTTTCTTCCCCCTCTAAGTCACCTGAATGCCATTTAGTTCCTTTCCTACACCTTGTTTCATCCATGATGAAAAGATCATCATCTTTTATAATTCTTTCTATGTTTTTGGATCTTATTATAATGCCCCTTGGTCCTCCCTTATAGAGATGTTCAGGCTCACTGATGGCATAATAAGGTTATAAACCCCTTCAAATGAGGGCAGGAGTGACAGGAAAAACATCTATCAAAATAAGGGCATAAAACTGAATAGTTACAATATCCTCCATAGATCTCATTTTTCTAATATATATATATATATATATTTTTTTTTTTTTTTTTTTTTTTTTTTGAGACAGGGTCTTGCTCTGTTGTCAGGCTGGAGTACAGTGGTGTGATCATAGCTGATTGCACCCTCGAATTCCTGGGCTGAAGTGATCCTTCTGCTTCAGTCTCCAGAGCAGCTGAGAGTACAAGCACATATCACTATGCTCAGCAATTTTTTTTTTTTTTGTAGGGATGTCACTGTGTTTACTGTGTTGCCCAGGCTGGTTTCAAACTCCTGGGTTCATGCGATCCTCCCAAAGTGTTGGGATTATAGGCATGAGACATCGTGCTGGGCCATTTTTCTAATCTTTAACCATATTTATTGATAGTTTTCCTTCCTTTCTACAGCCTAAGATGATGGTTTCCTCCTGGGAGCAGTGTGTGTGGCAGAGCGGAAGGGCAGGCTTGGGAGACTTGGAACTCTGCCTTGACTTTGCCAGACTACCTCACTTGAACAAGCTACTTACTCTTAGGGATCAATTTCTTTGTCTGTAAAAAAGAGATAATAATCAATTGCTATTTACTTGAGAGTAAAAGGCCAGACCTGTGAGCCCATGATTCCCAAGGGTCTTTTAAGTTGTGAAGTCATAGATTGGATCAACTTCCAAAGCTGAGAATAATGGAATTTTTTTTTCAGGTATCTCTACCTTACGCAGTAATATCTAGTCAATTTAAAACTTCACTAATAAGCAATGTCAAATATCTAAATGTCAATAAGTCTTCAAGTAGGCAAGAGGATTTCATGAAGTCCACATAGAAAAGCTTGTGTGGCTAACTTACAGGCTTCCAAGACATACTCTGATTATACTCGCAGTTTTAACAAGCTTGGCCACTAGTTTCTAAGCCCAATACAGATTAGACAGGGTAAACAGGGAGAGGAAAAAGAACTATAATTAGGCATCAACTACATGACCTAACAGAGAGGCAGAAAAATATATTTTGAATATAATCTGGGCTGGGCGCGGTGGCTCATGCTTGTAATCCCAGTACTTTGGGAGGCCGAGGTGGGCGGATCACGAGGTCAGGAGATCGAGACCACGGTGAAACCCTATCTCTACTAAAAATATAAAAAATTAGCCGGGCGTGGTGGCGGGCGCCTGTAGTCCCAGCTACTCGGAGAGGCTGAGGCAGGAGAATGGCGTGAACCCGGGAGGCAGAGGTTGCTGCGAGCTGAGATCGTGCCACTGCACTCCAGCACTCCAGCCTGGGTGACAGAGAGAGACTCCGTCTCAAAAAAATAAATAAATAAATAAATAAATAAATAAATAAAAAATAAAAAAATAAATAAAGTAAAAAATAATAAATAAATAAATAAATAAATAAATAAATATAATCTGGATACATTTAGGGTACATTTCAGTGGGCCCTGAAGGCAATGATGTTTTCCAGCAGAGTAAAATAATTTATGATGACAAAGATGATGCTTAGATGCCCAGAGGAGTTCAATTATATAAGATGGCAGGGAAGGCCACTGTATACATATCATATACATTTAAAAAAGATTTCCATGTAAGTTATATTAAAAACAATAAAAAATGTGGTAACCAAATTTAAACTATAAAATAGTAGGCTGTAAAACTGTGAAACTCTTCTGCGTCTCTGGATGTTCACTGTCTCTAAACCATTTATTGATCACTGCTTCTGTAGTGCCTCATGGTGTTACCTGTTTTTAAGCTGCAGTACTGAGCGCTGTGCGTCATTACTCTCATGAATGTCTCGCAGCAGTCCTGCAGGGCAAGTACTGTCCTCATTTTACTTGCAGACACAGGGCAGTGAAGTAATTTGCCCAGTTACATAACTAGCGAGAGGCAAGCACATTCGAGCTTCGAATCATGGATCTGCCAGATTCCAAAGCGCATGCTTTTACATATCCCACTGTTTATTGGTGGTTGAATTATTGATGTATTTGTCTATTTGACCCCTCACCACCCCATCATTGTTCTCGGCATTGGAAGTTAGTCCACTCTGTGACTTCACAACTTAAAAGAGCCTTGGGGATCACAGGATCATAGATCAGGCCTTTTGCTGTGAAGTAAATAATTGTCTATCTCCATCTTACAAATAGAGAAGCTAAGGCTTAAAGAGTAAGACCAAAGGTAGATAAAACCACAAAGATGGGGAGAAACCAGAGCAGAAAAGCTGAAAATTCTAAAAATCAGAGCACCTCTTCTCCTCCAAAGGATCGCAGCTCCTCACCAGCAACGGAACAAAGCCAGACAGAGAATGACTTTGATGAGTTGACAGAAGTAGGCGTCAGAAGGTTGGTAACAACAAACTTCTCCGAGCTAAAGGAGAATGTTCGAACCCATCATAAGGAAGCTAAAAACCTTGAAAAAAGATTAGTCGAATGGCTAACTAGAATAAACAGTGTAGAGAAGACTTTAAGTGACCTGACAGAGCTGAAAACCATGGCACAAGAACTTCGTGACGCATTCACAAGCTTCAATAGCTGATTCGATCAAGTAGAAGGAAGGGTATCAGTGATTGAAGATCAAATTAATGAAATACAGCGAGAGGCCAGGGGCAGTGGCTCACGCCTGTAATCCCAGCACTTTGGGAGGCTGAGGCGGGTGGATCACGAGGTCAGGGGTTTGAGACCAGCCTGACCAACATGGTGAAACCCCGTCTCTACTAAAAATACAAAAATTAGCTGGGCGTGGTGGCAGGCACCTGTAATCCCAGCTACTCAAGAGGCTGAGGCAGGAGAACTACTGGAACCTGGGAGGCGGAGGTTGCAGTGAGCTGAGATCACGCCATTGCACTCCAGCCTGGGCGACACAGCGAGACTGTCTCAAAAAAAAAAAAAAAAAAAGAAATACAGCAAGAAGACAAGGTTAGAGAAAAAAAGACTAAAAAGAAATGAACAAAGCCTCCAAAAAATATGGGACTATGTGAAAAGACCAAATCTACGTCTGATTGGTGGACCTGAAAGTGACAGGGAGAATGGAACCAAGTTGGAAAACACTCTGCAGGATATTATCCAGGAAAACTTCCCCAACCTAGCAAGGCAGGCCAACATTCAGATTCGGGAAATACAGAGATCACCACAAAGATACTCCTCGAGAAGAGCAACCCCAAGACACATAATTGTCAGATTCCCCAAGGTTGAAATGAAGGAAAAAGTGTTAACGGCAGCCAGAGAGAAAGGTTGAGTTACCCACAAAGGGAAGCCCATCAGACTAACAGTGGTCTCTCGGCAGAAACTCTACAAGCCAGAAGAGAGTGGGGGCCAATGTTCAACATTCTTAAAGAATTTTCAACCCAGAATTTCATATCCACCCAACTAAGCTTCATAAATGAAGGAGAAATAAAATCCTTTACAGACAAGCAAATGCTGAGAGATTTTGTCATCACCAGGCCTGCCTTACAAGAGTTCCTGAAGGAAGTACTAAACACGGAAAGAAACAACTGGTACCAGCCACTGCAAAAACATGCCAAATTGTAAAGACCATCAATACTTTGAAGAAACTGCATCAATTAACGGGCAAAATAACCAGCGAACATCTTAATGACAGGATCAAATTCACACATAAAAATATTAACCTTAAATGTAAATGGGCTAAATGCACCAATTAAAAGACAGACTGGCAAATTGGATAAAGAGGCAAGATCCATCAGTGTACTGTATTCAGGAGACCCATCTCACATGCAAAGACACACATAGGCTAAAAATAAAGGGATGGAGAAAGATCTACCAAGCAGGCCAGGTGCGGTGGCTCACGCCTATAATCCCAGCACTTTGGGAGGCTGAGGTGGGCAGATCACGAGGTCAGGAGATCGAGGCCATCCTAGCTAACGTGGTGAAACCCTGTCTCTACTAAAAACACAAAGAAAATTAGCCAGGTGTGGTGGCAAGCGCCTGTAGTCCCAGCTACTCGGGAGGCTGAGGCAGGAAAATGGCATGAACCCGGGAGGCGGAGCTTGCAGTGAGCCGAGATGGCACCACTGCACTCCAGCCTGGGCGACAGAGCGAGATGCCATCTCAAAAAAAAAAAAAACAAAAAAAAAATAGATCTACCAAGCAAATGGAAAGCAAAAAAAAGCAGGGATTGCAATCCTAGTCTCTGATAAAACAGACTTTAAACCAACAAAGATCAAAAGAGACAAAGAAGGCCATTACATAATGGTAAAGGGATCAATTCAACAAGAAGAGCTAACTATCCTAAATATATATGCACCCCCACTACATGAGCACCCAGATTCATACAGCAAGTCCTTAGAGACCTACAAAGAGACTTAGACTCCCACACAATAATACTGGGAGACTTTAACACCCCACTGTCAATATTAGACAGTTCAACGAGACATAAGGTTAACAAGGATATCCAGGACCTGAACTCAGCTCTGCAACAAGCAGACCTAATAGACATCTACAGCACTTTCCACCCCAATTCAACAGAATATACATTCTTCTCAGCACCACATCGCGCTTATTCTAAAATTGACCACATAATTGGAAGTAAAGCACTCCTCAGCAAATGTAAAAGAACAGAAATCACAACAAACTGTCTCTCAGACCACAATGCCATCAAATTAGAACTCAGGATTATGAAATTCACTCAAAACTGCACAACTACATGGAAACTGAACAACTTGCTCCTGAATGACTACGGGGTTAATAACTAAATGAAGGCAGAAATAAAGATGTTCTTTGAAACCAGTGAGAACAAAGACACAACGTACCAGAATCTCTGACACATTTAAAGCAGTGTGTAGAGGGAAATTTATAGCACTAAATGCCCACAAGAGAAAGCAGGAAAGATCTAAAATTGACACCCTACCATCACAATTAAAAGAACTAGAGAAGCAAGAGCAAACAAATTCAAAACCTAGCAGAAGACAAGAAATAACTAAGATCAGAGCAGAACTGAAAGAGATAGAGACACAAAAAACCCTACAAAAAATCAATGAATCCAGGAGCTGGTTTTTTTTAAAAGATCAATAAAATTGACAGACCGCTAGCAAGATGAATAAAGAAGAAAAGAGAGAAGAATCAAATAGATGCAATAAAAAATGTTAAAGGGGATATCACCACCGATCCCCCAGAAATACAAACTACCACCAGAGAATACTATAAACACCTCTATGCAAATAAACTAGAAAATCTAGAAGAAATGGATAAATTCTTGGACACATACACCCTCCCAAGACTAAACCAGGAAGAAGTTGAATGTCTGAATAGACCAATAACTGGCTCTGAAATTAAGGCAATAATTAATAGCCTACCAACCAAAAAAAGTCCAGGACCAGATGGATTCACAGCCGAATTCTACCAGAGGTACAAAGAGGAGCTGGTACCATTCCTTCTGAAACTATTCCAATCAATAGAAAAAGAGGGAATCTTCCCTCACTCATTTTATGAGGCCAGCATCATCCTGATACCAAAGCCTGGCAGAGACACAACAAAAAAAAGAGAATTTTAGACCAATATCCCTGATGAACATCGATGCAAAAATCCTCAATAAAATACTGGCAAACCAAATCTAGCAGCACATCAAAAACCTTATCCACCACGATCAAGTTAGCTTCATTCCTGGGATGCAAGGCTGGTTCAACATACGCAAATCAATAAATGTAATCCAGCATATAAACAGAACCAAAGACAAAAACCACATGATTATCTCAATAGATGCAGAAAAGGCCTTTGACAAAATTCAACAGCCCTTCATGCTAAAAACTCTCAATAAATCAGGTATTGATGGAACGTATCTCAAAATAATAAGAGTTATTTATGACAAACCCACAGCCAATATCACACTGAATGGGCAAAAGCTGGAAGCATTCCCTTTGAAAACCGGCACAAGACAAGGATGCCCTCTCTCACCACTCCTATTCAACATAGTGTTGGAAGTTCTGGCCAGGGCGATCAGGCAAGAGAAAGAAATAAAGGGTATTCGATTAGGATATGAGGAGTCAAATTGTCCCTGTTTGCAGATGACATGATTGTATATTTAGAAAACCCACTGTCTCAGCCCAAAATCTCTTTAAGCTGATCAGCAACTGCAGCAAAGTCTCAGGATACAAAATCAATGTGCAAAAATCACAAGCATTCCTATACACCAATAACAGACAACAGAGAGCCAAATCATGAGTGAACTCCCATTCACAATTGCTACAAAGAGAATAAAATACCTAGGAATCTAACTTACAAGAGATGTGAAGGACCTCTTCAAGGAGAACTGCAAACCACTGCTCAATGAAATAAAAGAGGACACAAACAAATGGAAGAATATTCCATGCTCATGGATAGGAAGAATCAATATTGTGAAAATGGCCATACTGCCCAAGGTAATTTATAGATTCAATGCCATCCCTATCAAGCTACCAATGACTTTCTTCACAGAATTGGAAAAAACTACTTTAAAGTTCATAAGGAACCAAAAAAGAGCCCACATTGCTAAGACAATCCTAAGCAAAAAGAACAAAGCTGGAGGCTTCACGCTCCCTGACTTCAAACTATACTACAAGGCTACAGTAACCAAAACAGCCTGGTACTGGTACCAAAACAGATATATTGACCAATGTAACAGAACAGAGGCCTCAGAAATAATGCCATACATCCACAACCATCTGATCTTTGACAAACCTGACAAAAACAAGAAATGGGGAAAGGATTTCTTATTTAATAAATGGTGCTGGGAAAACTGGCTAGCCATATGTAGAAAGCTGAAACTGGATCCCTTCCTTACATCTTATACAAAAATTAACTCAAGATGGATTAAAGACTTAAATGTTAGACCTAAAACCATAAAAACCCTAGAAGAAAACCTAGGCAGTACCATCAGGACACAGGCATGGGCAAGAACTTCATGACTAAAACACCAAAACCAATGGCAACAAAAGCCAAAATAGACAAATGGGATTGAATTAAACTAAAGAGCTGCTACACGGCAAAAGAAACTACCATCAGAGAGAACAGGCAACCTACAGAATGGGAGAAAATTTTTGCAATCTGCCCATCTGACAAAGGGCTAATATCCAGAATCTACAAAGAACTCAAACAAATTTACAAGAAAAAAAACACACCCATCAAAAAGTGGGCAAAGGATATGAACAGACACTTCTCAAAAGAAGACATCTATGCAGCCAACAGACACGTGAAAAAATGCTCATCATCACTGGTCATCAGAGAAATGCAAATCAAAACCACAATGAGATGCCATCTCATGCCAGTTAGAATGACAATCATTAAAAAGTCAGGAAACAATAGATGCTGGAGAGGATGTGGAGAAATAGGAATGCTTTTACACTGTTGGTGGGAGTGTAAATTGGTTCAACCATTGTGGAAGACAGTGTAGCGATTCCTCAAGGACCTAGAACTAGAATTACCATTTGACCCAGCAATCCCATTACTGGGTATATACCCAAAGGATTATAAACTATGCTACTATAAAGACACATGCACACGTATGTTTACTATGGCACTATTCACAATAGCAAGACTTGGAACCAACCCAAATGTCCATCAATGATAGACTGGATTAAGAAAATGTGGCACATATACACCATGGAATACTATGCAGCCATAAAAAATGATGAGTTCGTGTCCTTTGCAGGGACATGGATGAAGCTAGAAACCATCATTCTCAGAAAACTGTCACAAGGACAGAAAGCCAAACACCGCATGTTCTCACTCATAGGTGGGAATTGAACAATGAGGTCACTTGGACACAGGGTGGGGAACATCACACACCGGGGCCTGTCATGGGGTGGGGGGAGGGGGGAAAGATAGTATTAGGAGATATGCCTAATGTAAATGATGAGTTGACGGGTGCAGCAAACCAACATGGCACATGTACACCTATGTATCAAACCTGCACGTTGTGCACATGTACCCTAGAACTTAAAATATAATAAAAATAAATAAATAAACAAAATGGGGATAACAGAAGAGCCTACATCATGGGTTTTTAGGGGCAAAGTTCACTCACTTAATAGATATTATGTAGCACCTATTATGTGTCACATGTTATTTTTTAGGTGCTTAGGATACATTAGAGAACAAATAGACAAGCTCTTTGCCTTCATGGAGCTTATCTTACAGTGGGGAAGACAGATAATGAATGATAAAGAAAATAAATAGGCTGGGCACAGCGGCTCACTCCTGTAATCCTGACAGTTTGGGAGGCCAAGGCAGGCGGATCACTTGAGGTCAAGAATTTGAGACCAGCCTGGCCAACATGGTGAAAACCTGTCTCTACTAAAAATACAAAAATTAACCGGGCGTGGTGGTGCATGCCTGTAATCCCAGCTACTCAGGAGGCTGAGGCAGGAGAATCGCTTGAACCCAGGAGGCAGAGGCTGCAGTGAGCTGAGATTTTGCCACTGCACTCCAGCCTGGGTGACAGATCAAGACTCAGTCTCAAAAAATAAAAAAATAAATAAATAAATAAACAAATAAGCTATACAGAAAGTTAACTGAGGCAAATTAAGAGATTCAGTGATAAATACAATGGAAAAAAGATAATACAGCAAGTCAGATAGGGAATATGAGGTGGTACTGGTGGTTCAGTTCTCTGTAGAGTGGTCTAGGTAGGTTTCATGGAGAAGGTAACACCCAAGAGAAGATTTGAAGGGGTTAAGGAGTAACTGATACAGACATCTGAGGGAAGAGCATTCCAGGCAGAGGGAACAGCCATTACAGTCTTAAGGAGGGAGTGTGCCTATTGGGTAAGAGGAACAGCATGGAAACCAGCATGGCAGGAGCCAAAAGAATAAGAGGGAAAGGAAGAAGAGATGAGGTTAGAGAAATAATGGGCCAGCTCATGCATATGGCCTTTTAGCTCTATAAGCAAAGATTAAATGAAATATTCACATTAAGTGCTTAGAACAGTAAAATCATACATAGAAAACATTTAATAAATGGTATCTACATGAAGATCTTCTGTTCCCTAAGCAGAGCTGGTCTGGAGGAGGTCAGGCTACAGGAACTCTAGCACCATTTATGTACTTTGGTGGGGTTAGAGAGTCCTTCAACATTTTTAAAAGTACAGAAATCAAACAGATCAAAGGCCTAGGTGATCCGCAGCAGCAAGCAGAGATGGTTAATTCTCTGCAGGTGCTCAGAAAACTGAACTAACTGAGGCATGCAAAGTCAACATAGCATCAATAAAAGACAGGGAAGGAGTGGGGTGTGGAGTGGGGTGGGCTTGGCTAAGGGCTGAAACCAACAGGAGAGTCGTTAGCAACATAAGACAGAAAGCAATGGAGCATGGAAGCATCACGTACAGCAGTCGAAACTCATTCTGATATCAATGCAACCACAAAGTCATGATGAAAATGACTACAAACCACCGGGGAGTAAGCCAGGGAGCCCAGCAACATGAATGCACTTGCAGGGGGGAAAAACAAATTAAGAGATTCAGGCAAAACCATTCCCTTTCCTGGTGGAGGCTCTTTAATCTTTAACATCTCTCTCGACACTAGGCACAGATCTTGCCCCAACAAGACAAAGGATAACTTCTAAGAAGCTAATAATTCTCGTTTGGGTGAAGGACTCTTGAGGAGATGAGTGCCATGTGTCTGCCACACTAAAAGATATGTTCTCAGGCTGAGGCGGGTGGATCACAAGGTCAGGAGAACGAGACCATCCTGGCTAATATGGTGAAACCCTGTCTCTACTAAAAAAATACAAAAAAATTAGCCGGGTGTGGTGGCAGGCGCCTGTAGTCCCAGCTAGTCGGGAGGCTGAGGCAGGAGAATGGCGTGAACCCGGGAGGCGGAGCTTGCAGTGAGCCGAGATTGCGCCACTGCACTCCAGCCTGGGCGACAGAGCTAGACTCTGTCTCAAAAAAAAAAAAAAAAAAGAAAGATGTATTCTCTTGGTCATACTGTCTCATGCTGGGTGGATCAGGGCTAACCCACCTCCATGGCTTTCACGACTGAAGGGGCTGCAGGGCCCTGGAGCTGCAGACAGGAATGCAGTCTTGGGAACTGGAGGCAGGCAAGAATATAATAAAGGCTAGATGAAGATACCCAGGCTGGGTTTTAAATTGCTTTAAATTGTGCCAGTTTCTTCTGGCAACTGCCCTAAGGAAAGCAAAGCCAGGCACCATCCAGTGGAAATCTGGAAGTGGGCATATTTTGTGGCATCAATTATGCCAGTTTGGCCAGGAAGTTTGTAGTACTTGGTCTCTATGACCCTGACCTAACCCTACTCAATAAGGGGCAGTTTAGTCTGAGTCAGAAGAAATGAAGAGCGACTCAATATTGTGATCTTTGACTTAACATATTCAATTTGTAATTAAGACAATTATTAAAATCAGTATAAGAAATCATGTCTTCTCATTCCATTCCTCAAACTCTCTGTCTGTCTGCCTTTACTATTTCCTGATAGTAACTATGGATATTTGCTTTAGAAGTTCTTAATTGCTACATTCTTAGCTACTTATTTAGTCAATATACTAAGTGTCAAAGGTATGCCAGGGCTGTGCTAGATTCTGGGGAAACAGCAAGGGATAAGACAGATAAAAATCCCTATTTTCATGGTACTTACATTCTAGTGTGTATGTGTGGAGGCAGTGGTTGGGGAGACAGACAATAAAAAGTAACAAAGAAAGAAATACTTTTAGGAAGTGAGGAGAGCAATGACATAAATCAGGCAGGGTGGTGTGATACACAGTGACTGAGGGTGGGACCACATGAGATGGCTGTGCCAGGCTCATCTTTGAGAAGGACCATTTGAGCTGAGAACTCACCAGATGAGAAGCAGCCAGCCATGCAATCTAGCAAAAGAAGGAAGGGCAAAGACTGGGAGATGGGAATCAGCAACAAGAGTGTTTTGCTTCCCGCCTCTCCATTCCGCACACAAATGCTATTTCTCTGTCTCTGGCATGTTGCAATCTGTTAAAGAAATTTCTCTATGATGCCTAGGAAGGGAATAATATTAAATGAAACAGAATTCCAAGCCTTACCAATTATTGGAGCTACATACTGCCATGGGGGAGGGTGGGGACACTGAGGAAAGATAAGACAAGGGCTGTGGAAGCTGCCCCAGGCTGCCCCATTTCACTACTGTGGTTTACTGGCAAAGGAGTCCATGCAAATGAGTGCAGGATGTCCAAATCGCAGCACTGTTTCACACATCATCATTTCAAGTCACCGACTGACAGGATTTAGCACTCTGTGTCTGGCAGCAACCAGCAGTGAAGCAGAGAGAATTCCACTGGATTATCCAAAGCATCTGACCCGCAAATGAGGAGTGAGCAGAACATTTTTAAAAAACAACTCTTGAGTGGTTCAGTGAGCCAATTTGACATCGAAGAGAGACACACAAACATCCAGCCGCCTCTGAGGCAAAAGGTCAATTTCTTCTGCTTGTCCTCGGCCTTCAGAATCCAAGTTATTGATGTGAGCTCTGTCCCTCATTTTCCTAGCCAAAGGGGTAGACGTGAAGCAGAGACAGGCCAGATACGGTGTTCTGGGACAACGCACCATTGTCTGAATGCAGAGAGCATCATGGCTGCAGTGGACGATAGTAGGCTCAGTGGGAGAGGCTCAGGGAACATCAGAAGGGCAGGGCCTGTCCTTTGAAGATAAAGTCTGGCTAGATCAGCTTTTCAGTGAAAGAAGCCAAAGTCTGCAGCCAGATCTTTATCTTTGGTGAGCCCATCACAGATCCCAGGTTTAGGATGAGGGGCTAGAATGAAGGGAAAAGGCCAATTATCACCCTATAAGAAGTAGATAGGCTGGGGGCGGTGGCTCATGCCTGTAATCCCAGCACTTTGGGAGGGTGAGGTGGGCGAATCACTTGAGGTCAGGAGTTCAAGACCAGCCTGGCCAACATGGTGAAACCCTGTCTCTACTAAAAATACAAAAATTAGTCAGGCATGGTGGCCAGTCCCTGTAATCCCAGTTACTCAGGAGGCTGAGGTAGGAGACTCGCGTGAACCCAAGAGGCCGAGGTTGTAGTGAGCCGAGATCATGCCACTGTACTCCAGCCTGGGCAACACAGTGAGACTCCATCTCAAAAAAAAAAAAAAAAAAAGTAGATAGTACTGAACTGTCCCACCCTTGTGGGTTTCTGAACTTTCTAATTCTCCAGTCAAGTCCTGAGACCCTCCTGCTCCCCATCCTTCTCTCCTCCAAGCCCTTCTCACACAGCTGTGAGGTAAGATTTACTAGATGGAATGTGTTTGCAAAATCTGTTTTGTTCACGGTAACGTTTATCAAAAAAAGAAGGAAAAAAAAGCCTGTCCCTTCTCACTATTTAGTTTTTGGTGACTGCCTTTTGGGATCTGGAACTGGATAAACAGATGGACTTCACAGAAGAAATCAGGCGAAGCGCCAGGGTGTGTATATATCTTAGTCTCACTGTATATACAGCAGATAGCCCTCATGCAAACAGCTGTGCTAGTTTTGGAGGAAAGTGAGGGGACGGTGTCTTCTGGATGACAGTGCTCCCATTGCTCCAAGGTGTACCTCCCTGTGGTGCTTTGGGCTATAGGATGCCAGATAGATTCTAGAGTTCTAACCTCAGATATATGACCCTGATTTCATTTTCTGGCCTCTGGCTATGGTAATTAAGGGTTGTGCCAGATCCCAAACTATTGCTAATTATTCGTACTGGGTTTGCTATAAACGAGTGCTGAGTATTTGCACTGTGTATAGTGATGAGTATCTTTGCAATATACTGGATGCCTCAGTATTAAGGGGATGCCCAGGACGGGTATGGTTTTGAGCGGCTGTGTGTGCGCGCGCAGGCACACATGCAGAAGTTGTGGAAGGCCTGGACTACAGTATTTGCCTGGCCACAGAGAAGTATCACTGCGAGGTGAACAAGGTACAGTGATCCCTCATGTGCAGCACGCTGCTGCCCCAAGGGAACTGGGGGGAATTGTACCGAGCAGTTTCCCTCCTAATTTTTTTTGCCACCTTCTCCAGTGTAAATCTCTACTGCAGGGGGTGGAGGTGGAGGAAGTAATTCTTCCTTAATTCTATGTGCTTCAATTCCCAGGTATGAACAAACTTCAGGACATTTTAGGAGAATCTTCTAATAGAAAAAACGTATTCATTTGCTTCACAGAGTAGGGTTCAGGTGGATGTCTCCTTCCCTCCGGGACAAACTCCTTGAAAAAAAACCAAGGAAAAAAAAAAAAAAGACAATACTGTCCAAACAGGAAACTGGTGCCAAACAGAGGCAAAAAACCAGAACAAAACAACTCCCTGAAATAGAGTGGACTGCCTTCATTAGGTTCAGGTAGCTCAAAAGACAAGAACATTAAATAATTAGACTCCAACAGATCAAGGTGCTGTAGGTAATGGGACCTCATAAGGACAGAACAAAAGATCCTGTTTCTAACAAAGGTTCTGCAGACCTTTATACTACAGTGAGCAATGAGTGAGAGGGATGCTGCCCAGGAAATGAAAGGACTCAATCGTTCCTCTTCAGTGAGCGGAGCCCAGGAGGAGTGTTCCAGGGCGCTCTCACAAACACTCTTTAATAATACCATCCAGAGCCTTTGATTCAAGGAACATGCTGAAGAATAAACAGCCTATTAATCTGAGTTTTCTGGTGTGCCTCAGTATACAAAGCAGCAATGAACTAACCCCTTGGCTCTTGCAAACATCCCGACTGCACACCAGCCACTGCTCCACTACACAGCTCAGCCCCTCCTTCCCCTGCATGCAATTTGCCCCTGGAAAAGCTTCAAGGTTTGGGGGTCCTGATGGTTTCATCTAAGGATGCTCAGGCCAAACCCAGGGTGCAAAGAACAGGAAACAGCATATCCTTGTTTGGCCATAAGAAGGCACAGCCATGTGACCAGGCTCAAATGAGAACTGTGTGGTAGTGTGAGTGGGTAAGGAGACAAAGTCATCAGTCTGCCTTTTTCTGAGCCAAGTTGACAGCCACAGGCCTGGGAAAGGAAGGCCCAGTTTCAATTGCTTCCTAGTCTTAGTTACCTTGGTGGCAGGAAGGGCTCCTGCATGGGTGGGCTTTGGCTGCCATTCTGTGGAAACATTCCTGGGCATTTTGCCTAGGTAAAAATTACCAAGTAAGGTCCCTGAGTTTTCTTTCTTTCTTTCTTGTTCCTTTCTTTTCTTTTTTTTTTTTTTTTTTTGAGATAAGGTCTTGCTCTATCACCCAAGCTGGAGTGCAGTGGTGTGATCTTGGCTCACTGCAACCTCTCCCTCCTGGGTTCAAGCAATTTTCGTGTCTCAGCTTTCCATGTACCTGGGACTACAGGCACGTGTTACCACGCCTGGCTAATTTTTGTATTTTTAGTGGAGACGGGGTTTTGCCATGTTAGCCAGGCAGGTCTTGAACTCCTGGCCTCAAGTGATCTGCCTGTCTTGGCCTAGGTCCCTCAATTTTCAAGGAGAAAAATAGAAGAAAGAGAAGTAGCTGTTTCACTTTCGTCCTTTCACTAGAAGTCCTTTACAAACAATCAGGTGTAGCTTTTGTGATAACAATTTGATCGGTTCTCTTTCCCACCCCTAAGACAAAGTACAATGATAGTACTTTAAGTAATAAACCAGGCGTTCAGTTGCTGAAACAATGTAATTGAGGCTAAGATCATAGGCTCAAATCAGCCGTGGGAGCGGTTTCCCTGTGTTCTATGGTCACTGACCTCATGCAAGGTGTGTTCTTAATCATAAAAGGAACTAGTGTGACAAGGTGGATAAATCAGTATCACGGCTATCAGCACAGACTGGGTCATGCATACACACACATATTCTCAAAGCCTAATCCCACTGACCCCAAATTTATATATCAAGGAAAACATATATATATTTTTTGAGACGGAGTCTTGCTCTGTCGCCCAGGCTGGAGTGCAGTGGCGCGATCTCGGCTCACTGCAAGCTCCGCCTCCCGGGTTCACGCCATTCTCCTGCCTCAGCCTCTCCAAGTAGCTGGGACTACAGGTGCCCGCCACCACGCCCGGCTAATTTTTTGTACTTTTAGTAGTGACGGGGTTTCACTGTGGTCTCGATCTCCTGACCTCGTGATCCGTCCGCCTCGGCCTCCCAAAGTGCTGGGATTACAAGCGTGAGCCACCGCGCCCGGCAGGAAAACATATTTAATGAAAGTTTCCTTTCTAAAAATAATTTCAAAGAGGCACTTTGACTTAAAAAAATTAATTCTAAAGCCTTCTGATTCTACTTCCAGGGAACTACTTTGTGTTTAGTCCCTTGAAACTGGAGAAGGACACACATCTTTGACGAGAAGGAGCAGCACAAAAGCTTGCATTTTGTGTGCTTGGTTCTGAGATGACACCACAGAGGGCAGGAAGTAAGAGCGTGGGCTCTGCAGTTAGACAGATGGAAATCTCAGCTCCTCTTCTGCCACTTGCTGATGTGTGATCTTAGACCCACGACATCAAATCAGTGTTTCACCTTCCTCATCTGTAAAATGGGAATACCTTCATGGGATTATTGTGAGGATTATATAACAAAAATGTTTAGTACCATGCCTAGGACACAGTAAGTGTTCAATAAATGATAGCTGTACTTACTGTTTCTTTTAATTAAAAAAAACTTTTCTTTCAGAGACAGAGTCTCAGTCTGTTGCCCAGGCTGGAGCACAGTGGTATGATCATGGCTCACCGTGGTCTCAAACTCCTAGGCTCAGGTGATCCTCCCACCTCAGCCTCCTGAGCAGCTGGGAATACAGGCTACCACGCCCAACTACTTTTAAAATTTGTATTTATTTATTGTTTTTGAGAGAGGTCTCCCTATATTGCCCAGGCTAGTCTGAAACTCCTCACCTTAAGTGATCCCCTCACATCTGCTTCCCAAAGTGTAGGGATTACAGGCATGAGCCACCATGACTGGTCCTTGTTACTCTTTGAATCCTCTGAATAATAGGCACAGGGACTTACCTGGTGGCTGGCAGGCACATGAGCTACATGAAATGGGAGTTTCTTCATTCCTTACCAAACTGGGCTTATAAGATCCTCAAACCATCCTTCACTACACTGGAAACAAGTGTTTGCGTTCTCTGGGGTAACTGATGGAAGGGCAATGAGAGATCAAACCCTGGTACTCTGGAACTTCATTTTGATTTGGGAACTGCAGGTTGACCTGGAGTACTCCCACCCCAGATTCTGGCTTAGCAGATATAGCCTTTTCCTAGGCTTCCACCTGTTGAGACAAACAGATGTAATCTGAACACAAGAGGGGCTTGCGAGCACAGATCTGGTATCAGACCGCCTTACCCTGCAGCATTCCTGGGGTCATAAAATGACAAACATTTCAACACGCTGGATCTAACCCTTCCTGCCCTGTAACTGGGCCCTTATGAAACTGCTTCTTGTGATTAGAGCCACTGGTACCTCATACCAAGGCCGTGAGGTGGACTTCATTAATATTGATGAGCTGCAGCTCGTTAACCTCATTTGATGTTTATTTACAACCATTCTTCTCATATGCTAATGAATGACACTGGGCTCTTCAGATAGAAAGGAGAGAACTGGACCCTCTCTGCCAGCATCTCCTTGGCAAACTGCTGTCCCTTGAAACAGAAGTTTGTTTTGCACAGAGGGAATGAAGCCAAATGTAGGGAATGCAGCAGAGAGGACAAAATGATGTGAAAAGAATGTCTGCAATGTAATGGGGGAGAGAGAAGCCCAGCTGCTGGGGCCACGGTGTGACTGAGGTTTGGTTACACCCACCCAGTGGCTAACAAAGAGAAGCGAAGGGCGGGGAACTGAGGAACTAAGAAAAGGAGAATGTGTTAGATTTTGGAATTGGAGTGGGGGGGTGGAGATGAGTGGGCCCCATGGGTGTCGGGGAGCTTGAAGGCCTCTCTAGGATTCATTCCACTTTCTTCTGTGATCTTAAGAAATCAACAGGCAGGGAATTGGGGTGGTTTCAAGGCAGTAAAATGCCCATAGCAACGAATGCTTATCAAATGCTTGGCTTGGAGAAAGAGTGCTCATTGTCGCACGGTGAAATGGGTAAGTAGGGAGAAATAATCTCTGATTCTCTTTCCTCAAAGTTATAGGTTTGTATACTAAAGAATAGGATGATTAAGCAAGGAAGAGTCAGAGACTGAGGAAAAAATATATCTTTAAATATGGCCATTACCAGGCACAGTCGCTCATGCCTGTAATCCCAGCACTTTGGGAGGCCAAGGAGGGAGGATCACTTGAGCTCAGCAGTTCTAGATCCTGGGCAACATAGTGAGACCCCATTAATTAAAAAAAAAAAGTTAGCAGGGCGTGGTGACACATACCTGTGGTCCCAGCTACTCGGGAGGCTGAAGCACAAGAATTGCGTGAACTCAGGAGGCGGAGGTTACAGTGAGCTGAGATAGCACCACTTCACTCCAGCCTGGGCAAAAGTGAGACCTTGTCTCAAAAAAAAAAAAAAAGGCCATTCTATTGTTTCAGGGCTGCTAAGCAAAACACAGGTCTCTTCCAAATTCCCCAGTATGTAGCAAGTCAATTTTGGGTCATTCCATCCATTCTGAGTGTTTGAAAGAACTAATAAGCCATACGAGAAATGTGGAAGGAAAAATATGTTGGATATATGAAAGTTTATTAATACCAGCAGCAATAGCAAACTTAAAATTTCTTAAGTACTTCAGTGTCAATTCCCATCAATTTCCTTGACTTTGATGCTGTACATTTTTTTTTTTTTTTGAGACAGGGTCTTGCTTTGTTGCCCAGGCCAGAGTGCAGTGGCGTGATCTCAGCTCACTGCAACCCCCACCTCCCAGGCTCAAGCAATCCTCCCACCTCAGCCTCCTGAGTAGCTGGAACTACAGGTGTGTGCCACTACACCAAGATAATTTTTTTGTATTTTTTTTAGAGACGAGGTCTCACTATATTGCCCAGGTTGGTCTTGAACTCCAGGGCTCAAGCGATCCTCCCACCTTGGCCTCCCAAAGTGCTGGGATTATAGGCATGAGCCACTGCACCCTGCCGATGCTGTACACTTCACATTACTATTTAGTCAATTATTCCCTTCCTGCCTTTGGGGCCACACCCTCTCCTTTCTCCCAATCTGGCTTTTTTTTTTTTTTTTTTTTTCTGTGAGGCACTTTGAAGATCATTCCTACCCTCGATGTGCCTTTCTGTAAGGCTAAAGAGGCAAGAGAAAAAAGAAACCTCTTACCTAAAAGGCTTAACCACATTTTAAAGTGCAAAGTATTGGTTCTAACAAGTAGATGTTTGTTACGTTTGTTTGTCTGAAATCATTACCCCTTAGGGTACAAATTGCATTTCGTTCAAGTTTTCTATGAACTCAGTTCCTCTCAGACTGAAGGAATAATCAATAGCAAGCTGTTTCGACCTGACAATGTGCAGCTTGCCCATGCTTAGGGACAAACACAGCTGAAAGAGTAATTGATAGTTATATGCACATTCTAGACTTGAGAAATGTGTCTGAGTCTTTTTTTCATTATCAGCCCCTAGCTTTTTAGACCTTTTTTCTATTTGTCCACTCCCCATGAAATTTTGATATCATGAACATATTATCTATCTATATATTTTTTGAGGGCCACAAACCATTATAATATGTAATTTTTTTTTGCCTCCCAGAGAACCAATCTTTGCCCCCTTGGAGGCAATATTGCCTCACTTGGGAAGGCATGTTCTAGAGGCTTTTTTTTTTTTTTTTTTTTTTTGAGACGGAGTCTTGCTCTGTCGCCCAGGCTGGAGTCTAGAGGCTTTTTAAAAGAAGTATATCATCTGATTTACTGTGTTCCAGGATTGAACCTAACATTCTCCCAAAGTGAACCATCAAACACAATTACACTTCTGTTCTAATTTTTTTTTTTAAAGAAAGAAAGAAAAAAAAGACATCTTTGTGCCTATCTAGTTAGTAATAGCTATTCCAAAAAAGAGATCAAAATCCTTTTTTTTCACACTGGACCTGATCTATCCACAGAATAAATGGCTTATTTTTGGCAGTAGATTAGCTTTTTACAATAATCCTATTTGAGTGCCAGAGAGGTAATAGATTGTCAAGCCCCTTAGGGACCCCCAAATCATTCTCTTAAAAGTCAACAATATATTCCCTTGTAAGAGGAGCACTAAGTTCATTATTTCTTTTTTTTTTTTTTTTTTTTTGAGACGGAGTCTGGCTCTGTCGCCCAGGCTGGAGTGCAGTGGCACGATCTCGGCTCACTGCAAGCTCCACCTCCCGGATTCACGCCATTCTCCTGCCTCAGACTCCCGAGTAGCTGGGACTACAGGCGCCCGCCACCTCGCCCGGCTAATTTTTTGTATTTTTAGTAGAGACGGGGTTTCACCATGTTAGCCAGGATGGTCTCGATCTCCTGACCTCGTGATCCGCCCGCCTCGGCCTCCCAAAGTGCTGGGATTACAGGCGTGAGCCACAGCGCCCGGCCTAGTTCATTATTTCATTAAGTATCTCTCAAACTCCAGAGGACGGTAGTGATTGGTGTCACTATTCCGCTTTTACAAGCAGAGAAATGATGATATTGAGAGGTTAGATAGCTTAATTTAGGTCACTGGCACTCATGTTTCTTCATATAAATATCTTCTCTGTCAAAAAAGGCCACTCTGACGATTTCTAGACCTGATGTCTTCTGATTCCTACTTTAATCTAGGATCATGGACCTCTAAGAAAAATTTATAAAGGCTGTTTTGCTTCTGCCAACCCCTTCTCTCCATCTGACAGGACAAAAGCAAAGAAAGGTGCTAACAGAGTCTTAAGAATTGACTGATAGGAAGAGAACTTGGGCTATTGTTCTAAAGGTTACTGTTTCATGAGCAAATGGCTTTAGGTGGCAGCAAAGAATGCTGTATAGGGAGGTATGCAAGTTTTTTTTTTTTTCCTAAGATGAATATCACTATCTTTGCAGGGTTCAGATGAGAGGCTATTAAACTATGATATGCTCCTGAGAAGATGCAAAGACCTAAATGAAGACCTCCCACAAACAGTCTTCAAGTAACATGGGAAATTCATATTTTATTTTGTAGTCATGGGAACTAACCACATCTTAAAACTATCCATACTTGAAACTCACCATAAGTGAGTGAGAATTAGAGGTTGGCAAGTCAAATAAAAAATACTACCTAAAAGGGCTCTTCTCTGTAAACTATCCTCAGGCTCTTTTAATTCTCTCAATTAAATCAATGTTAAAATTCCCTTAGAATAGAGGCTGAGGTGGGCGGATCGCCTGAGTTCAGGAGTTCAAGACCAGCCTAACCAACATGGTGAAACACCATCTCTACTAAAAAAAAAAAAAAAAAAAATTAGCCGGTGTGGTGGCAGGCACCTGTAATCCCAGCTATTCAGAAGGCTGAGGTAAGAGAATTGCTTGAACCCAGAAGGTGGAGGTTGCAGCGAGCCAAGATTACCCCACTGCACTCCAACCTGGGTGACAGAGCGAGACTCTAAAAAAAAAAAAAAATTCCCTCAGAATAAAATACAACTTATTTATTCTAAAGAGTGACTTCAAGAAATAACTTATGCTGTCAAGAAGGTCTCATAATCCATTCCTTATGAGAATCTATTTTATTAAAAACAAAAGCAAAGAATTTCAGAGAAGGTTATACTGTAATACTGCTTAGGAACCCAGTACTGAATAACACTATCTCTTCTGTTTGTTTTTTGAGACAGGGTCTCCCTCTGTCACCCAGGCTGGAGTACAGTGGCACAATCTCGGCTCACTGCAACATCCGCCTCTGGGTTTAAGTGATTCTTGTGCCTCAGCCTCCCAAGCAGCTGGGACTACAGGCATATGCCACCATGCCAGGCTAATTTTTGTATTTTTAGTAGAAATAGGGTTTTGCCATGTTGGCCAGGCTGGTCTCGAACTCCTTGTCTCAAGCAATCCACTGCCTCGGCCTCCCAAAGTGCTGGGATTACAGGCATGCGCCACCACACCCGGCTTGAATAACATTATTGCTAACAAATTTGCCCTTATGTGTGACATAAGTTCTTCCTACAGCAATGGAAGTTCATTTCCTTCTTGTTTGAAGAGATAGATGTAGGCTGATGATGGGTTAAAGGGCTTAACTTTGTTTCACAATGTCCAGAGCCAAAAGATGTATCCCAGATCAATCTAAACATATTAAGGGGAATATAAAAGTATATACATTTAGCTCAACTAGCTTCTGATAGAGAAATGTTAGAAAAGCAGCCAGTGGCTTCCTTTGCTGTAAACAGGGAATAAATTTGAGGGAGGGCAAAAAAAAAATCTTCATATCTTGCCTCAAAGAAGATGAAACTGTAATTTTTCTGTACTAAAATAGAAACTAGAAGATACAAGGTATAGAAATCTAAAAGGTGACTCATGTTACAGAAGAGGCGTTTAAATGAAAACATGTTTCTTATTGGATCCTATAAAATAGGAAAGCATTGTGTGGGGGGCAGTGGCAAATCCTTTAAAGTCTTGAACATCAGAGCAAGGGAACTAAAGTGAAAATACAAATTGGAATAGGTAAGGAGAGAAAGAGAGTCCCATAAAAAACCCATTCATACTGCTTGCGGCAACTGTCAATGAATTGGAAAGGGCAGTGAGGAGAAATGAGTATCACTGTGTTCCAATACCGATTTGCTAATTTCAGCAGCATTTGTCTATCTTGTTCTACCAACATAACTAGTCAAAGAAACAATCCTAAATACAGGAAAAGGCTAATCTTTTTCATTGGCAGGTGACCAAAGAAAACACTTTCTCCAATGAGCAGTGTAATAAGGCAATACAAACAGGACTGCACTTATCAAACATTTTTATCTGAAGTGCTCAAAACATTTGTCAATATTATACCCAGTTCAACTTCCCCTTCACTAGCTTCTTCACAGCTTTGAGAGGAAAAGCAAGCTTTTATAAGAAAGATGTCTCCTCTGCATATTGGTATAAATCTGAACACAACTTTAGGAAAAGAACTTCCCAAAGAGGTTGTGGGTGGGGGCCCCTTGGAGTCTCCAGGGTGCCAGATCGTCCAACCACTCTGGTAAAGGCTTTGTTTCACCACATCAAAGGCAGTGGGGCAAAGTTCCTCTTAGCAGCCATGGATGCTGCCAAGAAGAGTGAGTCTTCATTTGTGCCAGGGACTAAATGGGAAAATTCAGAAGGAAGAGTAAGAAGGCATTTTCCCTTCCAGATTTAAGTAGGGAAACAGACCCACTGAGTCATGAATCCTTTTTTCCAGAGGTGGTATCATTATCTAGGTTTTATGCTCAATGAATAGCTGTATGGAAAGTTAAGTGTTTAAGATAAATAATTCGCTCAAAGTTACAAAGCAGATTTGTGACAGAGAGGGTTATAGAATCCAGGGGTCAACCTTAAACAGTTAGATCTAAGTTTTCAGAAGAGCTTTTAGAGGTTTGAGAGTTAGAAGAAATCTGATTACTTTTTTTTTTTTAATGGAGAACAGGAATGGGTAGCAAGACCCATCAGTCCCATGGTTTATCACAATACTGTGGTCCAACCTCAGGGCACAGAAATAAAACACAATTTTACAATTAGAGAGTTAAGTAACAGGTGGTACTTTTTGTTCCATAGCTTTTCACAAAACACATAATTAGATGCTGCCGTACTATATTACTGATGGATCAGATTTACACAGACCGTGAAGGTGGTAAGCATGTCATGGAGAATGGCTTTATAAATTTATGGAAAATTGTTTAAAATGAACAAAACAAGCCGAGGCGGGCAGATCACCTGAGGTCAGGAGTTAGAGACCAGCCTGGCCAATATGGCGAAACCTCATCTCTACTAAAAATACAAAAATTAGCTGTGGTAGCAGGCACCTGTAATCCCAGCTACTCAGGAGGCCGAGGCAGGAGAATCGCTTGAACCCAAGAGGCAGAGGCTGCAGTGTGCCGAGATCCCGCCACTGCACTCCACCCTGGGCAATAGAGCGAAACTCCATCTCCAAAAAAAAAAAAAAAAAAAGAAAAGAAAAAAGAAAACAATCATTTCTTTTGTTCTACATTCCAAGTGGTAGGTGCTTCCTGAGCCTCTGGCACAGATATCTGAAGCCCTGCTCTAGACAAGATGAAGAGGCCTTCTCCCCAGAGTAGTATGCTGGATACTGAAGGAGCTCCCTGCTTTATTAGGAGATCTGGAAGGAGCCAAAAGGGCTATCGTCAAGTACTCAATCTTGTGGACAGAGGATCTGAAACTTCAAATTTGCTATGGCTTGAAGTAGATGCATTTTATAAAAAGAAACTAAAAAGTGCTAATTCTTCTGCTTTTGAACTTTGGAAACATTTTGATAGTAACTTTTTTTTTTTTTCTGCTGGGCCTTAATATTGCAGAAATTGTTTAGAATGACATAATTGAGAGGAGATTTTCAGAAACATACTTATTAATTTTTATGAGAAAATCAGATTGAATATCACCAACTAGTCAGTAACAATTTCAAATGAATGAATTTCATAGGTGAACACACAGGTCATGATAAAAATAATTAGAATACAAGGAGTCTGTATGATTCCATGGAACCAAAGTTTAAAAACACAGTTTTCTATTGCTTGAGATAAATCCAGTAAATCCGAATGTGACCTTGACTTGTCATGTCAAGACACCAATTAATGTTTGCTCCCCTTCACTCAGACCCATGCCTCCAGGCAAGAAAGCAATTAAGCTTCTGTTAAAAATCAATTATCTCTTCCCTTATATGAGGGACCTAGAACAAGCAAATTCAGAGGGACAGAAAGTGTTATAGAGGTTACCAGGGCCTGGGAGGGAAAGGAGCAGGGAATGAGGAGTTATTGTTTAATGGGTACAGTTTCAGTTTAGGATGATGAAAAAGTTCTGGAAATGTGTGGTGATGGTTGTACTTAATACCATTGAATTTTATATTTTAAAATGGTGAAAATGGTAAGTTCTATGTTACATATCTTTTACTACAATAAAAAAATTGATGTCTTATTTTTAAAAATTCAGAAAAAGGTTCTTCCATCATTCCTTTACACAATAATGTGGACCTAAGCAGTTCCCCAAATTAGTCTGTTCACCAGAATCCCTTGGTGTGCTTATTAGAGTTACAGATTCTCTGGCCATACCCCAGACTGGCTATTTGGTTTCTTGTTAGTCTGGCCTGTTTAGGTATCTATCTCTGTAACAGGAGTTAGGGTACCCTTAGTTGTTAGTTTTTCAGCTTAACCAAGAGTCAAATTGAAAACAGCTTGGCCTCTGTCCATCTACAATTACTTGAAACTGAAGCCACGAAAATGCAAAAAAATCAGGTTTTGCAGTGGTACTCTCAGTGTCCGTAACACTACTGCCCTTCTACGGCGTTATTTGTTTCTCCAGGACATCACTCTGTTCTGCAATAAATAAAATAGGCAAATAATAACATAGTTGAAAAGGGCTAGGAATTTGTACTTGTTAGAGGTGATACCAGGCTTCATTTTTGGCTCAAATAAGATATGGGAATTTTGTATATGGCAGGTGATGAAAAAGTGCTGGAACACCCAAGACATCAAAAATAGAAAATAAAAAATTCTGTATGACTCAAAGGTTAGTTTGGTAGAGATTTTCCTTCAATTGGAAGCTAAAACATATATTATAACACCCTGGCAGGACTGCTTTTAATGACCTGTAAGCAACTATCATTTAAGGCTTTGAAGGGAAAGAAAAAAAGGGTGTTTCAAGTCCCTCAATTTATTGCTCCAGTATTTCTAATAATCATGTGAGTATTTTTCCTTTTGACTGGAGAGCAAAGGAAAAAGGAAACCTGTAGGAACTGGAGTTGGACAAGAGAACAAAGTTCATAAATGAAATCCTTTCTAATACTAGCAACTGAAACAAGACTCACCCGTCATGTCCTTTGAAAACTGGCCCAGCTCAGTCCCGTTTTTCCCCCTCATTGATTTTTAAGTGTCACAAATGGCTCTTCAGGCTGAACTAAACAATCATGGAAAGTTCTTTCAGGAAAAAGATGCAACGATTACTGTACTTCTCCTGGGCCATGCCATTGCTAGGCCATTTCCCCTCAGAAATTTATTTCTCTAACTAGAGTGATGAGCTGAAAAGAAGCAATTTTTAAGTCAAATCAGTAAAATAAAAATATCTCCAAATAATACAACAGTTTTATTTCTATGAGAATAATTCTTCCTTTATTCCAAAATGAAACGACTATCTCTCTACTATTATTACACGGCTAAAAAAGATAACCTTTAATAATCTATAAAACTGAGGCTTAGAATGGACTTTACAAGTTACCTAATTAATTCAGCTCTTCTTTCTCATCTTGTGCCTCCATTTCTTCTTAAACATCTTTGTTCAGTCATTGTCCAGAACAGCACTATACAACAGAACTTTCTGTGATGATGGCAATGTTTGTTATTCTGCACTAATATGGCAGTAGCCACCAGCCATATGTGGCTTGTGAGCACTTCGACATGTGACTAATGTGACTAAATAACTGAATTGTATTTGTATTTAATTTCTTAAAAATTAGCTTTATTGAGGTTTAACTGACATACAAAAAACTATACATATTTAATATGTACAATTTGATGAGCTGGGATATATGCATAAAACGGTGAAATCACCACTACCATCAAGATAACAGGCATATCCACATCCTCAAAAGTTTCTCTCTCTCTCTCTCTCTCTCTGTGTGTGTGTGTGTGTGTGTGTGTGGTAAGAATGCTTGACATGAGATCTACCCCCTTAATAAATTGTTAAAGTTCCTAATTTTGTTAGTTATAAGCATTATGCTGTAGAGCAGATCTTTAAAATTGATTCATCTTGCATAACTGTAACTTTACACCAATTGAACAACAATACCCAGTTTCTCCCCTCCCCAATCCCTGGAAACCACCATCTTATCCTCTGCTTTTATAACTGTATTTAATTTTAATTACTTTAAATTTAAATAGCCATAGGAGGCTAGTGGCTACATATTGGAAAGCACATGTGTAGTACCTGCTTTATTATCCCTAATGACAGAAAATCCATTTCCTCCTAAGCAGCTCTTTCTATTTGTAGATAATTCTAATTGTTAAGAACATTTCTTCTTACATTGTGAAAACTGTCTTCCCAGTAACTTCCACCCGCTGGACCTAATTCTGTTTTCTGGGACCACACAGAATAAGTAAGCTCAGGTCACATGCTACATCATCAAGTATTTGAAACCAGTAAGCATGTATTCCATTTACTTTTCTATGAGTTTAACATCCCTGGTTCCTTAAACTGTTCTTCATCATTTGGTTTCAAATCTCTTTTCTAGTAAGACATGTTTTAGTTAGTCAATGTTAATAATGATGAAAACAACAACTAACATTTATCAAGAAGCATTAAGTGCCAGGCACCATGTGAAACAATTCTCATGCATTACCTCGCTTAAGTCCCTTCCCAACCTATGAGGCTGTACTGTTAATTTGCCATGACCTTACTACTGGGGAAACTCAGGCTCTGAGAGCTTAAGGAACTTACCCGAGACCAAGCAGCAGAAAGTATACAAACTGGGACTCAAACCTATGTCTGTTGGCTCAAAAACCGGTGCTCTTGACCATTACGCTATGTTGCCTCTCTTGTGAAAGCATGGAGCCCCTACCCTCAAAAAACTTACTTAAGTATTGTTTGTTCATCATGGAATGTAAGCTCCATGTGGCCGAAGACTTTGTTGTGCTCAATTCTATCTATCCAGCACCAAAACAGTGCTTGGCACACAGGAGGCACTCGATAAATATTTGTTGAATGAAAGAAGGAATAAATAGAGCAAGACAATCACCTTCTTCATTATGGCCTCTGTCCTTATTGTATTAAGTCTAAAGCTAATTTAGCGTCCTGCCAGTCACATCACAGTTGCCCAAACTCAGCTTAAGTCTCTTGCAGTTTCGCTGTTAAAGTGCCTGCTATCATGCCTTTTAATCTTGACCAACTTAGGTATTTTTTAAAACTCAATTCTTATTTATATTTATTACACTTATATCTCCCCGCTGATTTGTAAAATGAGCCCTTTGCTCAAGCCTGGAACACGTATATGTGTAACACAATACATGTAATGCAGAGGTAAGAGTTACACACAAACAACAAGAGATTAGATTCTCAGGCCCCTTGGCGTCCTCTAAATCACCTTTCATGACACGCATTATACTTGTATTACTTACTCATTCATCTAGTTATTAAACAAATATTTACAAAGTGCTAGGCAGCATTCTCAATGCTAAGGACATGGCAATTAACAAAGAGACGAAAATTCCTGCTCCTGTAAAATTTACATTCTAGTGCGGGTGGGTCAGGAAAACACAAAGAAGTCAGTATCATGAAAACAAAATTGTAAGGGGTCTGTTCCAGATTAAAAGAAACCAAAGAGACATTACCAAGTGCAATGTGTAAACCCTGATTGGATGCTGGGTCAGAAAACAAACAGCTATTAATAATGTTTAGGAACAATTGGGGAAATTGTAATTTGCACTGGACTGGATGTTAGGTGATGTTATAAAATTAGTGCTATTTTCTCAAATGACATTGGAGTTATGCAGGAGAAGAGGAGAAAGTCCTTACTCTTAGGAGATGAGGGATGTGAGGGGTAAGATGTCATGATTCCCATAACTTAGTTTCAAGTTATCTATCTATTGTTCACAAATATGGTGACATATTAGTTAGCATTTGGTGAAGGGCAGACAAGTGACTTCATACTATTCTCATAATTCTCTTGTAGGTTTCAACAAATCTCCAAATAAAGAGTGGTGGGAATGGGGGAAACTTAACTGCGTTCCTAGTCAGAGATGTGGGTTATGATTAACTGGTGTGACTCTCGTTATGGTGGACATTTTTCTACAAGTTTATTGATCATTCATATTGAAAAGATTTCCTTTCATTATACACTTGACAACATTCGTCCCATAATTTTCCCTTTTGCAGCCATTGGAAAGGCTGGGATATGGGATAGCCATAGGATTGGATATTCTTTTAAAATAAAATACCTCTTTTTTAGACTTCATCTGAAACAATGCTTTTACGAATATGTTATTTACACACTCTACAGTTGCATTCCGGAAGTAATAAACAATTACAAAATGTAGGAAAAATATAAGGAGAAAGTATAACACAAATAAGTCCTGAAGCCAGTAATATGGGATATGTATTCAATTCCTATGGTTGCTATAAAATATTACTATAATTTGGTAGCTTAAAACAACAGAAATTTATTCTCTTAGAGTTCTGGATGCCAGAAGTCCAAAATGAGTCTTATGGGACTAAAATCAGGGTGTCAGCAGGCTGGTTCCTCCTGGAGGTTCTAGGGGAGAATCAGTTTCCTATCTTTTTCCAGTTTCTAGAGGTTATCCTCATTCCTTGGCTTGTGGCCCCACGTCACGTCACTTCCCTGCTCCAAACATACCCACTTCTGGTGTCATATGGTCTTCTTCCTCTCCCGTCATCAAATCTCTATCTGACTCCCTCTTAAAAGGACACTTGTGATTACATTTAGGGTTCACCTGGATAATCCTGGATTAGGGCCTGAATATCTTTAGGGCCATTATTCAGCCTCCCACAGGGTGAGGGAAAAGAAAGGGTCACATGAATAAATAATAAAGGAGGAGATCCTCACTCATTCTTAATGAAAATATATAAGGAGGTACAATAACATCATTCCTTCTCAGAAAGGGCATACCTCATTTCCATAAAACACATAGACTGAGATAGTAAACCTGGACGGAGGTACTCAGACTTCACTTTGATTCTGGGCTCTGCCACTTAACCACATGAACAATGTTAGGTAAATTTTTTTTTTTTTTTTTTTTTTTTTTTTGAGATGGAGTCTCGCTCTGTCACCCAGGCTGGAGAGCAGTGGTGTGATCTCGGCTCACTGCAGCCTCTGCCTCCTGGGTTCAGGTGATTCTCCTGCCTCAGCCTCCCAAGTAGCTGGATGTGCCCAGCTAATTTTTCTGTATTTTTAGTAGAGATGGGGTTTCACTGTGTTAGCTAGGATGTTCTTGATCTCCTGACCTCATGATCCGTCTGCCTCGGCCTCCCAAAGTGCTGGGATTACAGGTGTGAGCCACCGCCCCTGGCCAATGTTTGGTAAATTTTTAACCACTATGTCTCAATTTCCCTATCTTTTTTGTTTGAGATGGAGTCTCGCTGTCTCGCTCTGTCGCTCAGGCTGGAGTGCAGTGGCGCGATCTCGGCTCACTGCAAGCTCCGCCTCCCGAGTTCACACCATTCTCCTGCCTCAGCCTCCCGAGTAGCTGGGACCACAGGCGCCCGCCACCACGCCGCCCGCCACCACGCCCCGCTAATTTTTTGTATTTTTAGTAGAGACGGGTTTTCACCATGTTAGCCAGGATGGTCTCTATCTCCTGACCTCGTGATCTGCCTGCCTCGGCCTCCCAAAGTGCTGGGATTACAGGCGTGAGCCTCTGCACCCGGCCCTCAATTTCCTTATCTTTAAAATAGATATAATAATACCTACTCAAGGGGTGGATAAAAGGGCTCAATACTATAATTCATGTAAAGATTTAACCTAATTCCTGGCACATGGTAAATGCGCATTAAATGATAGCTATTATTATAATTATTACTCACAGTGCAGGCTGTGCAGCCCCCATGATGCTGAATCAGTACACAGCATTTCCAGGGACCTCTCTGACCCTTTCTTCTACGTGCATTCTATATACGTTAATACGTAAAACCTACTTGAGTGTCAAAACTGTTTTTTTTTCCCACCTTAAGACATTTTAATATTTGATAGAAATATCTGTAAACTATATCACAAACTTACTTGGCTTCCTAAAAAAGATGATAGTGAACATCAGTTACCTTTTGTTTATCAACTCTGGTTCAACATTGTGCATACTGCTCATTTTCTCGGACCATAATAGATACCCTTAAAGAACAAAAAGACATGCCAGGTGCAGTGGCTCACGCCTGTAATTCCAGCACTTTGGGAGGCCAAGGCGGGCAGATCACCTGAGGTTGGGAGTTCGAGACCAGCCTGACCAACGTGGAGAAACCCCATCTCTACTAAAAACACACAAAAAATTAGCTGGGCGTGGTGGCACATGCCTGTAATCCCAGCTACTTGGGAGGCTGAGGCAGGAGAATCGCTTGAACCCGGGAGGCAGAGGTTGTGGTGAGCTGAGCTCGCACCATTGCACTCCAGCTTGGGCAACAAGAGTGAAACTCCGTTCAGACAAAAAAAGAACAAAAAGACGTATAAAGCCATTTATTTGTCCTCTACACAGTAAATTACTACCTATCTTAAAATATTGGTTTTTAAATATATATTTTCTCTTCGCTGTTTGGATCTATAATAACTCCGTTTTCTGTTACCATTTATCACAACTGTCAGTGCGTGGCTAAGGCTAGCAGCAGTTGAAACCCACGTCACTACTTTTTATCTGTCACTGCTGACCTGATCAATACGGTGATTTATGCACTGATAAGTCAGGAGGCTCCCTGTGAAATCTTAGGAGACTTCCTGCCTCACCTACAATGATGCATATAACCTCTGTAAATACTGGCTCCTCAGCAACCATTTCTACTTACTTTCAAATTAGTAACTATGTTTTGAACATCTTAGAAGTTTGACTGCTATTTTGGTGAGACACTAAGGAGAGTTCTACCATGTGCAGCCGCTAGCATGAGGATCTGTCTAATGTTTAATGCAAATCAAAACACCAATAAATTAACAAGTTTAAGGTGTGACATTACCTTCAATCTAATGTTCTTATCTTACCAAAGTGGCTCAGTAAATTACTCTGTCCACCCGGGTGGGAGAGTTCTTATGTTTTTGTTTCCGATGAACATTAGACAATCTTTGAGGCTAATGATGGGCATTATGGACCCATATATAAATATATATATACATATAAATGTATACACAAAGACAGGAAATTCGATTATCTAGTGATTCAGCCATATTAATCATTGCTTCTAAATTTTACTGTCAACATCGACTCTTCTACTTAATCGACCCCTTTGCTGATATAATACTTTTATGTTTGTTAGTTTACATCCCCCCAAAATTACTCCTTGCCCTCAGGGCAGGTGTGTGAACTAGCAAGTCTTCCCCATCTTTGCTGCAGACTGGGGCCTGTCAGTCTTAGCTGTGGCACATTTTTAAATGGAAATGAGAAAAGGACACTCAGAAAGACAAGTTGGTATATTATTCAGTTAAACTTTGATGAGTTCTCAGATGATTGATACCTATATTTAAATATACATATAAAACTCTTTAAGAAAACCATACAATATCATTTTTAGGTTGCCATTCAAATTTTTCATATCACTCGTATTTACAGACTATACATTTTAGGTATGCCTATTAAATATTACTAAAATTTGGCCAGGCACAGTGGCTCACATCTGTAATCTCAGCACTTTGGGAGGCCGAGGCAGGTGGATCACTTGAGGTCAGGAGTTCGAGACCAGCCTGGCCAACATGGTGAAATCCCGTCTCTGTTAAAAATACAAAAATTAGCCAGTGTCGTGGTGCATGCGTGTACTCCCAGCTACTTGGGGGGCTGAGGCAGGAGAATCGCTTGAATCCAGGAGGCAGAGGTTGCAGTGAGCTGAGATTGTGCCATTGCACTCTAGCCTGGGCAACAGAGAGAGACTTTGTCTTAAAATAAATAAATAAATATTACTAAAATTTATTTTTACTAGTCCTGTTCTTAGTGCATTACATGCAGTACAAAAATAATCCATTCATTTTGGTGTACAAAACAGATGTAGTTAATGTAGTGATATGTGGTACTTCTTTTTCTGTGTTTTCCAGGAATCTAAGAAGTCATGAGTTTATCTTGTCCTACCCACACCGGTTTCATAGTAGGGACCATGTATATTAATTGTATATGTATATTAACTGTAGACTATTAATAGTAGAATAACAACTGCCATTTATGGAGCACTTATGTGCTAGGCACTGTACTGAGTACTTTTTAGATTGTTGCAGTTTTAAGATATGCCCACAAAATTCTATGATACTCCCCCACTTCAAGAGGTGGATCCTAATTCTTTTTCCCTTGAGTATGAGCTAAACTTAGCAACTTGCTTCTAATGGAGAAAATAAAACAAAAGCGACAGAATGTCATGTCAGAGGCCAAGTGATAAAGGCACTGTGGCTTCCTGCTTGCTCTCTCCTTCTAAGACCACTTGCTCTGGGGAAGCCAGTTCCTCATATCACGAGGATCATGTGCTAAAGATCTGAGGCCTCCCACATGAGTGAGCTTAGAAGCAGGCCCTCCAGATCCGTTCAGTCCCAATCAAAATCTTGATTTCAACCTTAGGAGAGACTCTGAGCCAGAACCACCCCAGTAAGCTGCTCTTGGATTCCCAGCCTTTAGAAACTGTGTGAAATAATAAATGTTTATTATTTTAAGCCCCCAGGTTTTTTGGGGGAGATTTATAACACAGAAATAGATAACTAATACACACACACACATATATTTGACACACAAATATATATTTGAGTCTCGCTGCGTCGCCAGGCTGGAGTGCAGTGGTGCGATCTTGGCTCACTGCAACCTCCGGCTCCCTGGTTCAAGTGATTCTCCTGCCTCAGCCTCCTGAGTAGCTGGGATTACAGGCACGCACCACCATGCCCAGCTAATTTTTGTATTTTTAGTAGAGACGGGGTTTCACCATATTGGTCAGGATGGCCTCGATCTCCTGACCTTGTGATCTGCCCACCCTGGGCCTCCCAAAGTGCTGGGATTAAAGGCATGATAACACACATATATTATCTTTTATGTTCTCACAACCACATGGAATATGTAGTATTATCTCCATGCAAATGAGGAACCAAAGGCTCAGGTGGTTAAGCAATTTACTCAAAGCCACACAGCTAGTAGTGATAGATCCATGACATTAAGGCCATATTCTTTGCTCTGTATTATACTATTTCTTTTTAGGTTCTGTTTTTTTCAGCCAGCTTATTAGCTATTGTTCCCAAATTTAATTAGCCTGCTATCAATGCTCTTATGCAAATAATGATTTTTAAAAAAAGCTTGGCTAAGTACATAGTCCAGATTTATACTCCTGGAGAATTTCAGCATGACAGGAACCCATTAATCAGCACACTTTAAGTATGACTATTCAACCAGCCTATATCATCCAGCCTATATTCCTTCTCCTTGTTCACAAGGATGTCATGGAGATGTTGTCAAAGTCTTGTTGAAATCCAATTGAGCTAAACAAATATACTAAATATAGCTATACCAAATATAGCTATACTGTACAGATTTCTGTCAACTTACCAATGTAGTAATCTCTTCAAAAAGGGAGTAAGCTTACACTCACTACTCCCGTTCCTTCTCCATCACTATTATTGGCATGACCATCATTCACCCCCTTCACAGTTATCACTGCTTTTGATAAATAAGCACTTTATACACATTATTTAATTTAATCATCAGGACTACTCTATGAAGTGGTTTCTGTTATCATTTCAATTTTACCAATAAGGAATCTAGCTTATAGCAATTAATAACTTGCCTAACATCATTTTACTGAGAAGTAAAAGAGCCAGGGTTGAAATCAAGTCTTCTTTACCCACTAAGCCCGGGATCTCTTCCTATTCCTTTTCCTTCCCCTCCTCTCCCTTCCCTTCCCCTTTATTTTCTTCTCTTCCCTTCTTCCTTTCCCCCTTTACCCCCTACTTCCTCCCCTTTTCTGTCTCCATCTTCAATAAATTCTGGTAAGCTTACAGTGATCCCAATTTCCTTTTCTTAATTTATTCTTTTAAAAAAAATTTTTTTTGACAGTCTCACTCCATCACACAGGCTGGAGTGCAGTGGCGCAATCTTGGCCCACTGTAACTGCTGCCTCCCGGGTTCAAGGGATTCTCCTGCCTCAGCCTCTCGAGTGGCTGGGATTACCGGTATGTACTACCACAGCCAGCTATTTTTTTTTTTTTTTTTTTTTTTTTGTATTTTTAGTAGAGATGGGGTTTCACTATGTTGGCCAGGCTGGTCTCAAACTCCGGACCTCAAGTGATCCGCCTGACTCCGCCTCCCAAAGTGCTGGGATTTCAGGCATAAGCCACTGTGCCACGCCTCTTAATTTATTCTTGTTCAGAAGTAGTTTAAGAATATTACCTAAGATGGATGTCAAGTCTGCTGAAGTGATCTCCTGAATATTAGTTCCTTGACCCTAATCTTCTGAAATTTCTATCCATCCCCGACCCCCATCCCCTATTTCCCCCTCCCCACGCACACTTTCTCAAAGACTGCCAGCAGTGCTTCAGCCAGCTCTTCCACTAGTCCTCAGTATCTTTTTTTTTTTTGAGACAGAGTTTCACCAGGCTGGAGTGCAATGGTGCGACCTCGGCTCTTTGCAACCTCTGCCTCCTGGGTTCGAGTGATTTTCCAGCCTTAGCCTCCCTAGTACCTGGGATTACAGATGCCTGCCACCACACCCAGCCAATTTTTGTATTTTTAGTAGAGACAGGGTTTCGTCATGTTAGCCAGGCTGGTCTCGAACTCCTGACCTCAGGTGATCCACCCACCTCAGCCTCCCAAAGTGCTGAGATTACATGCGTGAGCCACTGTGCCCAGCCTAGTCCTCAGTATCTTGAAATATAAGATTAAGGAACTTGAAATCATTTAAAGCAGTTGCATGACCTCTTTCAATCTCAACTATGTTTGATTGCATTCCCTGGAACCAGTGTTTATTTTATCTTTTCCAGTCCAAAGAGTATTCTCTTTGACAGAGAAGACTAAACCAAAACAGAGGTGAATGCTCTATTTTCTTTCTTTCATTCATTAATATGATACCACCCACCTAGGCCTCCTTGTTCTTTTTGCTCCCAATGTAACTTTTTAAAAAAGCCTTTTAATATTGTCTTTAGTATTGTGTCACAATTCCTAGTTTTTCTGGTCTATTATTTTCCCTTTAATTTAATACAATTCAGTAAATATTCATTTACATATATGATACTTTGAAGCAGGCACTTAGCTAGATGCTAGGGCATAGGGGTAAGCAAGACAGATTAATGCTGTCATGAAGCTGACAGTCTAATGAAGAAGACATAATTTAAGCAAATAATTATATGCATGACAAGTTAAGAAAAGCTAAAAAAATGCATATTAAACCCAATTTAAAGTTCAGAAAAATCTTCATAGAAAAAGAGACATTAAAAATATATATCACCAATCTTAAATAAACTCTTTCAGAAAAGAAGACACTTCAAAACTGATTTTATGCTGGGTGCGGTGGCTCACACCTGTAATCCCAGGACTTTGGGAGGACAAGGTGGGTGGACCGCTTAAGGTCAGGAGTTCAAGACCAACCTGGCCAACATAGTGAAACCCCGTCTCTACTAAAATACAAAAATTAGCTGGGCATGGTGGCAGGCACCTGTAATCCCAGGTACTAGGGAGGCTGAGGCAGGAGAATTGCTTGAACCCAGGAGGCGGAGGTTGCAGTGAGCTGAGATTGCACCACTGCACTCTAGCCTGGGTGACAGAGTGACTCTCCATCTCAAAAAACAAAACAAAACTGATTTTATGAGGCCAGCATAATCCTGACTCTCAAATAAGACAAAGAAATTACAAGAAAAGAAAACTGTAGCCTAAAATACCTCATGCAGATAGATGCAAAAATCATTAACAAAATATTAGTAAAAGGAATACAGCAGTATAGGAAAAGGATAACAAATCATCACTAAGTGGATTTGTCCACATTAATAGCATAAAGGGGAAAAATCACATGATCATCTCAATAGATGTAAACAATTCTGAATATTGATTCACAATAAAAATTCTCAGCAAACTAAAAAGAAAAGTAAACTTCTGGCCGGGCGCAGTGGCTCACGCCTGGGATCCCAGCACTTTGGGAGGCCGAGGCGGGTGGATCACAAGGTCAGGAAATCGAGACCATCCTGGCTAACACAGTGAAACCCCGTCTGTAGTAAAAATACAAAAAAAAATTAGCCGGGTGTGGTGGCGGGCGCCTGTAGTCCCAGTTACTCAGGAGGCTGAGGCAGGAGAATGGCGTGAACCTGGGAGGCAGAGCTTGCAGTGAGCCGAGATCGCGCCACTGCACTCCAGCCTGGGCGACAGAGCGAGACCCCATCTCAAAAAAAAAAAAAAGAAAAGAAAAGAAAAGTGAACTTCCTCCACTTAATAAAGGGAATCTATGAAAAATATAACTTAATTTGGAAGACTGAAAACTTTTCTGTCACGATTGAGAACAAGGCAAGGCTGTCTGCTCTCATCACTTCTATATAACGTTGTAATAAAGGTCCAATAAAGAAAGAAAGAGAAAAAAAGTTATACCAAGATTGGGAAGAAAGAAATAAAACTGCCTTTATTTGCACATGACAGGATTTTCTATGTAGAGTATTCTAAGAAATCTACAAAGAAACTACTAGAACTAATAAGTGAGTTTAGCAAGGTCACAGTATACAAGGGTAATATATAAAAAGCAGTTATATTTCTATATTCTTGAAATGCAAAGTTAGTTAAAAAATAAATTTTAAAAATAGTGCCATTTACAAGAATAGCAGGAAACATGAGCTATTTCGGGATAAATTTAATAGAATGTTTAAGATCTGTACATTAAACACAATAAAATATTACTGACAGAAATCAAAGAAGACCTAAGGGAAAATGTACGATGTTTATGGATTGGAAGATTCAATATAGTAAAGGTGACAATTCTCCCCTAATTGATCTATAGATTCTTAATAATTTCTTTCTTTTTTTTCTTTTTTGAAACAGAGTCTCGCTCTGTTGCCAGGCTGGAGTGCAGTGGCGTGATCTCGGCTCACTGCAACCTCTACCTCTCGGGTTCAAGCAATTCTTCTGCCTCAGCCTCCCGACTAACTGGGATTACAGGTGTCCGCCACCAAGCCCAGCTAATTTTTTTTTGTATTTTTAGTATGAGACGGGGTTTCTCCATGTTGGTCAGGCTGGTCTTGAACTCCTGACCTCAGGTGATCTGCCCGCCTCCACCTCCCAAAGTGCTGGGATTACAGGCCTAATCCACCGCGCCCGGTGATTCTTAATAATTTCAATCCGATTCTCATCAGGCTTTTTTTGTAGAAATGAACAAGTTTATTCTAAATTTTAGATGGAAATGCAAAGGGCCTTGAATGAATAAAACAATCTTGAAAAAGAAAAAGTTGAAGGGCATACACTACCGTAGATCAATGGAACAGAATAGAGAATCCAGAGATAGATATGCACATATTAATACATGGTCAACTTATTTATTTATTTTTAACAAAGGAACCAAAACAAGTAGGAGAAGGAAAGTCTTTTCAACAAATCATACTGTATCAACTGGCTATCCATGAGGGGTGCGGGGAAAAACCTTGACCCTCAATCTTAAACTACCAACAAAAAATAATTCAGGATGAATTATAGGCCTAAACATAAAAGTTAAACCTCTAATGTTTTTAGAAGGAAATATAGGGTAACACTGTCACAGACTTAAGGTAGGCAAAGATTTTTTAGACTGGACCCAGAAGGCACTAACCATAAAAGAAAAAAAATGCTAAAAAATTAAAACTTCTGCTCAATAAAGACATCACTAAGGAAATAAATAAAGAGGCCACAGAGGGAGAAAATATTTGTGATGAACATATCTAACTTGTAACCAGAATGTGTAAAGAACTCCTACCACTGGATAATAAAAAGACAAACAACCCACTAAAAATTAGGCAAAATATTTGAAGAGACACTTCACAAAGGAAGATATACAAATGACCAACAAGCAATAAAAAGTATTCAACATCATTAGTCGTCAGGGAAATGAAAACTAAAACCACAATGAGATTTCATTTCACAACCACTAGAATGGCTAAAATGCAAAAGACTGACAACACCAAATGTTAACAAGCAATTGTAAAAACTGGAATTCTCCTACATTGCTGGTGGGAATGTAAGATGGTACAACTGCTTTAGAAAGCAGTCAGTAATTCAACCCTTAGGTATTTACCCAAGATAAATGAAAACATACATCCATAAAAAGACCTGGAGACAAATGTTCCTAGAAGATTTATTCATAATGGGCAAAAACTGTACATAACCCAAGTGTACATTAACAAGTAAACAAAAAGCAAAGTGCGCTATATTCATACAACGGAATACTATATAGCAGTAAAAAGGAATGAAGTGCTGATACATTCTACAATGTGGATGAACATTTCTCCAGACAAGACACACAAATGGCTAATATGCATGTAAAAAGATGTTCGACATCATTCATTAGTCATCAGGAAAATATAAATCAAAAGGATAGTGAGGTACCATTTCACACCTACTAGGCTGGCTATAATAAAAAAGACACATAACATCAAATGTTGGCAAGAATGTGGAGAAACTGTAACTCTCATAAACTGTTGCTAGGAATGTAACAGAGTGCAGGCACTTTGGAAAACAGTTTGGCTGTTCTTTTAAACACAGAATTACCATATGACCCAACATTCCACTCCTAGGTATATATCCAAGAGAACTGAAAACATGTTCACACAAAAATATGTACACAAACATCCACAGCAGCATTATTCATGATAGCCAAAAAGTGGAAACAATCCAATGTCTATTAATGGATGAATGGATAGACAAAATGTGGTATAATCATACAATGGAATATTATTTGGCCACAAAAAGGAATAAAGTACTGATACATGTTACAACATGGATAAATCTTGAAAACTGTGTGATGCAGCCATAAAAAGGAATGAGATCATGTCCTTTGCAGGGACAAGGATGGAGCTGGAAGCCATTATCCTCAGCAAACTAACGCAGGAACAGAAAAACAAACACCGCATGTTCTCATTTATAAGTGGGAGCTGAACAATGAGAACACATGGACACAGGGAGGGGAACAACACATACTGGGGCCTGCTGGGGGGTGAGGTCAGGGGAGGGAGAGCATTAGAAAAAATAGCTAATGCATACTGGGCTTAATACCTAAGTGATGGGTTGATCTGTGCAGCAAACCACTATGGCACACATTTACCTATGTAACAAACCTGCACATCCTGCACATGTACCCCAAGAACTTAAATAAAAACAAAGAAAAGAAAACATGAAGTGAAAGAAACCAGATACAGAAGCCCATATACTGTATGATTCTATCTATATAGAATCTATATGAAATGTCCAGAATAGGCATATCCACAGAGACAGAAAGTAGGTTAGTGGTTGCCTAGGACTGGGAGTTTGTGGGTAGGAAAAAAGGGGAGTTACTGCTAATGTGTATGGGGTATTTTTCTTGGCGGAGGGGGCTTGATGAAAATATTCTAAAACTGAGTTTGGTGATGGTTTTACAACACTGAATATTCTAAAAACTACTGAATTGTACACTTTAAATAGGTGAATTGTATGGTATGTAAATTATATCTCAATCTAGTTATTAAAAATAATTTTTAAAGAACCACTTATACAATCCTTTACTATAAACTCTGTTCATTTTCATCCTTCAATTTTCTACTGAGTTTTTAGTATTTTTATTATTGATTTTTAGGAACTCTGTATGTAAGGAAATTAGCCCTTCATCTGTGATATGAGTTGCAAATACTTTGTTGTTAATCTTTTGTTATTGTTTACAGTATTTGTTGGCAAGCAAATTTTTTTCCTCTTTCTGTAACAAAATATATCAGTCTTTTCTTTTATGGGTTCCAGTTTTTTTTTTATCAGCTCTCTTAGAAACATCTTCCCTTCTGTGAGATTGTAAGAACATCTTTCTGTGGTTTCTTCATGTTTGTGTTTTTGTTTTTTGTGTGTGTGTTTTTTTTTTTTTTTTTTTTTTTGAGACAGGGTCTCACTCCGTCTCCCAGGCGGGAGTGCAGTGGTGTGATCATGGCTCACTGAAGCCTCCAACTCCTGGGCTCAAGTGATCCCCTCACCTCAGCCTTTCGAGTAGCTGAGACTATTGCCATGAATGGCAAAAGCCGCAATTACCTTTGCACCAACCTAATATAAGCATGCGCCACCACACCCTGCTGTAAAAAAAAAAAAAAAAAAAAAGTTTTTTTTGTAGAGACAGACTTCATTACATTGCCCAGGCTAGTCTTGAACTCCTGGGTTCAAGCAATCCTCCCACCTCGGCCTCCCAAAGTGCTGGGATTACAGGTATGAGCCACTGTAGCTGGCCTATATTGAAATTTTTGATCCATCTAGAATTTATTTGCATATAAGATGTGAGGAAAGAATCCAATATCATATTCTTAACATGGCTACCAGTTGTGCTCATTGATTTAAATGCCCTCCCCAATGTAGATTAATTTTATTTTTATATTTGAGTCAATTTCTAAGCTTCTGATTCTGGTCCATTGATTGCCTGTCTATTAATATGTCAATAACAAATGTGCTGGTGATGAAGAGTGTGGTGATGGAGGGAGTACATGTTCTGGAGCTAGCACCTGAGTTCAAATTTGAGCTCTGCCACTTACTGGCAGTGTGAGTTTGAGTAGGTTAATCTCAATGGGTTGTTATGAGAATTAAATGAATTGTTATATTTAAAGAGCTTAGAACAGTGCCTGGCACATAGTGTTTCTTGTTAGCAATTATAGTGGAATTATTATAGCTTTATAACAGATTTTAATATCTATTATAGATGTTAACGAGGCTAGTATCTCGTTATTTCTTTTCTTTCTCGGGATATTTCTGGTTATTTTAGTCTATGTATTTTTTCTGTATGAGCTTTACAATCATCTCTCTCAAGAAAATAAGCAAATAAGCAAAAAGTCCTGTTGGTATTTTTTTAGGGAGATCATGTTAACTTATAGATTAAATTAAGGAGCACTGACAGGTTTACGATTTTAAATCTTCCTAAGAACATACCATGCCTTTCCATATGTCCAAGTCTTTTTTTGTTTCCAGTAGTGTTTTAAAGCTCTCTTCATATGGTTCTTGCATATTCTTGTTACATTTCTTCGTAGGTATGTACTCTTTTTTTTTTTTTTTGAGATGGGATCTTGCTCTATTGCCCAGGCTGGAGTGCAGTGGTCTGATCTTGGCTCACTGCATCCTCAAACTCCCAGGCTCAAGTGATCCTCCCATCTCAGCCTTCCCAGTAGCTAGGACTACAGGCACACACCATTATGCCTGGCCAATTTTTGTATTTTTTGTAGAGACAGAGTTTCACCATGTTTCCCAGGCTGGTCTCAAACTCCTAGGCTCAAGCAATCTGCCTGCCTCGGCCTCCCAAAGTGCTAGGATTGCAGGTGTGAGCCACTGCGCCCGGCCCTTATTATTTTTTAAAATAAATTATTGATTTTAGTATATTTTGTCCATCTACCTTGCTGAAGCATAATGTTTATAATAGATTTCAATTTGATTACCTTGGGCTTTCCAGCTAAGTAACCATATCACCTGCAATCATGTAATTTTTCCTTCTCCTTTAAAATTTTTATGCCTCTTATTTCTTTTTCCTGCCTAATACCGTAGCATTGACTGGTTATTTTCAGAAAAATGAAAATAATGTTAGCAAAGAGTAAATAGTGAAATTATTATTTTTTGAGATGGAGTCTCACTCTGTCACCCAGGCTGGAGTGCAGTGGTGTGATCTTGGCTCACTGCAACCTCCATCTCCTGGGTTCAGGCAATTCTCCTGCCTCAGCCTCCTGAGCAGCTGGGACTATACGGGCGTGCCACCACCCCCGGATAATTTTTTGTATTTTTAGTAGAGACAGGGTTTCGCGGCGTTAGCCACGATGGTCGCAATCTCCTGACCATGTGATCCGCTTGCCTCGCCCTCCCCAAGTGTTGGGATTACAGGCGTGAGCCACTGCACCCGGCCCTGAAATTATTTTTATAATTATATATATCTTGGACTCCTATCTCATATTTCTTCCTTTTTTTTTTTTTTTTTTGTTTGTTTTTGAGATGGAGTTTTACTCATGTTTCCCAGGCTGGAGTACAATGGCGCAACGTTGGCTCACTGCAACCTTTGCCTCCTGGGTTCAAGTGATTCTCCTGCCTCACCCTCCCAAGTAGCTGGGATTACAGGTGTGTGCAACCATGCCCAGCTAAATTTTTTTTGTATTTTTAATAGAGACGGGGTATCACCATGTTGGTCAGGCTGGTCTCGAACTCTTGACCTCAAGTGATCCACCCACCTCCGCCTCCCAAAGTGCTGGGATTACAGGCGTGAGCCACCGCGCCCGGCCGTATTTCTTCCTTCTGAAAGATGAACATATAAAAAGAATTTCAGATATATATGAAAATATATGAGATATATAAGAAATATATATGAGAAAAGTCTTTTATGTTAAAAAACAGTTTAGACAAATGTATATTCAGCATAATCTCTACTATGCAAAGACAACAATGCATAAAAATACTAGAAATAATTAGCAAGTATTTTAATGGTGAGTGGATTTATGAGTGATTATTTTTCTACTTCATTACACTTTCCTATACTACTACATTTCTACAATGAGCAAGTTTTTCTTTGATCAGAAAAACTTAAAAAAACAGGAAAGAAAGAATTAATCAAGTATGCAGTTGGCTGAACTTGACTTTGAGCTTATGTGCTGATGCTTGAAATCCCTATCACCAAGCTTTCTTGACTCAGGCCAGTTTTGCGATCTGCATCAGGAATGCTTTATCTATTTCTTCCATCTGGCTAGGTAGTCTATATTCTAATCCCACAATGATGTCACCTCTCTTCTGCTCTTCTTTTATCTGAATCCAGGTGTTCTCCAACACGCTCTCACCCTCACATTTGTGTCCAGATGTCCATGCAGCTATAGATCCTTTTGATATCAAACTGTTTTGTGTCATTTAAGTCTCTTAAGTCTATTTCTTTTTCGTTGCTCATGACCCCCCACAAGACCTCCGAATGACCTAGACTGAAGTGTCCCACAAGAAAACCTCTCTGGTATTCTTGAGCACTGACTCTCCTTGAGCAAGCATTTTCTAAAGTTTTTGAACCCTGGAATGTCTCTTAAGACACTCCAAGGAAACGCTATCCTAGCGAAGATGATGATTAATACAACTTTTGGAGATACAACGTTCTTGAGGGAAGTCCAGAAACCATATTGATTGGCTTTATTACAAATTTCTGCTATCTAACCTCAACTGGACACTCATGGCTACTGGATAATCCTTTTAGTCATCTCCTTTTAACTTGGCATCACATGCCTTCAGATATTTTCCATTCTCAAATTTCCAAGCTAATCCCATGCCCCAAATCCAAACTCTCAGCAGAGAACCTCTTATTTTCTTGAGAAGACTGAAGCCACCTTTTTAAGTCCCTCAATTTCCTTCCTTTATACCTTAATATTTCTCTGCATTTTCACTTATCTGCACCTCCTCCTTCCTTCTTTCAGAGAAAGAAATCTTTCCCTTCTCTTCCTACAATTAATCTTTCCAGCTATGCTCTTGAGTCCATGTTATCTCAGTTTCTGGGACCTTGCTCCACCAACTATCCCCTTTACGCTTGCATCGTTGACCTTACCTTCTCCATTAACTCCTTGCTGTCTATGTGCACATGTTTAAGTGGTCCCTGAATCTAAAAAATCTTTCATAGACTCAACGCACTAACACTGCTTTCTCCTCCCTTTGTTTTCAAAGCCAGATTTCTCAGAGGAGCATGCTATGTTCATTACCTCCTCTTTCTTACTACTCATTCATTCACTCAGTAACTCCTTCAACGTCGTTTCCATCACTCAACTAAAATGGTTCTCTTGGAAGTTATAACTCATTTCACCCTAACCAAACTACTGTAGCAATTCTTCTAACCTGTCATACTTAACAAAACTCACTGAGTCCTGTTTTTTGCTTTGCATTTTTAAATAATATGTTTATACTGCTATTTCTTGATTTTTAAATGTTAGACATCTTTTAACTTTCAGCTGAAGATGACAAATTATCTTTTTCACCACCCACATATACTTCCCATCTGTCCATGTTTTCGTGATGCTAATTTTGGCTTACCAATATTCAGTATTTACTCATTTATGGACTATGTAAATATTATGCACAGCAAAAACACAAGGTATATTATTATATTTTCTTTCTTATACAACCTTTTGTTTTTCTTAGAATGATTATTTCTTTCTTGGTTTGTGGGAGTTTTTAAGTATTAATCAGTGCTTCTTCAACTGAAGTATTAAACCCTAATTCTCCAACTGAAGGTAGGAAAATTTTTTTACACAACAGATAATCTATCAATTCTATTATTTAATTTTCCTGCAGAAATTCCTCCTAGAGCCTTCTGTCCTGCTACTTCAATCTGAATTGCTTTCTAGCTGTCTTGCACAAACTATTGTCCTGTGACTACCTTCCATTATCATTCTAAGAATTCTCTTTCTTTCCCTCCTGTGTTGTACCCCTTGATGCTAGATCTCATAATTTCATCTTCCTAAACTTATTCTCATTTTTTGATATAACATACTCTTCAGTAGTTTCATGAGAAAGGCTCATAAGAGTTAAAATTTATGAAACCCTGCCCATCTAAAAATCTTTATCCTCAGCTGGGTGTAGTGGCTCACACCTGTAATCCTAGCACTTTGGGAGGCCAAGGTGGGCAGATCACCTGAGGTCAGGAGTTCGAGACCAGCCTGACCAACATGGTGAAACCCATCTCTACTAAAAATACAAAAAATTAGCTGGGTGTGGTGGCGGGTGCCTCTAATCTCAGCTACTTGGGAGGCTGAGGCAGGAGAATCGCTTGAACCCAGGAGGCGGAGGTTGCAGTGAGCCGAGTTTGGGCCACTGCACTCCAGCCTGGGCGACAAGAGCGAGACTCCATCTAAAAAGATAAAAAAAAAAAACAACAACTTTATCCTCACAGTTGATTGATAGTTCGGTTTGGTACAGAATTCTAGGTTGAAAATAATTTTCTCTTAGAATTCTAAAAGCATTGCACTGTTTTTTTAAGCTTCTCATGTTGCTGTTGAGAAGCCTGGTAGCATTCTAGTTCTTCCAATTTCTCTTCCTAGAACTTCAAATTTTTAGGTCTTATACTCCTGGACTGGGCCTTTAGTTTTCTTTTTTTTTTTTTCTCCTGTTTTCTACTTCTTTGCCTTTTCTGGGTAATTTCTTGATCTTTCAACCCATCTACTGAATTTTTCTTTCAGCTATTACAATGTTTACTTTCTAAGAACTCTTTCTTGTTCCTTTTTTTTTTGAGACAGAGTCTTGCTCCATCACCCGGGCTGCTGTGCAGTGGCACCATCTTGGCTCACTGCAACATCTGCCTACCGGGTTCAAGCAATTCTTGTGCCTCAGCCTCCCGAGTAGCTGGGATTACAGGCACATGCCACCATGGCTGGCTAATTTTTATATTTTTAGTAGAGATGGGGTTTTGCCATGTTAGCCAGGCTGGTCTTGAACTCCTGACCTCAGGTGATCTGCCCTCCTTGGCCTCCCAAAGTGCTGGGATTACAGGTGTGAGCCACCGTGCCTGGCCTCTATTTTGTTTTGTTTCGGCTTCTGGCTATCATATTAGAGACTTCCCCCAAATTTCTGGTGATCTTTGAATACCTGAATATGTTCATTCCTATTTGGTGCGAAGTCCTAAAAAACTGGTTATCTTAATGAATTGGAGATTGTTTATATTGAGCTTCACTGTAGAATGAATGGGCGGAAACCTGGTCATTTCATTGTGCAACTCCTAAATGTCAGATTTGTAGGGACTTCCTCTGAGGCTATTTCAGTTTCTCCAGAAAATATTCCAGAATCCCACCTGGGGGATATTCATTTGGCAGCCAGCATTCTGACAGCTAAGCAAGGGAAGGGAGCTGGAAAATAAGTGTCAACATTTAGCAGATAGACATTGACAATCTTTTTTCACTAGGGCATCTCACCTACGCTCTGTGCCTGGTGCTCCTGAGTCAAGAGCTCCTCTAGTTTAATATCTCCAGTCTTCTATGGAATGAAGGGTAGTGACTTTGATGCTTGAAGTTGGGAGAGGGATCTGGGGATCTAATTGCTCCTCATAATGACTTTCAATATATCCTCTTATTTTCAGCTCCCTTCTCACTCCCAGTTTCAGTGTACTTGACACCTCCAATTCTTTATTTTTTTTGAGATGGAGTCTTGCTCTGTCACCCAGGCTGGAGTGCAGTGGCACAATATCAGCTCACAGCAACCCAGCAACCTCCCCCTCTCAGGTTCAAGAGATTCACCTGCCTCAGCCTCCTGAGTAGCTGGGATTACAGGCACCTGCCATCCTGCCGAGCTAATTTTTGTATTTTTGTAGAGACGGGGCTTAACCATCTTGGCCAGGCTAGTCTCGAGCTCCTGACCTCAGGTGATCCATCTGCCTCTGCCTCCCAAAGTGCTGGAATTACAGGCGTCAGGCCACCACGCGTGGCCGACACCTCCAATTCTTGAACCCTTTTAGGCCTCTATGGTACGAACATAACTTTTCCCTTTTGCAAGTAGTTATACATCAGCTTTCTTCACCAAATCAGTTTTTACTTATGCATTTGCTGTCCACCGTCTAAAATTTGGTGGATATCTATTATTTCCTGTCATGTCTTCCTTTGTTTTGTCCTTGTGCCTTTACATCTTTTCTCCCTCTTTATTATACTTTTATTTATTTTATTTATTTTTTGAGGCAAGGTCTTGCACTGTTGCCCAAGCTGAAGTGCAGTGCTGCGATCTCGGCTCACTGCAGCCTGTCTCCTGGGTTCAACCGATTCTCCTGCCTCAAGTCCCAAGTAGCTGGGACTACAGGCATCTGCCATCACACCTGGCTAATTTTTGTAGTTTTACTAGATATGGGGTTTCACCATGTTGGCCAAGCTGGTCTCAAACTCCTGACCTCAAGTGATCTTCCTTCCTTGGCCTCCCCAGAGTCCTGGGATTACAGGCATAAGCCACCACACCTGACGTATTACAATTTTAGTGTGCTCTACAGAGACGGCAAATAAACACATGTATTTGGCCTGATACTTTCTACAGTGGTCTATAACTATTTACATGTCCATTTTCTTTCAGACGAGACTGTGAACTCTTTAAAAATAGAACTATATTCTCCTTATTGTTTTAGTACCAGCACCTAGAATAATACCTGGCACAGAGGACACACTAAAAAAATACTGTTGAATAAACGAATCGATAAATGAGTGAGCTCCCTGTATATCTTTCATCTGGCATAGAGCTTTGAACATTGAAAGCACTTAATAATACACAAATTCAATCAGGAAAACTTTATGGCTGACATTTTGTACTTAAAATTTCAAATATATGGTTCTCAGGAAGATTTGTGTACATTATAAGTAACACTTACATGGCTACAGCATTTAGGGTATACACTACAAACAATGTAGCCCTGTTAACTAAGTAACTGTTAAAAGTGAATTCTGATTCCATTGTTTGAAAAGTCTCCATCTTAATGTCTTTTTTAAAAGAAATTTTCCCCCCTTCCCCATCCTTAGTTTTGATTTTTTTTCTGAGACAGGGTCTTGCTCTGTTGCCCAGGCTGAAATGCAGTGGCATGATCACAGCTCACTGCAGCCTCGACCTCCTGAGCTCAAGGAATCTTCCCACCTCAGCCTCCCAAGTAGCTGGGGCCAGAGGCGTGAGCCACCGTGCCTGGAGAGTTTTTCTTATTTTTGTAGAGATGTTGGTCTCATTGTGTTGCCCAGGCTGGTCTCAAATTCTTGGGCTCAAGCAATCCTCCCATGTTTGCCTCCCAAAGTGCTAGGACTATAGGCATGAGCCATGGCAACTGATGCTTTTTGATTTGTTGTTGTTGTTGTTGAGACTGTTGCCCAGGCTGGAGTGCAGTGGTGCAATCTCAGCTCACTGCAACCACTGCCTCCCGAGTTCAAGAGATTCTCCTGCCTGAGCCTCCCAAGTAGCTGGGATTACAGGTGTGCACCACCACGTTCGGCTAATTTGATTTTTTTAATAGAAGAAGGAAGGTGTAGGAACATATCAACCACGAATTAAAAGACTATACGAAAAGTCACTGGCTGACTTGAGAACAAGCTTGTGCACAGAGATGATAGTGTTACACAGCATATGTACTGAAATCTTCCACCCTCAATACACTAAAATAATGAAATTTTCAAAGTAGTCATAGTTTTTATATCACTTTAGAGTCAATATTCAGAATAATTACAAAATATTTTTCTAGGATCTGCTCAAGTATACAAAAATATAGTTTGTAATATATCAAAGATAATCTTACAAAATAAACAGCAATAAAGCAAATTTCTCCATCACAAATCATATTTACTTATTATTCTAGATAAGCTGGTTTCTTCCTTTCTTTTCAAAAACCACTATTATTATCACTTTAGTGCTCAAGCTGCCTAAAATGCCTTCTTCCTTCCCTCCTATTCAATTTCTGTCTATCTTTCAAGGTCCAATCTAAGCTTCCTTTTCTTTCTTTCTAAGTTTTAAAATATTTCTCAAAAAAATACAGGGTCTCACTATGTTGCTCAAGTTGGTTTTGAACTCCTGGGCTCAACAACTGTCCTGCCTTGGCCCCCGCAAAGTGCTCAGATTACAGACATGAGTCACTGCACGCAGCCTAATCTTCCTTTTCAGTGAAAGCTTCCTTCCATTGAGAGCTTCCTCTCCTCTTCCTGATGCTCCGTAGCACCTTTTGCAACACCAGATTACATTCTATAGGATCCCACTCCCTAGTTGTCTTCCCAGCCAGATTGCAAGCATCTTGGTAGCCAGGCCACAGCCTTCTTTCCTATATCTCATAATTTCTAGTACCACTTTGGACACATAGCAGATGCTCAAGCAAAATTTTCCTTTATTAAAGCTATAAAAATAGCTTTATTTTTACTATGATTATAAAAATGTTATATGATCATTATAAAAACTCAGACAATATAAAAATGTGTGAAGAAAAAAGTAGTCTCAACACTAAGAGAAAACCATTCACATTTCAGTAAACCTCTTTCCAAATATTTTTGTATGCACGTAAACATATAAAGACATAAAGATACATAATTTTATATAAATAGTACTCTACCATCATGCTGTTCTTACAATAAATATAAATATTCAGTGTCTGCCTAGAATATTATCACATATTTGCTCATCATTGCTTTCTGAATTTACTTTAAAAGTAGAAACATACTTTCAAGAAATTATTTGCCAATTAGCATAATTCATAAGGCTCTGATCACTGAAATTATATATTTTTCAGACTATGAATTCTTTTGTCATCACATCTATTGTAATTATAACATAAATTCATTTTTTTCAACCATATATATGTGTGTGTGTCTATATATATATATTTTCTAATTAAAAGAGAGCTGGAATACACCTATATATTTTAAAAGATATTGGTCACCTGGTAATCACTTTTGTGGACTACTCATTAATCCTTATATGTTTTGTTATACATCTTTCCTGAGGTTTCAATTAGCTAATATATCCTCACATTCCTTCAAGTGACAAAGCTGATGATAATTACTTTCCTATATCGGTTTCATCTCAATTGGATGGCCTCTTGTTTAAATGATAGTAGTGATGGTATAGCCTCCGTTATATAATCTGTCCACGTAAAATCCACCATATTGAGTTTTTGAGAAATGGTAATTTACAGCTCTAAAGGTTCTTTTTGGTCCTGTGCATCTAGAAAAACAGCTTGCAACCTACTAAGTTCCTTCTGGCCATGCCAGATGAGAATTTCCAGACTGTTTTTCAAATCAGGGCAAGGGGAAAAGAACAGAACAGGGAATCCTTGGCTGCCACAGCCAGCTTCAAAGAATTCAGTGTGCTGGGAACAGCAGCCAACTGGGTGCGACTGACTGCACCCTTGCACCAAAGCCAGAGAACAAAGATGAAGGGTGAGGAAATTAAGGAGATTCTTGAAGTGACTTCCCAGGAGGAATCTCAGACCAGCCACACCCAGTCCCTTCATCTTAGTAAATAACTCAGCAAAACTGCAAATGGGCCTAGTGGAGTCCCTGAAGGAACCTCTCCCACAGAGTGGGGGATTTCTTCCTCACTGCTGCTACATGCAACTTCCCAAACCCAAGCTTGCCTGCAGGGGAAGTGTGTGCTCTCCCCAAGTCACGGCATG